>NC_142468.1:61384696-61687727 GCF_049115385.1 Moschus berezovskii
GAGCCTAGTGGGCTACAGCGCGTGGGGTCACAACCAGCTGGTCTCAACTGAGCGACTAACACTTTTACTTTCAAATGTATGAAGTTCCAAATGTATTTTTTCAGTAGTACATCGACTGATAGTTTCAAATAAATGACTAACATATTTTAAATATAAATACACAAATTACTTTAATCACCGAGAAGGCAATGGCAAGCCACTCCAGTACTATTGCCTAGAAAATCCCATGGATGGAGGAGCCTGGTAGGCTGCAGTCCGTGGGGTCGCTAAGGGTCGGACACGACTGAGCGACTTCACTTTCACTTTTCACTTTCCACTTTCACACATTGGAGAAGGAAATGGCAACCCACTCCGGTGTTCTTGCCTGGAGAATCCCAGGGACGGGGGAGCCTGGTGGGCTTCCGTCTATGGGGTCGCACAGAGTCGGACACGACTGAAGTGACTTAGCAGTATATAGTCAAAGAGTAACATGGAGAGAATGCTTTCTAAAACTTAAATGTTTTTTTAATTATAAAAAATAATTGTGTAAACATGGTGTATGTTTTCATTTTTATCATTAAAAATTTGGAAGATATAGAAAGTATAGAAAATTTAGAGACTCAGCCATGTAAATATATTTGCCTTTGAGAATGTGAACTTTTCCAGTGTTACTAGAAAGTAGGGTTAAACTGCTTTCATGTATGTGTTTTTCTATTTGAGTGTTTTCATGTTATTGATTTGTATGGACGTATTATATATTAAAGATGTTAATATTGCTAAATATTAATCTAAGAGACTAATAACTTCACTTCTCATTTTGTAAACTCTGAAGAAATATATTCATTTTGAGAGGTTAAGCTTTAGTTTCTTAAAATATTAAATGTTCAACAATATTTCTTAAAATAGGTATATGGTATAAGGAATAAAAATACAAAAAAAGCCTGTTTACCTCGCATCCAGTTTAAAAACCTATCCCAATTCCATCTCCTTTGTCCCTTCAGAACCAACTACTGTGCTAAATCTTGTGCTTATCATTCTTTTGCTTTTTTCTATAGTTTTACTATCTGTAGCGGTAAACTTTGTTTTATTTTTCTTGTTTCTTAATTATATGTGAATATAATTCTTCCAAGACTTTTTTCACTCAATATTATTTTCCTAAAAATCATCCATATTGTTTCTTATAATTATCTGTTCTGTTCTGTTCTGTCGCTCAGTCGTGTCCGACTCTTTGCGACCCCATGGACTGTAGCCTACCAGGCTTCTCCGTCCATGGGATTCTCCAGGCAAGAATACTGGAGTGGGTTACCGTTTGCTTCTCCAGGGGATCTTCCCAACCCAGGGATCGAACCCCGGTCTCCCGCATTGGAGGCAGATGCTTTAACCTCTGAGCCACCAGGGAAGCCCTTTCTTATAATTATAGGCCATTCTTTTTTATAGTTGTATCATATTATAGAAATAGATTCAAGGGATTAGATCTGATAGACAGAGTGCCTGAAGAACTATGGACGGAGGTTTGTGACATTATACAGGAGGTGGCAATCAGAAACATCCCCAAGAGAAAGAAATGCAAAAAGGCAAAATGGTTATCTGAGGAGGGCTTACAAATAGCTGAGAAAAGAAGAGAATCGAAAGACAAAGGAGAAAAGGAAAGACATATTCATCTGAATGCAGAGTTCCAAAGAATAGCAAGGAGAGATAAGAACCCTTCCTAAGTGATCAATGCAAAAAAATAGAGGAAAACAATAGAATGGGAAAAACTAGAGATCTCATCAAGAAAATTATAGAAATAACTTTACTAAAATTTATTTGCTTATTTATTTATTAGTTAATGGTCATTCATATTGTTTCTAGTTTGATGCTATTATCAGTAATATTGTCATAAACATTTTCTGCCTATGTCCTGGTGCGTAAATACATATACACATTTCTCTTACATACCTAGAAGTAGAATTATTGGATGATAGGATAGATAATGCCCAGTTGTTTTCTCAAATTACTGTACCAGTTTATACTCCCACTGGAAACATACGAACTCTGGTTGTTCCACATTCTCACTAACACTTGATATTGTCAGTTCTTTTAATTTTTCTTGTGGTTTGGGTTTATAATTTCTTGATTTCTATTGAGTTTGAACCTCTTTTAAGATGTTTATTGGCTCTTTGTATTGTGGAAATTTTTTTACTTTTCTTGCTTGAGTTTTTCTCATGAATTTGTATGAGTTTTCTCATATACTATATTTTAATCCTTTGTCAGTTATGTTTGTTATAAATACCTTTTTTCCAGATCAAAGCTTCTGTTTTCACCATTTTTATTATCTTTTGATGAACAGAAATTCTTAATGTCACATTTATTTTTTCCTTTGTGATTTGTGGTTTTTGGTGTCTTGTGTAATAGACACCTCTGTTACCTTAATGCTTTTTCTTTCTCATTAAGTCCTTAATCTAGCTGGAAACAAGTTTTGATTATGGAGTGTAATTTCATTTTGTGTTCCATTTGGCTAGCCAGATGATCCCACATGTTTATTAAAAGTACATTCTTTCCTCATTGATCTCTAGATGCCAGCTATGTCATAAATTGAGTATCCGTAAATGTGTGGTCCTGTTTCTGGTTCCTCTGTCCTATTCCTTTAATGTATTCCATTATTCCTGTGCTAGTGCCGCATGTTTAAATTGCCATAATTTTATACTAGTCCTTGATACACTATAGTAGGCCAAGTCCCTACCAAGCTTCCTTTCTCAAGAGTGATTTACTCTTTTATTTTTTTGAAGTTCCCCGAGCAGGGATTGAACCTGGACTCCAGCAGTGAAAGCACTGAGTGCTAACCATTGGACTGTCAGGGAATTCCCAAGAGTGACTTATTCTTGACCCTTTGCTATTATGTAATTGTAGAATCATCTGAAAGGTTGGGATTTTGATAAGAATTGTACAGGTTCTATAAATCAGTTATGAAGAACTGACATTTTTACAATAGTGAATCCTCCCAACTATGAACATAATGTATCTCTCCATTTATTTATTTATTTAATAAAGTTTTATGGTTTTCTTGATGAAGACCTCACAACTGTTTTGTTAGATTTATATTAGAATATTTTAAAATTTGTTTTCTTTATTGATGTTATCTAGAAATGCAGTTGATTTTTGCCTATTGGTTTTATATCCAGCAATATTGCTAAATTCTTTCATTAACATTCTATATGTAGATTTATTACATTTCTTTACATAATCATTTCCTCTGTGAATACTGGCGATTTTTCTTCTCAGTCCCTAGTCTTTTATTTATTTACTTTTCTTGTCCATTCTAGTTAGAACTTCTGTAGAGTACTGAATAAAAGTTAGAGTGCAGTCACCTTTGCTTTTCCTTAAGTTAAAGGAAATGAGTGGTTTTTCATCAAGTATGTTTGCTGTCAATTTGTGTGTATATGTGTGTGTGTGTCAAGTTAAAAATAAAATAACTGACTTTTAATTACAAAATATAATGAAATATAAAATGAATGAATATACTTGGTTTAATAAATTTTTGTTCAATTCTTGTCTCCCTCCCCTGGCCTTCTCCTCTTTACCAAAATCTTATTACCCTTAGCCCCAAAAGACTTTCTAATAGAAAAATACTTGAATGCCATGGGATTATATTTTTCCCCTATAGCTATAACTTGAAACTCCAGCTAATTAGGATTATAACTAATAATGTCTTAAGGAAGATTGTTTTATTGTTTAATCCTCTTATTTATATTAGAAAAAAACTTAAGTTTTAAAGTTCTATATTTATAGATAAGTCATTTCCAGCAAGTAGAGATAAGAATACTACTGATCTCTTAATTTAAAAGCTTTTTTTTTCAAACATTTGTACAATATTAAAATTGAAACCTCTACACCTAAAAAATATGATTGAGTTGTTTAAAAAAAAAACAAATTATACTCCATTTATATATTTTAAAGGCATTGCAGGAAAGAAAAAGAAAAATTTTGGATGAAGCTGTGGAATTAAGTCAAGATCATTTTAAAAAATATCTAGTGAAACTTAAGTCAATCAATCCACCCTGTGTGCCTTTCTTTGGTAAGTTACAAAATATGGATTTATATTTTGAGGGAGAGTTTGTTATATAGCAAAAAGAGACCAGCCTTTAGAAGCAGATAGTCCTGATTTTATATCTGAGCACATCTACTTTTATTAGCTGTCTATATTGATAAATAAAACCTAAACTCTATATGTAGACTCTTATCTATAAAACTTGTAATTCTAGTAATTATCTCATAGAGTTGTAAGGAGTGTGGAATCTCTTCTATAAGAGCAGTAGTCTCATTCATGAGGGCTCCAGCCTCGTAAGTTTAGCACCTCTCAGAGGCCTCACCACCTCATTCTGTCACATTGGGCATTAGGATTTCAACATGTGAATTTTGAACATTCGACCATTCAGATTATAGCACACACCAAAAATGTCTCCAGACATTCCCAGATACCTGTCCGCTGGGGGACAAAATTGTCCCACTGATGTAAATAATCTAATTATGTGTGAAAGAGAAACTGAAAACTTTCTTCCTGTCCAAAATTGAAGAATAATTCTTTTGTGTCTAAATTACAGGCTTTGGGAAAGCAGAATTAGTTTACAAATCTGTAGTCTTATTAACCAGAATTGGCTTAAAATTAATTTGTTGGTCAGTAATCACTTAAGATCATTGGTATTACATATTTTATCAATAATCATTTAAGATCATTGGTGTTAAAATTTATAAGTAAATATTAAAATGGTTAGAGTAGATTTAACACATAATTTAGACTGTGAATGAATCCTCCCTTTTATTTTAGGCTATTAGACTAAGAAATGGCAAATTAAGCTCTTTATAAACCCTAATTTTCGTTCAATTTTAAATTATTTCCATCCATGTAAAAAATTCTTCATGTAGCGTTGATTATTAAATATATCAGAGATTTCACTAGTAAGAACTGCTGTATTATAGGATGTCTTTCAACTTTACTAGATCAGTTGTTTTCCCAAATGGTTAAGTAACCAATTTTAAAACTTTTCTTCAAATACTTTTTTTACTAGGAATATATTTAACAAATATACTGAAGACTGAAGAAGGGAATAATGATTTTTTAAAAAAGAAAGGGAAAGATTTAATCAATTTCAGTAAGAGGAGGAAAGTAGCTGAAATTACTGGAGAAATTCAGCAGTATCAAAATCAACCTTACTGTTTACGGATAGAACCAGAAATGAGGGTAAATATTTTCTTTGCTTATCTTTAAAAGAGAACATGTTAAGTCCTCTGCCCTCTCTAAGAAATTCCATAGCCATACATTATGATCTTTATTTTGCTATGAAAATAATATGCATTAATGAATCAATAGATAGAAGTGGTGAATATTAGATATTCTCCACTAACAATCTGCCATTATTAATATTACTAGGCACTTTGTCTTGACAGTTATTGCTTCTTTGTGCAACACGTTTAAGTAACACTTGCAAAAAAATGAATGACAGAATGGAATGAAAGATGCTTTCTGATGTCCACACAGTAAAAAGAAAATCCACTACCAGTACTGTCATTAATTAATAGACATTTTAGATATTTTACCTGTGCCATAACATTAAGTAATTAATACCTTTATAAGAACACTGCATTTAAGTAGGGGAGGGGGTTGGGAGAGTGATGTGTATATATGCATAGCAAAAAAATGATTTTTAAAAAAATATTTTATCACTTGATATTCTGTTTTGAGCAATAGTTCATAATGTTGATTCTGTGGTACTATAAGGTGTGAATATCTTCTAAATTAGAGTAAATACTATGGTATTATGTCTATAGTAAGTAGATGTTATTGTGTTACGTTTATTTAAAATTCAGAACATATGATAACAATCAGAGTAAGTTTACCTTTCACATTAAAAATTGTGCTACACTTTCAGATATAGTCTGTAGGTTGAGCATATTGAGTAAAAATGGCCACCATCATTCCCATCCTCCTAAATTGAAAGAGGGTAACTATTCTTTGTTCCAAGTTCAAAATAAAGAACCCTAAAGTCCTAAGAAAAATTGACCTGACATGTACACCATTATGAAAATATAGACAGATACTTGCTTTAAAGAAAATGGTCATTTGTTCCATCCCCTTCTCTTAGCATTTAGCCAACCGTCTGTGATTTGGTGCTCCATAGGGGTAAAGAAATGTTCTTGAGGGAATTCCTTGGAGATCCACTGCCAAGGGCCCAGGTTCAATCCCTGTTCTGGGAACTAAGATCCCACAAGCTGTGTGATGGGGCCAAAAAAAAAAAAAAAAATGTTCTTGAAGCCCAGATTAGAATTCACACTGTATTTCCTCCCAGAAATAATGTTGCATTTTAGTTGGGTATAATTAAAATAGATTCATATCTATTATGCTTTTAGATTCATATCTCAGTAATTCCTGATAGGTTTCTACATCCGATCTAGACATCCTACCATCATTTAAAGCATTCTTTTGGGGGTAAGGAGCAGAGAATGCTTTTTTTATGGTTGACGCAAAGTAAACTTAAAATTTAGATAAAGTAGCCATTCACTTTCAAAGCATAGTTAACCAAACTAAATGGTATTTAAAAGTAGAGTAACAGATGAGAAAATCACAATTATAACTTTATAAAACTCTTTAAATTACTGTTGGTCCATATGATTTAATTTAGCTGACCTGAATATAAGAATAAATTGTTTCAATATTATTAAAGTAGTAATGCAATTTTCTTGAAATTGGCAGAACGCCTGAAAAATGGAAGAAGTTTATACTAGAAATTCTAAAGCTCATTTTGCCTACTGGTAAAGCTAAAACTCAGAACTTATTTTTACATATGCTTCTAAGCTGCTTCAAAATTAAATAAAACTAGATCCAATCATTTGCTTCTAAGGAAGTCATCAGAAATGCACAGAAAAATTTATGCATGAGGAGTTGATAATAACAGTAATTATAATTATAACAGCAAAAAATTAGAAACCACCTATGTAAGTTACTACCTATATGGAAATTGGTGAAATAAATTCTGGAACATTTCATCTGATGAAGTACAATATAGTTAAAATTTGTATTATTTAAAGTAAACCGTACAGAAAAAAATTAATATTTTCAAAAGGCTAAAAATACCTATCTTGTGACCCCAAATTTGCAGGAAAAAAATTGTGATAATGTATATGTGCATATGTTCACACACATACTTAAAACACCGGAAGACTATCCCAATAGTAAAATGTTGACAGTGCAATCTCTCATTGTGATTACTGTTTTTTCTTTTTGCACTTTGTTAAATCATCTAAACTTTCTACTTAAAAACCTATATTTAAGTTTAGGAAATACTTTTTCATTAAAGACAGAAAAGTTATTTTGTTAGATGTGAGCACAGATACGTTAAAATATATTATTGTTCTTGAAATTATTTTTGAATAGACTTGAATTCAATTTATCTCTACTTTTTTCTGATCTTCAAAGTTTTATTATGGATTATAACTATAATTCTGTTTTAAACACTTTTGACTTATTACTGATGATCATTTTGTTGTGTAATCAGTAGGAATGTTAACTGAGGGATACCGAGCTATTAAGATGATAATAAGTGAAAGTCTGTTCATCTTCTTAATAGAACTTTAAGACTGGAGAATAAAACTTCCATAAAAACTTCATAATTTTATCCCAAAATAGAGAGATTGGAATCAGCAATCCTTGAGGACTTTTCAGACATTAGGATCTATTAATTTGTTGATATTAAACTGATGAAGTAAATATTTTAATAAAATCTAAAATATGTACTTATGGATATTTAATTCCAGAGATTCTTTGAAAACCTTAACCCCATGGGATGTGCTTCTGAAAAAGAGTTTACAGATTATTTGTTCAACAAGTCACTAGAAATTGAACCCCGAAACTGCAAACAGCCACCTCGATTTGTAAGTCCATTACAATTTTGGAAAATTTTGTTTTTTATAACAATATTGTCTTTAATGTTCAGCAGACTATTTCCATTAAAATTGTACTTTGCTTGAATACCTGTTTTGTTTTGCAGTATTACACTATTTCTAAAATTACATATTCTGTAGGGGGAAAGCTAGCAGTTAGATAAAACCTGATTTATCCTCTCTCTTAGAACCACTTACTTACCCATCCATTTCTGATCCTTCCTAGTATAAGGGGGAAAGCTATGAGAAAGTGAGAACCTAAAAGACAGGTAGGTAATAGGACAGGGAATGAAGAGACTTGGGAAAGAGTAAGGAGATATATTGTGGTTCTTCTGACTTGACCATGGTTTCTGCCATAAGAGCACCACTGTCCACAGTTACCACTAGAACCCACCTCACTCGCTAAAATTTGCTACTGTATAGTAGTTCCTTTTATTCCTGGGGTTTACAGTGACACAGAAGTAGTAGAAAACCAGTTATAAGTAGCTGAAAGTGAAACAAGATGTGGAACGAAGTGAAAAACATTTGTAATACACGAACTTCGGGCCAGATAGTTTCATGTTACCTCATCTCCACAAAAATTGTATGATATTGACCTTAGTCTCATTTTACAGACATAAAGACTGAGGCTTAGAGGAGATAAATAACCTTTCCAAGGATGCATAGCTAGATATTGGCACACTTGAGGTTTTAACTCAAATTATCTGAATCTGAGTTCATATTTTTCATTAAGTTACCACTGTGGGAAGTTTTAAAAGTGGAGGGTGAAGGTGAAAGACAATGATAGCAATTTTTCCCAAGACTCTAAAGTATCGTTGCAGTTCAGTTCAGTCGCTCAGTCATGTCCAACTCTCCGCGACCCCATGAATCACAGCACGCCAGGCCTCCCTGTCCATCACCAACTCCCGGAGTTCACCCAAACTCATGTCCATCAAGTCGGTGATGCCATCCAGCCATCTCATTCTCTGTCGTCCCCGTCTCCTCCCACCCCTAATCCCTCCCAGCATCAGAGTCTTTTCCAGTGAGTCAACTCTTCGCATGAGTTGGCCAAAGTATTGGAGTTTCAGCTTTACCACCAGTCCTTCCAATGAACACCCAGGATTGATCTCCTTTAGAATGGACTGGTTGGATCTCCTTGCAGTCCAAGGGACTCTCAAGAGTCTTCACCAGCACCACAGTTCAAAAGCATCAATTGTTTGGCGCTCAGCTTTCTTCACAGTCCAACTCTCACATCCATACATGACCACAGGAAAAACCATAGCCTTGACTAGACGGACCTTTGTTGGCAAAGTAATGTCCCTGCTTTTTAATATGCTATCTAGGTTGGTCATAACTTTCCTTCCAAGGAGTAAGCGTCTTTTAATTTCCTGGCTGCAGTCAGCATCCACAGTGATTTTGGAGCCCAGAAAAATAAAGTCTGACACTGTTTCCACTGTTTCCCCATCTATTTCCCATGAAGTGATGGGACCAGATGCCATGATCTTTGTTTTCTGAATGTTGAGCTTCAAGCCAACCTTTTCACTCTCCTCTTTCACTTTCATCAAGAGGCTATGTAGTTCCTCTTCCCTTTCTGCCATAAGGGTGGTGTCATCTGCATATCTGAGGTTATTGATATTTCTCCCGGCAATCTTGATTCCAGCTTGTGCTTCTTCCAGCCCAGCATTCCTCATGATGTACTCTGCATATAAGTTAAATAAGCAGGGTGACAATATACAGCCTTGATGTACTCCTTTTCCTATTTGGAACCAGTCTGTTGTTCCATGTCCAGTTCTAACTGTTGCTTCCTGACCTGCATACAGGTTTCTCAAGAGGCTGGTCAGGTGGTCTGGGATTCCCATCTCTTTGAGAATTTTCCACAGTTTATTGTGATCCACACAGTCAAAGGCTTTGGCATAGTCAATGAAGCAGAAATAGATGTTTTTCTGGAACTCTCTTGCTTTCTCCATGATCCAGCGGATGTTGGCAATTTGATCTCTGGTTCCTCTGCCTTTTCTAAAACCTGCTTGAACATCTGGAAGTTCACAGTTCACATATTGCTGAAGCCTGGCTTGGAGAATTTTGAGCATGACTTTACTAGCGTGTGAGATGAGTGCAATTGTGCAGTAGTTTGAGCATTCTTTGGCATTGCCTTTCTTTGGGATTGGAATGAAGACTGACCTTTTCCAGTCCTGTGGCCCTTGCTGAGTTTTCCAAATTTGCTGGCATATTGAGTGCAGCACTTTCACAGCATCATCTTTCAGGATTTGAAATAGCTCAATTGGAAATCCATCACCTACACTAGCTTTGTTCGTAGTGATGCTCTCTAAGGCCCACTTGACTTCACATTCCAAGATGTCTGGTTCCAGGTGAGTGATCACGCCATCGTGATTATCTTGGTCATGAAGATCTTTTTTGTATAGTTCTTCTGTGTATTCTTGCCACCTCTTCTTAATATCTTGTGCTTCTGTTAGGTCCATACCATTTCTGTTCTTTATCGAGCCCATGTTGGTCATTTATTATTTTGTGGAGTTGGGTAGAGGATGTCTCTTTTTTCTATAGCACCTAGCATAATATGTTGTATTTATTATATCTACAGTAAATATTTATAAAATCGATATCAATAATTTGAAGAAATTTAGATTCAAGTGTCTTGGGAGCAAACAGTTGTTTTCACATGAATTTTGCAGTATTTTATTTCTGAATTATGAAAAGAGGTTTACTTATACAGTATTTGAGTCCACCTTAAAATTAAGCCAATCAAATCTCAAAGTGTTCTGCAGGAATGTCACAGACTGTCCTTGCAGGTTTGGATTTATTGTATTCTTTCAACTGTATACTAATATGCTAAGCCATAATACTTTACATAATGTACTTTATTTATTAAAGTACATGCAAGTTAGTAATGGTAATTACATTTGCTTTTCCTAGCCTAGGAAATCAGCTTTCTCCTTAAAATCTCCTGGAATAAGGCCTAATACAGGCCGACATGGCTCTACCTCAGGTACTTTGCGAGGTCACCCAACACCATTAGAAAGAGAACCATGTAAAATAAGCTTTAGTCGGATTGCTGAAACGGAGCTTGAATCAACAGTGTCAGCACCAACCTCTCCAAATACACCATCTACCCCACCAGTGTCTGCTTCTTCAGACCTTAGTGTGTTTTTAGATGTGGATCTCAACAGTTCCTGTGGTATGTATTTGATGTAAATTGTTTGGCAGAAAAGGGAATCTTCTGTTTTAGTTAATTCTCATCATTTTTAGTTAGGAAAAGGTAGAATCCTTTACAGACTATATTAGTGTAAAAAATGACATCTATATGTGAAAATAATGATTAACACGGGAGTAAAGCATTATTTGTGCATTGCTTCTGCATATTATTTTCTAGTTTATTCATTCAACAAAGATTTATTCAGGACCTTTTGAGCCCCAATACTACTCTAAAGGGAGCAATAGGGAGCAATAGCCAATGAAAAAGAAAGCAAAGCAGATAAGTTCTGTGATGGAAATTTAAAGAGACTGATAGAGAGGGAACTATTTATGCTAAGAAAGGAAAAAAATTCCAAGTACAAAGAATACCATATTCATTCTTTAAAAACATGGCAAAAGATGATGATAAAATTCTGAACTCTGTGCATGTTATTATGTATGTTACTTTATGCAAACATATTTTTAAAGTAAAATCATGCATATTACCTTCCTTTTCAAATTGATTTTTCTCCTTCTAATAGGAAGCAATAGCATCTTTGCTCCAGTCCTCTTGCCTCATTCAAGTAAGTAAGAATTTAACTTGATTCTAATGAAATGACTATAAAGATAATAATTGCATTGATGAACTTTGTATATGAATATTTTGAATTTTAGCAACACTTAAACATTTTATGAAATGAAATTCTTACAAATGGATGGAGTTATTTTTTTACAACTGGGTACTATTTAAACTTTACTACAGTTTATTTTCATCATTTTACTATATATGTTTTAGGGACTGCATGATGCTGAACAAATTACTTAGCATCTCCAGTTTGTTAAGGGTCAAATGAGATAACTGTATAGAGCACCTCGCACATTGCTTGGCGCAGAAGGAACAGTGATTTCATATCAGTGGTCTCTCCTCTTCCCTGCTATTTCCAATTCATTTTTCTATAGTAATAATACTAAATGTTTATCAGGTTCCTAGGCTAGCCTTGATCACTTATTTCTTCTCATGAGCTTGTTTAGTTAAAGTAGCATTTTAAGTAAAATGCTATTCTTCCATCCTTAGTTATATCATAGTATGATATAAATACTGTCACCTACCTTTCTGTGGTCATTTGTTTAAAACAGAATAACCCAAAGGGACACAGCAGCTTCAGGAATAATTCTCCCAATCTAGAGGGCGTGCTGTGATTCATGGGGTCGCGGAGAGTCGGACACGACTGAGCGACTGAACTGAACTGAACTGAACTGAAGAGGACTTCTGCTTCTATAAAATGTAGATCATATAGATAGTAACAAGAGAGTCCCTGTCTTGTGAGAAAATTAAGTTTATTCTTTTAAATATTTAATTCAGTACTTTAATTTCAAAGTTTTTATCAAGGTAATATATGCGTAGAGTTTCAAAAAGCAAATAGTGCTTAAAACACTTAGGGTGAAATTAGCAACAGTATTCTCCCTCATGACGCCCCACCCCTTGTTTTGAAATGATTCTTCTACCTTTTTAAGTGATGTTTTTATATTTTTCTCTCTCTTGAATCATTACTTTTAGACAGTGTTTAAAAGACATGGTAGATGAGGATTTCCCTCTTTACCTAATAAACCTCTCGCATTTGGGGAAGATATTATTCACTGCTAAGTCAAGGAGTCTATACTGTGATTATGCTTCCTTTCTTGTATACTGTTTCCTGAAGTTAATAATAGCTACATTAATGTTTAGGATTTTTGTTTTTTAAACGTCTATTGCTAAGTCTTCCCACACCCTTTAACACCACAGTTTTCCTTAAAGTCAGACCATTTGGGGAAATTACCAAGGTTTTTTTGGTTTTGAGGGTTTTTGTGTATGCTTTTTAACTGGGAAACTTCCTTACTGATGATCTTTTGTTCTCCTGCTCCATTTGGGACTGGTTGCTGTCTCGGCCTCTGACTTAGCTGAAATCCTAGAACTTTATTCTGCTGTCGTACTGGAAGTTCCCTTCATCTCTCACGTATTGTATTCTTGATTTTTGGATTCCTTGTCTTCTTTCTTGATATGCTCCCTTATTTTGATAGGGGTACATTCTGTAGTGGCTACCTGAGAAAGTATACACAGGATATAAATTTTTAAGTTCTTGCATTTCTGAAAATGTATTTATTATATATTCCATTGTTAATAGTTTAGCCAGGAGAATTCCCTGGGAGTCCAGTGGTTAGGACTGTGCACTTTTGCTGCCAAGGGCCTGGGTTCATTTCCTGATCAGGGAACTGATATTCTACAGGCCCGCATGCTCATGCTCAGTCACTCAGTCGTGTCCCACTCTTTGCGACCCCTTTGGCTATAGGCCACCAGACTCCTCTGTCCAGGGAGTTTTCCAGGCCAGAATACTGGGGTGGGTTGCCATTTCCTTCTTGAAGCCCACATGGTGCAAACTGCCCCCCCACCCCAAAGTTTCGCTGGTTAGAGAAATTTAAGTCATTTTCAGTCAGAATCTTGAAGACAGTTTCCCACTGTGTTTTCGCTTTCATACTTGCTGTTTAGAAGTCTAGTATCATTCACTCATAAACTATTCATGCATAATTTTTAAATGCCTGTTACATGCAGGCCCTATTGTAGGTACAAGAGAAGTGGCACTGAACAAAATAGACAAAACTCCTTCTGTCAGTGACCCTACATTCTTAATACTTTTTTTTGAAAACTGCAGTTTACTTGCTGTAATAACAAAGAGACCCAAAAATACAGTGCCTTAAATGAAATGGAAGTTTGTTTCTCAAAAGAGCCAGACTAAGTAAACACCTCTGCTCTACTAGGTTTTCAAACTAGCAGGGCAATCCAGGATTCTCAAAATGTGTCTTCCATCTGTTGAGTTTTGAGCAGGTGATTTGAGTTGTTACAATTTTTCTGCCAGTAGGAACTTGGAGGGCAAGGAACTTAGTTTACAAAAACATGGTCTGGGAGTTGCACACATCATTCCTGCTCTCATCCCATTGTCCAAAACTTAGTCACGTGGACACAGCTGTAAGAAATGTTCTGTCTAACTAGGCAGATCCTATTACTAAAAGGAAGAAAGGGAAAGGTGCCCTGGGGGACAATTAGGAGCCTCTGCCACATTAAATTCAAGAAGCTTTTAGGTTCTTCTATTTACTCCTAATGATCAGTACATTCACAGTAATCTACTTTGATGTGGGTCTTTTTCTTTTTCTTTTCATTTTGCTGTGTATTTAATGAGCCATTTAAATTTAGAGATTTATGTCTTTGATTTCTAGAAAATTTTCCATGTATCATTTTGTTAATACTTTTTTCGCTTCTGTGTTCTCTGGCTCCCTTTTTGGAGCTTATTTTCCATATTGTACATCCTAGATTCATCGTTCAGTTTTCTTTTATCTGCTCTTGTCCATCTCTTTGTTTTTATGTTCTGTTTTCTGGGAGTTTGCCTTACTTTAATCACCCAGCTTTTCTATTTTTTTCATCTGTCATGATTTTGAATTTCTCAGAATTCTTTCTAAATTCCCTCTCAGCATGCCATTTTTATATTTTTCTCTTCTGGCTTAATTTTTTAATTTTTGAAAGATTTTGTTTCTGGTATTTTTTTTTTTCTTCTGAGTTTCTTTCTTCTATTAGTTGTGGTCTGTGGTCTTTAATACTGGAAGCTTTTCTTTCTTATCTTTTATCCTTAGCTTTCTGTTCATATTTTAAAGTGAGACAATATAAATTGATGGGAAGATCTGCATCCATGGGTAAAACTTGTTGACTTGTGGGTTTCATGATAGGGTGATAGAGTGATGAGAATTTTTTGAATTAGGAAATCCCCATATTTCAGCATTTGTGAGGCCTTTTCTCAAAGAGTAGTTTCTCCAGAGAAAGATCTTTGAATCTTCTCCCTGGGTGATCTTTGCATTTAGTATGAAAATCTGTTTTCAGCACAGACTAGTGTCCCCACGTTTGATGTTTAGATTCTCCAGCAAATAAAACCCTTAGTCTCCTGCCAGTGGTGGAAATGTGGTAATTTCCTGGCCCCATTAAATACAGAATAGTGTTTTAGGGTTCTCGTTGTCCCTTATATAGACTTAATCAAGTCCTCTGTCCCGTGCCTTCCATTATACCAAGTGCCTTTAATTCCTGATCCCTCCTTTGGTTCTGTGGGGGCAGTTTTGCTGCTGTTTGTCAGTCGCACTCAGAATAGACAGTTGGGTTTCGTCTTCCTCCATTTGTCTCCTTCATATACACTGTAGTCCACCTTTATGGGCTGAAGCTTCAGGATTCAGATGTTTCCTGGTTTCACTGAAGTTTGTATATGTTTCTTATTTTCCTTATTGTTCAGCAGTGGAAATGTTTTTACTACATATATTAGTTTCTAGTGCTTCAGTAACAGAGTACCACAAACTGAGTGACTTCAAGTCCACTTCTGAGGCTGAAAGTCTGAAAAATGAAGATGGCAGGGCTATGCTCCCTCTGAAACTGTAAGGAAGGATCTTTCCTTGGCTTTTCCGGCTTCTGCCTTTGCTGGTAATCCTTGGCATCCTTTGGTTTGTAGATAGATCACTTTAACCTCTGCCTCTGTTGTCACATGGCCAGCTTCTCCTTGTGTCTCGTTTTCTCTTCAACTGTTTTTAAAAAGATACCAGTCATACAGGATTAGGACTTCCCAGGAGGCATAGTAATGCTCAAAATTCTCCAAGCCAGGCTTCAGCAATACATGATCCGTGAACTTCCAGATGTTCAAGCAGGTTTTAGAAAAGGCAGAGGAACCAGAGATCAAATTGCCAACATCCGCTGGATCATGGAGAAAGCAAGAGAGTTCCAGAAAAACATCTATTTCTGCTTCATTGACTATGCCAAAGCCTTTGACTGTGTGGATCACAATAAACTGTGGAAAATTCTGAAAGAGATGGGAATATCAGACCACCTGACCTGCTTCTTGAGAAACCTGTATGCAGGTCAGGAAGCAACAGTTAGAACTGGACATGGAACAACAGACTGGTTCCAAATAGGAAAAGGAGTACATCAAGGCTGTATATTGTCACTCTGTTTATTTAACTTATACGCAGAGTACATCATGAGGAACGCTGGGCTGGAAGAAGCACAAGCAGGAATCTAGATTGCCAGGAGAAATATCAATAACCTCAGATATGCAGATGACACCACCCTTATGGCAGAAAGCAAAGAAGAACTGAAAAACCTCTTGATGAAAGTGAAAGAGGAGAGTGAAAAAGTTGGCTTAAAGCTCAACATTCAGAAAACTAAGGTCATGGCATCCAGTCCCATCACTTCATGGGAAACAGATGGGGAAACAATGGAAACAGTGTCAGGCTTTATTTTTTGGGCTCAAAATCACTGCAGATGCTGATTGCAGCCAGGAAATTAAAAGACGCTTACTCCTTGGAAGGAAAGTTATGACCAACCTAGATAGCATATTAAAAAGCAGAGACATTACGTTGCCAACAAAAGGTCCATCTAAGGCTATGGTTTTTCCCGTGGTCATGTATGGATATGAGAGTTGGACTGTGAAGAAAGCTGAGCGCCGAAGAATTGATGCTTTTGAACTGTGATGTTGGTGAAGACTCTTGAGAGTCCCTTAGACTGCAAGGAGATCAATCCTGGGTGTTCATTGGAAGGACTGATGTTGAAGCTGAAACTCCAGTACTTTGGCCACCTCATGTGAAGAGTTGACTCACTGGAAAAGACTCTGATGCTGGGAGGAATTGGGTGCAGGAGGAGAAGGGGACAACAGAGGATGAGATGGCTGGATGGTGTCACCGACTCGATGGACATGAGTTTGAGTGAACTCCGGGAGTTGGTGATGGACAGGGAGGCCTGGCGTGCTGTGATTCATGGGGTCGCAAAGAGTCGGACACAACTGAGCAACTGAACTGAACTGAACTGAGGTGGCACAGTGGTAAAGAATCTGCCTGCCAACGCAGGAGATGCAGGAGATACGTTTTCGATCCCTGGGTTGGGAAGATCCCCTGGAGGAAGAAATGGCAACCCACTTCAGTATTCTTGCCTGTGAAGCCCCATAGACAGAGGACCCTGGTGGCCCACACTTTATGACCCACTGTTGATGGGTCGCAAAGAGTTGGATACGACTGAGCACACAGCAGACAGACAGAAATAGGGTTCACTTTCATCCTAACTTGATTACAGAGCTGTAAAGTCTATATTTCCCAATAGTCATATTTATTGGTACTGAGGCTAGGACTTCAACATAACTTTTATGGAGGGAAGGGACACAGTTCAGTTTATAACACTATGTCATTTTAGAACAAGGAGTTTTAGACATTATTTTGGGTGATAGTAAAATATACTTTCCATATCATAAATAAAATCATGTTTTGAATTTTAATAGAAAACATTGAGAATAACTGCATAAAATTCTGAGTGTCTTAAGGTCCTGAAAGAAATAAAAGTACAAAAAGTGCTCATGTACAGTGAGAAAAATAGCAAGAAACAATGGACATGTATAGACAGTTTACATCAAAGAATGAGCAACCCTATCTTAAAAGGTACTCATATATCACTTACCCTTGTGAGTTGATATATTAGTAATCCTTTTGGAGAGAAATTTGAAAACAACGTATCAAACCAAAAAAATGTTCACACCTTTTGGTCTTATTCATTCAATAGAAAATTGAGTACTTTGGACCAGCTACTCTGCCAACTACTAAGGATTCAGTAGCAAACAGGAAAAAGTCTCTGCCTTCATTAATACTGAATACCAAAAATTTTTGTGAAGAAGGCACATCTGTGAAGATCACGTTGCTCATCCCACTCACTGCCTTGGTTTTCCTACTTTACTTGTAGCTCCTTAGTCTCTCTTGCTGGCCTCTCTGCATTTCCCCAACCTATTAAAAGTGGGAGGCCCTAAGTCTCTGAATCTCTTCTTCTCACTCACTTGGTGTCTCATTCAATGGTATAGCGTCGGTAAGATGATGCTCCCCCAATTTTTTTCTCTGCCCAGAACTTCTCTCTTGACCTTTAGCCTCGTGTAATCAGTGTCCTGTTCGATGTCTCTATTTGAATACCATCCCCTCTAAAGTCGTTCTTTCCATTGCCACCTCTTCTCAGTTATAATCACATTTGTCTAATTGCTGAGGCTGAAAATGTTAAGAGCTATCATTTACCTGTTTCTTTTTCTCATACCCAAAGTGTGATCCATCAACAAGTTTTATTTACTCTCAAAATATACCCAGGATCTAACCATTTCTTGATTTCTTTACTCTGCTACCCTGGTCCCAGTGACCACAGTCACTTACCTGATTTATTATAGTAGCATCCTCACTCCCCACCTTCCATACTTCAGTTTTCAATACAGCAGATGGGTCCTTTTAGAATTTAGGTTAGACTTGACTCATCACTACTTAAAGCCCCATGGCCTTCCATCTTAGTAAAAGACACAGTTTCAGTTTCTTCAAAAAGGACCCATAAGGTTCTGTGAAATTTGACCTCTGGTCAGTCAGACTTCATCACCTGCTATTCTCTCCTGTCACCTACTCTGCTCTAGCTACTCTGCATCCTGGACATATTCCCACATCAGGACTTCTGTTCTTGCAATTCCCTCTGCTTAGAGTGCTGTTTACCCGTCTGGCCTAATGGCAAGCTCCCTTGCCTCCTTCAGCCTTTTTTCTCAGTGTTTCCTGAGGGAGGTCTTCCCTGATCACGCTGTTTGAACTTGCTCCCCATTCCCTATCTGATATTTCTTCTTTTAACTTACAGCTGTTATACTTTTACTTAATCATCATGATTATTCTTTCTTATCAACCTAGAATGTAAGCTTCATAAGGACATGAATTTTTGCTTCTTGCTCACTGCTGTATTGCTCATGGCTAGAAGAGTGCTGGCACTATAGCAGATACCCAATAAATATTTGTTGCATGGATGGATGCGTGAATGATAAAAAATTGAAAGTAACTGACATAGCTAACTACATTACAGAAATTGTTTAGTAAATTATCCTACATTCACTAGTATAGAATAATAAAGTTATTTTAAAAGCTCACAAAACCTGAATAATCTGTGGGGAAGTGCTCTTAATGGAAAATAAAATTGAAGTTGAGACCAGCACAGGTTACTAAGTGCCTCCTGTCATAGTGGTTAAATGGTCTGACTGTAGAGTCAGACTCAGTTTCAAAAACTTAAATGTCTCATCATCATTAAGATATTTTTTGCTTCCATAAGTGTGTGTGTTTCTGTAAGGAAGAGAAGACTCAACTAAGTCTGTCTTAAACAATAAGGAAGCATTCTGACTCATTAGCTGAAAATCTGGAGGATGGCTGCTTTAAGCCTGGTTGATTCAGTGTTTCAGTGATATTATCAAAGACCAGGTTTCTTTTTGACTGTTCGTTGTTCTGTCCAGATTATCAGCTTTATCTAAGGCTGTTTTTCCTCAAAGTCGGAAGAGGGGTGGCAGGAGCAATGAAAAGGTTATGTGTGTCCTTGCTCAGTCAAGTGACAAAGAGGTACAAAGAAAGACTGACAGACTGCTTTTCCAAAAGAACAAGAAACTTCCTTTTCAGTAGCCTCTCGCATAACTCCTTTCAGATTTCAGTAGTCTGAATTGGGTCCTGTGCCAACAGCTAAACCAGTTACTCTGGCTGAGGGAGTGGTCTAAGCAGGCCCCATCTTTGGAGCTAAGGGGTGAGGTCAGATTTCACTGAAGCACGTGGCTGCATGTATAAAAAAGAGGTAGCTACAGATCTGATCTTGTCAAGAAAATGAGTCCTTTGTCCACTTCTTGACTGGACTTGGGGCACCCTCGGTAGGATTGGCTGACTAAACCGTATGGAGTGGATTCACCATCACCTAGGGACAAAGACAGGCCAGAGTGCGCTGGGCAAGCAGAATGAACGCAGTGACAGCGGGCAGTTCGCTGCCTGACCTCCTCGCACCATCTGCCAGCACCGTGTGGGGCACTGTTTGTTTCTGCTGCTGGCACTCTGAGCCAGCAAGACCCCCGGGGGTGACTGCAGAGTGATATGATCAGGACAGCAATTTTTGACATGGAGTAATGAGTGACATCTTTACTTGGATGTCCCATAAGCAGTTCACACAAACTCAATGTGTTTAAAATTAAACTCATCAGCTTCTTTCCCAACAAGCTCCTATAAACCCAGTCTCAGTATAATGATAAACAAGACTTGATCAGTGCCTTTATACAGGTCCATAATTACAGGTATTATAACCATATGAAAAAGATAAAAGAAATAAATGAACATGAAAATCATTCTATGTCTGGTTGGCATGTTTAGGGATAATTTTTCCTCTAATACTTTATTTTGTAAATTCCCATTAATGTGGTTATGTAATGTGTCCATTATCAATAAGAAATTTGTATAGAGAACAGTTCTGTGATACAGCCGTACCCTATCATCTCCTAAATGGAGATTTTATTACCTGTGTAAAAATGTATCCGATAGTAACTTTTTCAAAAATGCATGGTCTCTTGTTTATGGATGCTCTTTCTTTGGAAATTAATACAGTTATATAAACAAAACAAAGACTTTTCAGGGAGCAGAATCTCCTTATTAATCTTAATTGGATACTGTATTTTCATTTAGCAGTAGTGCCTCGCATGTGGCAGGCACTACCAGTGTGTTACATGCTATGGATATGAAAATAAATACTGCTCTCGAAAAGCTTACACCTTAATGGAGAGGATAGCTAAACCAACAGTCAGCTGCAGTACAGTCTGATGGATGCCATAGGAGAGGTGATCACAGACTGAAATAAAGTTTTGTCTTATGATTGCATTATGAGTTGTGGTTAAGCTATTCTTTTTTACCCCCAGAGTCTTTCTTCAGTTCGTGTGGTAGTTTACATAAGCTAAGTGAAGAGCCACTGATTCCTCCTCCACTTCCACCTCGAAAAAAATTTGATCAGGATGCTTCAAATTCCAAGGTAGGGAATTTCCCCAATGGTCCAGTGGTTAGGATGCTGTTTTTCCATTACAGGAGGCACAAGTTTGATCCTTGGTCAGGAAACTATAGATCCCACATGCTGTGCCGTGCAGCCAACAAGAGCAACAACAAAAATCCAAGGTAGTCAACAGGACTTGGGTTTCTCTCAACTTATTCAAATTTGTGAATCTTCAAAACAGTGCTTATTCTTCAAAAGAGTCTGTCAATTATAATTTGGTTACCCTTTATGTTTTTTAAATATTTAGGTTGTTTTATTGAGAATATACCTTAAATAATTGTTTAGTCCTCATAATACTTTTTCTAAGAAAAAAAAAGCTGGGCAGATTCATCGATACTCAGAAGTACATTTTCTTTCGGGTAGAGATGGGAAGAACTGTAGTATTGAAAGCATTCTCCAGACTTTCAGCTGGTGCTTCTCAAACTTCAGGTTGCATCAGAAGCATCTGAAAGGTTTGTTAAAACCAGATGGCCAGAATTTCTGATTCAGTTTGTGTGGGGCAGGGCCCAAGAATTTTCATTTATAACAAATCCCTACTAAGGCTTCCCTGGTGGCTCAGACGGTAAAGAATCTGCCTGCGATGCAGGAGACCCAGTTTCAATCCTTGGGTTGGGAAGATCCCTGGAGGAGGGAATGGCTACCCACTCCAGTATCCTTGCCTGGAGAATTCCATGGAATGGGGAGCCTGGCAGGCTACACCCCATGGGGGTCACAAAGAGTTGGACACAACTGAGTGGCTAACACTTTCACTTTCAATAGTGCTGGTGCTGCTGATCCTGGGTCACACTTTGGAGAACCACCACTCTGAACCTCACTGGGGATAGTAGAAGTAAATGGCCAAAAAGCAGAAGCTGGATATTAAGTCCTCTTGACATCATGTTCTTTCATGTCTTGTTATTCATTCACTAAGTCATGTCCACCTCTCTGAGACCCCATGGACTGCATCTCACCAGGCTTCCCTGTCCTTCATTATCTCCCGGAGTTTGCTCAAACTCATGTCCATTTAGTCGGTGATGCCATCCAACCATCTTGTCCTCTGCTGCCCCCATTTCTTGCCCTCATTCTTTCCCAGCATCATGGTCTCATCCATTAGGTGGCCAAAGTATGGGAGCTTCAGCTTCAGCATTCATGTCTACAAAACTAAATACTCTTTTCACTTACTTGCCCATTATTATAATTAAAATGCACAAATTTATAAACTGTATCTACAAAGCAAGATAATCTGAGGCTTTATAAGATTTCAATTAAAACATCTCATATATAAGAATATTAACCTGAGCCCTGAGTGAAACTGGGAGTAATTTATTCATAAATCTGATCATTAAACCAGATTAACCTATTTTGTGTCTCTGGATTTAACTTTACACATAAAAATTTTTAGTCTTTTTAAAACTTTCTTATAGATGTTTTAAGAGAACAGAGGTATAATTTATTTTTTCTGTTTTTGAGGGAACTATGAAATCTGATGACGACCCCCCTGCTATTCCACCAAGACAACCTCCTCCTCCAAAGGTAAAACCCAGAGTTCCTGCTCCTACTGGTCCATTTGATGGGCCTCTTCATAGTCCACCTCCACCGCCGCCGAGAGATCCTCTTCCTGATACCCCTCCACCGGTTCCACTTCGGCCTCCAGAACACTTTATAAACTGTCCATTTACTCTTCAGCCACCTCCACTGGGACACCTTCACAGAGATCCAGACTGGTTTAGAGACGTTAGTACGTGTCCAAATTCTCCGAACACTCCTCCTAGCACACCCTCTCCAAGGGTACCTCGCCGATGCTATGTGCTCAGTTCTAGTCAAAATAATCTTGCTCATCCTCAAGCTCCCCCTGTTCCACCAAGGCAGAATTCAAGCCCTCATCTACCAAAACTGCCACCAAAGACTTACAAACGGGAGCTTTCACACCCCCCAATGTATAGACTGCCTTTGTTAGAAAATGCAGAAACTCCTCAATGACCCTAGCCATATGTAGTCATTGACACTGGAATGGTATTTGTAAAGTTTCTTTTTTTTTAATTTATTCAAAAAAGGCATAGTATTTTAGTACTTTTTAAAAATAATGCTCTTACAAAAATGCTACTGATCAAATAAGCTTTTCAGAATTGGAAAAATAAAAATACAGAAGTCATTTACCATTATCCTCAGGTGATCAGTAGCATTGCCTTGTCTTGGATCCTCAGTGCTGCCAAAAGGCCAGTATATGGAATTTATATTTGCACTGTAGACTCTGCTAAAATATGGTTTAAAGTGAAATTGATTGCACTGAAAGGGGATAGTGCATTTGTGGAATTTTTCAAATTTGAGTAACAGATGACTATTTAAAGCAGTGAATTTACATACATATAGGGGGTGTGTGGTGATACTGATTTTTAAGCCTCTTTGACCATCTTTTAGTTTTTACATCTAGATTTTACCGAAAATTGTGAATAACACCCACTATTCTGCAATGCCATGTCTTAAATGCCAGAATTTGCTGCTGAAGACAAAAGTGAAAAATAGAATGAAAATAATAGAATGCACTGTGTTTATTATTTTGTCAAAATGTAAAGACTACCTAACTCAGTCATAGAGGGAAAAAGGGCATATATCTTGTACAGATGTGCCTTTTTGTTTTTGCAGACTATGGTGTCTTTAGCTAACGAGTTGCCTATTGTTTTGGAAAACAAAGTTAATATGCCATATATGTACAGTTTTGTTTATATTGTATATTTTAAAATAATGCTAATAACCTATATAAATTTATGTGACTCAAGGCCTATAATACAATCTGCTACTTTACTAATTCATAAATCCGGAGGATATTCTTATGGCACAGGAACCAACTGCATTGCCTTCAAAACCAAGTAACTTTCTCTATAAATCTCGTGTTAACTAAAATTTTTTAAAGTATTTTTTTAGATTGGTAATATTTAAACCAGCAGTTAAAGCTTTATTAAACTTTTTAATCAGAGAAGTGATTAAAACTTTTATTTGCCATTTGTACTCCTCTGTTCAAAGTGATGAAAAAGCGTGTTTTGCTGTTAGTGCTAGCAGCAGTTGTAAAGTAGCCAAAAGCCACGTTGTTTATTTACTGGTCTGTGGCCTTTTACTGTGCTTTGTATCAGAGTTCCTAACAAGATTAATAAATCACCCCAGTCTTAATTTTTAAAAAACTTTTAAAATGTGTTTTCATTATAAGGAACAAGGGGGTAAGACTGTCGACTTCTGTACAAGTAATATATACACATTATTTCCAGTTATTTTGTGCAATTTAAATTCCATAATCCCAAAGAATTTAAGTGATGTACACTTTAGAGGGGAGAGGGGAAAATGTCTTCACCGTTAAACGCAATCACAAGCTTTCTGCAACCGTTTTATGCATTTTAGATGAAAATTTAGGAGCCTGTTAGGAACTCGAGATAAGCAGACTATAGCCACCCTTGGTAGTATCTTGGAAGCTGCCTTGATTTAAAGCCAGTAGTTAAGAAAAAACAAAAACTGTGTGAATCAGTCTCCAGCCAGGTAAAAACGCTCAGGTTGGCGTCGTCTGGAAAAGTGATAAACTGCCCGTTCGTTAAGCCACGCTTGTAATTTAGGGGAGAATGAGTCGGTTTCGCGCGTAGGGGTGCCTCGGCCAACCAGTCGGGCCACGCTGGGCCTCGGCCAACCCCTCGGCCCACGTCGGGCCGCTGCCTTCCGGGCGTTGTGCCTTCGCGCACGCGCCGTAGCCCCAACGCCGCCACCGGGAAGCGCCGGGGCCCTGGAAAGGCGGGGCCCGGAATAGTGCGCGTGAATGTGACGTCGCTCCGTGCGACGCCTCTTGTTGCCGGGCAGCGATGGCGGCTTCTCTGGAGTCCTCTGGGGAGGATCCACTGCGGAACTTTGTGCGAGTTTTGGAGAAGCGAGATGGCACGGTGTTACGACTGCAGCAGTATGGCTCCGGCGGCGTGGGTTGCGTTGTTTGGGACGCTGCCATTGTTCTTTCTAAATACCTGGAAACGCCCGGATTTTCCGGCGATGGGGCCCACGCGCTGAGCCAGCGGTCGGTGCTAGAGCTGGGCTCAGGCACCGGGGCTGTGGGGCTCATGGCCGCTACCCTCGGGTAAGAGCTGGCGGGAGGGTACGCCGCTTTGTTCAGGAAACCCCGTTTACTGGCTTCCCACTCTTGTGCCTACACCTAAATCAACGTTATTTTATAGGGCAGATGTCATAGTCACCGATCTTGAGGAATTGCAAGACTTGCTGAAGATGAATATTAATATGAACAAGCATCTTGTCACTGGTTCTGTTCAAGCCAAGGTACTGAAATGGTTTGTATGGCCTTTCAGCTTGTTTTAAGATAACAATTTGTAGTTTGCTTTAAATTGCGTTTCACTGAAAGCATGATTAATACGAATGGAGATTTCTGGGTCTTTTTATTAAACAAGACTATTTTAAATTAGTAAAGCAACAGTTTAAAATATGTGGTTGACGTTTTTAAGGGGGGAAGAATTAGAAGACTTTCCTTCTCCGCCAGACTATATACTGATGGCTGACTGCATATACTACGAAGAAGTGAGTATTTTATGAGTGGATTCTCTTCCTTTAGAAGACTTAAACTGTATTTCGAGGATTCTGGAGCACGCATTACTTAGCATTTTAACATCTCTGAATGCAGGATATTTGTTCCATAGTTGATGAACAAAGAGAAAATAAAGGTCACCAGAAAGTACCAAATGTACTCATGATTAACATAGAAGTCCCTGAAGCTTATTGAGAAAAGTGTTATGTGCATTTTAGGAGAGGCTTCCGTAAAATTCTTAAAGGATTTTTTCTTCTGGATCGCCTGTAAAAGACTTCGATTTCTTTTTTTTTTTTTAAGTTAGCTGTAAGTTGCATCCTAAAGGATTCATTGTTTGGGGGCAAGATTTATTATATTTATAGAATATTTTTTTCTTTTAGAATATTTGTTTGTATAGTGTTGTAAACATCAATCATTTTTTCACAATAGTGAACATTGGACCTGTTTTTGTAAGTAAATTGTCGGTTGTTTAAATCCTGTTAGATTAAGCTTACATTTTTACCCATGGGTACTTCAAAATGCAATCACTTGAATCCATTCTCTGGAAGCTGAAATTAATACAATGGTTGATTAGTTAAGAGTTTACCAATCATTAGTTACAGAGCTGTAACTATGTTCACTGGGTTGGATTGATTCAAAGATGTGTGAATTGTAAGGGAGTTATAATTATCTCCTCTGCCTCCCTTACCCCCTTTTATAGTAAACATATGTGTTTTTAAAAGTCATTAACAAAAATCATTCCTTTTTGAACAGTCTTTGGAGCCACTGTTGAAAACCCTAAAAGATCTCAGTGGGTCTGAGACTTGTATTATATGTTGTTATGAACAGCGAACAATGGGAAAAAATCCAGAAATCGAGAAAAAATATTTTGAGGTGAGTGACTCATGGGGTCGCAGAGAGTCGGACACGACTGAGCAACTGAACTGAACTGAACTGAACTCTATTAGATCTACCTTTGTAGGGATTACCCTTCAGAGAGGCTATGTGTGACTTTGTGTTCCAGTATCTTGTGGTAATTTTGAGTAGGGAAAACATTCTGCTTGTATGAACCCAAGGAGAGAATTCTTCACAACACACCATTCTAACAACTGCCAGCCTCCCCTGCCCCAGTACCCCCATTCTGATCCTTTATTTTTCTTTTCTGACTTGTAGATCTAGTATTTGTAAAGCCACGTAAAATAATAATGTGACACCCTTGTCTTTCCTGAGAAAGTTTTCAGTGTTTATCAGACAAGTTGCTGGCTTTTAGGAACATATTAATGATGTATATATTTTTTGGAGAATACATCATAGAAACATGATATGTGATTCGTTTTCATTTCAGTATTTTCCATTGTATTTTTATGGTAGCTTTGGCCAGTGTATCCTACCTATTTTGAAGTTGTTCTTTTTTTTTTTTTTCTTTTGCAAGAATTAATGACCCACAGGAAGCTGCAGAAATAGTATTTAGAATCCCATTTGTCTTTCACCGGTCTTCCTCCGGTGGTCACCCAAATGCTTCTTATGGGTAAAGATCCATCATATTACAAGTGGTTCCTCTTAAGGAAACATCTTTATGGCTCTTCAGTTTTATCTTCTGAAAGGGTAAAGTGACTCTTCATCACTCTGCCTCAGATATATGGTGAAATGGTTTTTTACTTTTATGTTTTTCTTGACTGTGAAGAACTTTAATGAACTTTTGAAATAATGTATACTTGAAAATTTGATATCATTAATCAGTTTTCAGTTAAAACATATCAAATGCATATATATCAAATGCTTAGCTCAACTTTTCATATACTCCTCCCAGTCAGTATTCCAAAGGTAACCACCATTCTGATTTCTGTCAGCAATGGATAGTTCATATTATTGAATTTGAATTGCCTCTTTTTTCAATTTATAGCTCCTTCAACTAGACTTTGACTTTGAAAGAATTCCTTTGGAAAAACATGATGAAGAATATCGAAGTGAAGATATTCACATTTTATACATCAGAAAGAAAAAATCGGTAAATACATGTTTGCCTTATCATCCTCTGAAGTGATTTCACTAGCTGGACACTGTCTCTGAGCTCGAGTATGATGTGATATTAATTTTCATGTGGGGAAATGGCTCTAATGGTTAACAGGACTAGGGCACTAATGCTCAGTGTTAAGATTGCCTAACTTACTGGGCCTCAGGTGTTTTCTCTAAAATAAGGCAGACTTTTTTGTAAAGGTCATTTTTAGCTGTAAATTATATAGCTTTATAATTGGGCATTATCTCAGACAAGTAACTTAGCTATTTATAAATTTCTGTTATCTCTTAGAGGTTTTTAAATGCCAGTTCTGACCCTTGTGAACTCTCTCCAATCATTCCAAGTTTTTTTTTTTTTACTAGTCAAACTATAACATGCTTTTATTTATTGGTCTGTCCCGAAAAAGAAAAATGCACTCAATTAAATAGAATTTTTATGTTCCCCTTTTAGGTTGCTTCCTTTACCCATTATAATACAGTGCCTAGTATTTGAATGTGTAGATGGGAAGAATTGTGTCCCATCCACCTTTGTACCCCAGCACCTTGTGTGTCTGTGACTGGTATAATGCAAAAACAAGATCACTTCTATGAATTGAGGGTGCTAACTTGATTTAGTTCCATTTGTTTCTATTATCTTTCCTTTGGATTTGTGGTGAAGTTTTTTGATTTATGTGCATTCTAGCCAAAAGCAGATAATGTGCATTTTTTGGAATCAGGACTAGGTGTTGGAACTACACAGAAAGAAGAGCAGTGGGATTAGTAATTCAGATCAACTATTATGTGGCATGGTTCTAGAGATAAAACAATGAATTAAAAATGTTTTATGCCTTAAAGGATCCAGTTTTAGCCAAAGCTGTTGTATAGTTTTAAAAGTAGGTTTGGTTTTTTTTTAGGCTTAAAAATTTTGTGTTTCCTAAATATAAAGGCTTTTTTGTGGGGGGGGGGGGGTGGGAAGAGTCATTTTTCTTTAACTTGATATAATTTATATACAATAAAGTTTTACACTTAAGCCATTTTTAGTATATTTACCTAATTGGACAGCCATCACCACGTTTTAATTTTAAACATTTTCATTACCCCAAAAAGGAAAGCCATACCTTTTAGCAGTTACGCCTTATTCCTTCCTTCCCAAGCACCTAGCAACTACCAGTCTGTATCTCTGTGGATTTGCCTATTCTGAACATTCCATACAGATGGAGTCACACGTGATGTGTGCTGCTTATATCTGACTTACTTCATTCAGCAGTGTTTTCAAGGGTGCATCCATGTTGCAGCATGCATCAGCACTTCACTTCTTTTTACACTTGAATAGTAGTCCTTTGTATGGATATGCCACACCTTATCCACGGATTCATCCGTTGATGAGCATTTCAGTTGTTTCCACTTTGGGCTCTAATGAATAATCCTGTTGTGAATATTCATGTGAAACTATTGTGTGGCATGTTTCCTAATTTCTTGAGTGTGTGTATACCCATAGTGGAATTGCTAGGGCACACAGGAACTCTGTTTAGCTTTTTGAGGACTTGCCAAACTATTCCAAAGCTGCTATATCATTTTCCTTTCTCACCAGCACTGTCTGCATTTTCCAGTTTCTCCATATCCTCCCTAACATTTATTGTTGTTAATCTTTTTTATTGTAGTCATCTCAGTAGGTATGAAGTGGTAATCGCATTGTGGTTTTTATTTCCCTAATGACTAATGATGTTGAGTATCATTTTTGTGTACTTATTGGCCTTTTTACATGTTTGTAGAAATCCTTTGCCTATTTTAAAATTGAGTTGTCTTCACCGTTGAGTTGTAAACATTCTTTATATATCCTGGATACCAGACTCATACCAGATTTATGACTTCCAAATATTTTCTTCCCATTCTGTGGGTTGTCCTTTTCTTTCCTTGACAGTATGTCCTTTGAAACACAGAGGTTTTTAATTTTGATGATGTCTAGTGTATCTGTTCTTTCTTTGGTTGTTTGTACTTAGGCATTAACAGAGACCATCTCCAAGCATTATACATAGCTATTCATTTGAATTGCATTTAGCTGTCAGTAGGCATAATACCTAGTATTAAATACCCAGTAAATATTTAATATATAATAAGAAATCAGTCTTTTAAGGTTTCCATTTTTTTTCTTATAGAAATTCCCATCATGAAATCTTTAGTCATCTTACCTAAGCCTCTAACAACGTGGGTAAGCTAATAACGTGAATGAAGCATGTGAATACAGCATGGAAGATTGTGTTCACAGATTTTTTCAGCATGTCTTTAGGGATCCGATCTATAGACAACCACCACCGGCTGCCTGCAATATGAAAAATGACTTGACTGACTGCCTACCTGCCAATGGGCCTGAAATCCAACTTAGTTTACTTTTAGCTCCACATCAAATTCTGCTTAAAAGAAACATTGTGGCAGTCACTCCTCCAATAAAAATAGGTACTGAGGTTAGCCTAAAGTCTGCCAAAAATAATGAAGTAGCATGGTTGGTTTGGCCTGTTTTCAGGAAAATAGAGGTAAGTTGATCCAGTTTCTAAAGAGAGGTATCAGTTACTCTTTAATAATGTTTAAATTCAGATCAGTAAATTTTAATTTGTCATCAAGATAAATTTAAGAGAGGGTTTTAACATTTACAAATGGGTTTTATTGTATCTTCCACTTCATTGTTTTTCAGACAACTTTAATATTTGTGTTCTTTTACTTGAAAAAAAAAAAACGAAAAGACTTTTGTGACCAAAGTTCTGTGCTTTTTCTTCACCATACAGTATAATTTACCCTGTGAATTATATAATAAATTATACTGTGGTCGGTTAATAAAGATGAAAATAAGAAGTCAGAGTGCAAGGGAAAGATATCTGTAAAAAAATTTTATTTGAGAATGGAGTGAGAATAAAAGGCCCAGCTTCAGGCTCATGAATTTATGTGGCTCGTGCACTTTTCCTCATGTGTAGCTTCCAGGAAAATGTGGCTAAATCACTGTGATAACTATTGTTTATATGAAACAGAAAGCTATTTAAATAACTACAAGTGTAGTTCTGTGTACATTTACCAAATGATTTTTTTTCTGTGTGGTGTCTGTTTTATGTTATGATAATCATCTGTTCGCAGACTGATCTGTCAGGACTTCCCAGTCACACTGGTTCCAAAGCGTAATAGTAACCAGATGGAATGCTGGTACTTAACAGGCATTGGTGCTAGGTGGCACATTTTATGTGTTAAAATAAACATTGTTTTTGAGATCCTGTGACTTTGAGAATGTTTCAGAAATAGCTTTAGAGAAAATAAATGTTTAAAGCAGGTGACTGCTTTCCAGAAAGAGCAAAAGCAGCCCTAGAGAAATTAAAGATTAACATCAAGAGAAAATTTTTTTCCTTCAGGCTTTCTTCAGTCTTTAACTTTTGTTCTGCTGTTTGTTTGTTTTCCCAAACTGCTTTTAGCATTTCATTAATCAGCTTACTAAGCAGGTAGTATAACCTAAGTGCATGATAGTTTTCAAGTTACAGATAATACCAGGTATTTTATTAATGAAGTCTTAGAACAAATGATCACTTTCTGGCTTGTTTCATAACATTATAAAGCTTGTAGAAATGAGTTTATTAACAGTGACCAGCCCTAGTAGGCCACTCCAATTCCTCAGGTCCCTTTCACCCTCCTCCTCTTAAGACTGTACTCCTAAAATACAGTAGCTGTGGGTGTTCAGCTGAAGTCCTTCTTGACATTCCAGTAATGGAAGCCCAGCTCCTTTACTTCTGACAGGGGACCTTACACCAGAACTTCCTGGAGGGGTTGGGATGAGATCAGCCTCTTGGCAGCTTTGCCAGAATCACCCCCTTGCTTGTGTGCACTTCTTCTTTCATGTCCTATTTCCACTCCCTTTCTTTCTAATCACCTTAATAAGTCAAGGAAATGGCAACCCACTCCAATATTCTTACCTGGAAAATCCCATGGATAGAGGAGCCTGGCGGGTTACAGTCCACAGGTCACAAGAGTCAGACATGACTTAGAGACTAAACCACCATCATACATTCATTACCATCTGTTTCTGGGGAACTGATCTAAGGTACTGACTGCGGGATTAAGTACTTTGTAACAGAAAGTGAAATGAGATTGTTTTCTTATTCTGGAATAAGGCCAAAGCAGAGTTTAAAAGGTACCAATCAAAAAACAAAGATCATGGCATCTGGCCCCATCACTTCATGGCAAATAGATGGGGAAACAGTGGAAACAGTGTCAGACTTTATTTTTTGGGCTCCAGAATCACTGCGGATGCTGATTGCAGCCATGAAATTAAAAGACGCTTACTCCTTGGAAAGTTATGACCAACCTAGATAGTATATTAAAAAGCAGAGACATTACTTTGCCAACAAAGGTCTGTCTAGTCAAGGCTATGGTTTTTCCCATGGTCATGTATGGATGTGAGAGTTGGACTGTGAAGAAAGCTGATCGCCAAAGAATTGATGCTTTTGAACTGTGGTGCTGGAGAAGACTCTTGAGAGTCCCTTGTACTGCCAGGAGATCCAACCAGTCCATTCTAAAGGAGATCGATCCTGGGTGTTCATTGGAAGGACTGATGCTAAAGCTGAAACTCCAATACTTTGGCTACCTCATGCGAAGAGTTGACTCACTGGAAAACACTCTGATGCTGGGAAGGATTGGGGGCAGGACGAGAAGGGGACGACAGAATGAGATGGCTGGATGGCATCACCGACTCGATGGACATGAGTTTGAGTGAACTCCAGGAGTTGGTGATGGACAGGGAGGCCTGGTGTGCTGTGATTCATGGGGTCGCAAAGAGTCGGTCACGACTGAGCAACTGAACTGAACTGAATCCCCATGTTCTAAGATCAGAGAATCATAGTGATTAGTAAGCACTGCCGGGCTTCCTGAGGGTTGCCAGATGATGTATAAGTTCTGTCACTAACTACCATCCACACACAGCTGGGGAGACCTGGGAAAGGCCTTCTTTTGGAGGAAGTGCAATGTTGAGGAAAGGGATTTAGTCCTTTGAGATCTCATGAGAGAGGGAACAGAGCATATCTGTACTCGGAAGCCACAGGAGAGAGACCCGGGGAGGAATTCAAGATCCAGGATGCCTCCAAGAAGTGTAGACTAGCATTTTCCTACCTGGTTGGATTTGTCTTTATCCTGCAGATGAATACATCTGTTTAATTCCAGAGCATGGGAATTTTGGAGAGGTGGTATGGAGACTGTCAGGCAGAGAGGCGTTAAAGATGGATCTTAGGCAGTTGAGAGTTGATATGTGAGCTGAAGGCTTTAGGACTTCTGCAGCAACACGGGGTGATTAAAAGACAGGTGCAGCAGACGAGTGAGGTGTGATGCCATTAGCTGGGGGTTAGCCAGAATATAGACAACGCTCAAATCTCAAGGGACTACTAGGGCCCGGAGGAGCCGCTCAGGAATTAGCCCAAGTGGGTCTTGCCACTGTGCACAATGAAACCTATAAGCCACTTCCCACAGTGCGGCCAGTTAGCCACACACCCCACCCAGCCACCCAGTAAGGCGCTGCTTCTCAGACAGCAAACAAAACTATGTTTAGTCTCCATCCCAGTCCAATTAAACCAGGGTTTAATTTGTTAAAGTGCCCTGGATGGTTTTAATGTTTAGCCTAGATTGAGAATTGCTGCAATGAAGAAGCCTCTTCTAGCAGCTACTTCCCAAGAAGAGATCAAAGAAAAGGAAAGAGATACATAAAAACAAATCATGATTAGAACTGTACTGTAAAGGGAGGAAAGAGCTTTGAATCTGATGTGGAATTTTCTATGAAATAGGACATTTTCAAATAAACAGGGCTGAGTTTTAGGAACTAAATATGTGAAAATTTAGAAGTTTAGCCAAGAAGGTAAAGGTGATGCTCCTCAAGAGTAAAGGGGAGGGACTTCCCTGAAGGTCCAGTGGTTAAGACTCCACTTCCGCTGCAGGGGAACTTAAGATCTCACACGCAGCACAGGGTAGCCACCCCAAAAAAAGGGCGGGGGGAGGATTCAAGAGCTAGGTAAAGAAAAGTATTACAGATGTAGCGTCCAATGACTTGTTTGCTCCCTGTATGGACTATAACTTTCAAGGTCTTTAAGGTTACATAGTTTTAAATCTTAACCTGCTACAGTTCATAACCTAGGGTCCATGGGTCATGTTTGGTGAATTTGGGAGTAAAGTTAGGTTATTAAGAAGTATTAAAAATTTTGGCCACCTCATGCGAAGAGTTGACTCACTGGTAAAGACTCTGATGCTGGGAAGGATTGGGGGCCAGAGGAGAAGGGGACGACAGAGAATGAGATGGCTGGATGGCATCACCGACTCAATGGACGTGAGTTTGAACTCCAGGAGTTGGTGATGGACAGGGAGGCCTGGCGTGCTGTGATTCATGGGGTCGCAAAGAGTCGGTCACGACTGAGCAACTGAACTGAACAATCCAGAATGATTTTTAGTGGAACTTTTTACACAGTGTGACTAGTTTCCTTGTTAAATGATGTCAATTCAGAGTACAGACAACTGTTTATTTAAAGAAAATTGTGAACGTGTTAGTTTCTCAGTCGTGTCTGACTCTGACCCCATGGACTGTAGCCCCCAGGCTCCTTGGTAGTCCCTGGTGGTCCAGTGGTTAAGACTCTGAGCTTCCGATGGAGGGGGCGTGGGTTCAATCCCTAGTTGGGGAACTAAGATCCCACATGCTGCATGTCCAATAAATAAATAAAACATTTTTTTTTAAAGTGTGGATCATAGAAATATGACTGTTATTCCTTAGGTTCCCTGTAGATGGCGTTGCTTGACTTGGTCTTTAAACAGTTTATAGACAGGAAGTTGTTAAAATAGAATGTTTTAAATGGATTCACACTTGTATTTTGAAAGTGAAGTACATTAGATTTTAAAGAATAAACCTACCTGTTACGAGTTGCCTTCAGAATATAATGTGGTTGTCTTAGTTTGTTTGGGTTGGTATCACAAAATACCATAGTGTAGATAACTTACAAATGACAGAAATTTATTTCTCAGTTCTGGGAGGCTGCACAGTCCAAGATCAAGATGTCCATAGGCAGCTGTCCTCACAGGGCGGAAGGGACAAGGCACTCCCTGGGGTCTCTTTTACTGGGCACAAATCCCATTTATAGAGAGCTTCACCCTCATGACCTGTTCACCTCCCAAATGCCCCACTTCCAAATACTGTCACACTGGAGGAATAAATTTCAGTATATGAATGGGTGGGGAGGGGGGTGGTGTAAGCATCCAGACCATAACAGTAGTGTAAGTGAAGTAGGGTTTTTTTTCCATGTAAATCTGTATTTATCTTCCGTTTATTGCATTTTGATAAGCCTTTTGTAGTTTTGAATGTTCATATAGCTACATAAATTGCAATTCATAAATCATTTCTCTGTTGGTATTTTCTATGAGAGATATTTCAAAGGCTAAATTAGTTCAAGTTCTAAAAATGAAATTCACCTTGAAAGTACTTTTTATATAATGCATGATTTTACATCTGAGGTACTTGAAGCTTCTAATTAATTTTAATTAGTTTTCAAACCAGTATGCCTTCTTCACTAGAGTAATAAGTAGCTTTTACATCAAAAGACTGAAGCTCTGTCTTTGGTTGTATCACAGTTCTGTAAGCTTAGGCTGCCTGTCTGACTTTCAGTTTTAATTTTTCCTCAAGGAACATCAGGATTTGAAAGAGTTTTTGATTCAGTGATAATAAACATTTTAAAAATATAATATTTAGTTTTCATAACATAAAGATCTTCAAGCCACGTTTGAATTAGAAAAAGTTTGTGGCAACAAAATTTTACTGAAAATTGATCAAATAATGGGAATCTTAAGTTTTCACTTTAAATGATTTGGGTTAGGAAAACAAATTCTGAAATCATTTTCACCAGTTAGGTAAAAGCTGTTACGTATTTGGGGGTCTATTGTGAGATACATCTTATGTAATTCATTATTAATAGCAAATAGTTTTCAAAGAATAGATTTTAAAATATGTTAGAACAGGTTATCTCTATGATGATTGTTTTCTCATGACCATCCTGGAAACTATTAGCTCACAAGCCTTGAAACCAGATTTAGTTCAGTTCAGTTCAGTCGCTCAGTTGTGTCCGACTCTTTGCGACCCCATGAATCACAGCACGCCAGGCCTCCCTGTCCATCACCAACTCCCGGAGTTCACTCAGACTCATGTCCTTCAAGTCAGTGATGCCATCCAGCCATCTCATTCTCTGTCATCCCCTTCTCCCACCCCCAGTCCCCAGATTATCTGGATTTAAACCTCAGTTCCTTCATTTACTTAGCTGTATGACTCTATGTGCCTCAGTTACCTCCTATATGAGGCAAAACCATGATGGATTGCCTCATAGTTTGACATAGGGATTAAGTCAGTTTAACACATAAAATACTCAGCATACAGTAAGCCTTCAATAAATGCGGTTATAGCAGGCTTGGAATTACTTTACGTGAGGGTCCTGGGGAAATGTAATAATGCAAGTCTGTGTTGCGGTGTGAAATCTGGGCATCTTTTTGAGAGTATCGGGCTTCTGAACATCACTACCTCATCACGGTGGGAATGGCTCCTGGGTGAGAGGAGTCTGAGAACAGTGTTCCACAGTAAGTTGAACAGGTAAGCAATTTTAGAAGAAGAAAATTGGTGAAAGGAAAACCTTTGTTTGCTGTTCATTTTTACGGTTTTAAAGCTAAGTGCCATGAGCATTGAGAGGCCAACAAAAACAGAGGAGATCCTCATTTCCAAATACCAGAGCTTGAGCTTGTTGGCTGAAGCTCCAGGATCCCACCATCCTGAACCTTACCCAATTCTTCCCTCTGTGGTTCTTCTCTATGTTAAACTGAGACCAGATGAGTGGCACCAGGTCATTTTTCTGAAGTCTGGGGCTTGATGTATCTGCATTAATTACTGTCAGAGTTCAGATGTGTTCATTCTAAAAGAACAAGGTGACTATAAAATACTCTGTAGCTCTTGCCTCCTGGATAAACCATTTTTTACCCTGTGATCAGTATATATGATGAGAATCAGGAGCTTCATTTAACTTCAGGCTGATTCTGTCTGTACCAGCAGACGAGAATGAGAGTCAGAACCGTGAACTGTGTCCACTTCTCCATCAGCCAGTGCTTAACTGCATTATATTAAACTTTCAAGCCTTTTTTGTTTGCAGTTGATGGAAAAGATTATTATGAATACTAGATAGCTGGTCTTAATTTTTAGAAATGTCTATTAGCTATGACACACTAACTTACTTTGATGAAGGGTAAATTCACACTTTTTACTATTCACAAGGTTAGAAACAATGAGGTTTCTTCTTTGCAAAACAAAGTTAAGGCTTTTGAAAGCTGTTCTAGATGCCGTCCTTAGGGGGTTAAATGTTAAGTACTTAACAGATTTCCTTCATGTCATTAGCTCTCATGAATCATCACTGGCAGTCTGTTAAAACCCTTGACAGGTCAGTGCTTTTAAACACTCTTGAGTAATTTTTTAAAAGTTAACTTTTATTCTAAGTTGTTGTCTATTGAAGTCCAAGCATTTAATAGTCTGAGGTCCAGATTCATTTGTTGGCTCATCAGTGCTTTGATAAATCATTGCTGGAGTTATTGTGTATATAGTACAAGCAATCCCATGTATCTCCATTCAGTACCTGACCTTGTTTAGGAATGTGTCCTGAAAAACTGGCTTGTACTGCGAGCACAGTACAGTTGCATATTGGGGTACGACAAATATAAATAGCATGTTTTATCCAAAGCTAAGATGAGAAGCTTGATATTTTCATTCCAAATGAGTGTAAAGAATAATCTCATGGCATGTAATGGACATTTGAACATACACCTGGCTTCTTGAAACTTAAAAACAGGAAAAACAAGTTTCACACTCCCACAAATAATAAATGTTTAACCAGAGAATGCCTTTGGGTTTCGGTGACATTTATGAACATAGGTACAATGTACTTTTAAAATAGCTATCTATCGTCTTTCTAAATCTTGTCACAGGATTGTTTTTTATTCTGTCGTTCAGAACTCTCTCTTCACTCTCTGGCATATCTCTGACACCCACATTCAGTCTGTTCCTCTCTGTCTGAAGTAAGTGTCTGGTTGTTAACCTGAGATTCCAAGGAAGAGAGGGGTGGAGGTTCAGTGTGGCCAGTAGGAACGAAAGTCCAAATTAGCTCCAAAGACAACCCTAGGTCTGTTCTAAATCCACTCACCTTCCCTTTTTGTGCCCAAGCTTATACATTCTGTTTTCTCCTAAGGAAAAATGGCTCACTTGACTACCACCTAATTTAGCTGTATGTCCTTGGGCGAGTTAAATTCTCCGAATGCTAGTGTCCGTCTCTGTAAAGTGAGAGTGACATGTACCTGATAGCACAGTGGTGATGGTTAGACTACATAATACATGTAGACAAGGGTAGGGAAGAAGGCGTCACTCCAGCATAAGCCTCAGCTATCTGCTCTGAGGGTTCAGACTGGTAAATTCTTGCAAACTAGAGAGAAGTCATCCTATGGAAACAACACAGCTTGGTCCAAAAAAACACAAAACCTTTTATTGTCAAAAAGGTGGGATGCCCAGTGTAGCAGCCTGTCTGTCATTTACTTTTACTTCCACCCTGACTTCTTCACTTTCTCTTTAGGCTCCACCTTCATCACAGGGAGGGAGTAAGAAGTCACAGGGAGACCTTGCAGTTCTCTTGTTTCCACCCACAAGCCGATTGTAGATTCCCCCTCTCTGGCCCCCTGCCCCTGCCCCTTCTCAGCCCTGGCGTCCCCTCTTCAGCTGCCTTCAGTGTGTCCCGCCTTCCTCCTATTTCTGCTGTCGCCTGAGCCCGGGCCTCACTGCCTCTAATCTGTGCCCCTGTAACGTCTCCCACTTCTAGCATCTCTATACTCACCTGTGCAAATGGTGGTGCCAGTGTACTCTCCTGACGGGGAGTTCCAGACTGTTGAGCATCCTACTCAAAAACCTCCCCAGAGACTGCAGGTGGGGTAGAAAGTCCCACATCAGGTATTCAGTACCCTCTTCGGTGTATCTCCTTTTGCTTCGTTCTTGCTATCTTCTCAGAATGGACTTCTCTTGGATATGTACACAGTGTGCTTCGTTGCTTCTGTCTTTGCTCATGATCTTTTCCATCAGCCTTCTCCCAGCTGACTGGTGAAGACCAGATCTCTTAAGAACTGACCCTCTGCCTGCCCCATGACCAAGCCCAGCCAAATAGCCTCACTCCCTCCCCCCGCCCACCACAGTTAAAGGATGGGTATCACATGACCCATGCAAACCCCACAGAGCCCTCCTGGATAAGAGGCACTTCCTCTTTTCCAGGGTAGCTAATGAATGCTAAGGATAAAAATAAAACTCCAGTTTCCCCCAAATAAAAATCAACACAGACAAGAGCAGAATCTAGATGCAGAGAGAGAAATCAGAAGACTGTCCTGATTATTCGGTTTGAGCCTCTGAAGCCAGCTCTACCACCTAGGCTCCCAGTTAACCTAGTTAACTTTGTTCTGGTGGTTTGAGGTTGGGTTTCTCATCCCTGCCGTGGAGCAGGTCCTAACTAGACCCTTCAAACTTTTCTGCCTTTCACAAACTCTACCCCTATCTTACAGTCTTTCCCAACCAGTACTTTTCCCAAGAAGTAATCTGCTTTATAAGTCTTCATTTTGTGCATAATTCCAGCCAAATCATCTTAGCGATTGATTTACAGACTTCCTAGAATAGTGTCAGTTGTTGATCATACTGCGGGTGATCAGTATCTTAACCTATCAAACTATAAAAGTAAACATCATAAAACTACTCAGCAAAAGTGAAGAAATAAAAACCCATTGTGGGAGTGGTTTCCTGTGTTACCAAAGAGCATACCCACCACCTTTGCATCCAGAAAATATTCAAGCTTCCCCCTCTCCATCCCCATCATGGACTTGTTATTTAGCACTGAGAGAATGAATTGCTTCAGAGAGTGAGTGGGTCTGGGTAGGGCTGACTATGAAAAGTGGAGGGAGAATTACAGCAGGTATTAGGTGAGGTCCAGCTGAACTGAAGGTCTGGAGAGCAAGACTAGGCACAGAGGGTGTCAGCTAAGAAAGGCTGGAAAACTTCCGTGAGCTACAGAAAAAGCCTGCATGCATTGTGAAGTTTTCATTTTTTTACTTTGTTTCAATTCCCTTTTGTTCCACAGCTTTCATGAAAGTCTGACACCTGGGTCTAGCTTCTATGTGGTGGCAGAAAGTGAAGAGTGTAAGTTTTAAAAACTACCTTACCAATCTGTTTGGAATAACATTATATGAGTATAAATTCTGGGAGGAAGAGAGAGCCCCAGAGGGTCCCAGCACTGCAGGGGCCGCTGAGAGTGATGCAAAATAAAACCTCCCCTTCCCAGTATATGCCAGAGGATGGCTTTGGAACGGAGGCGGAGCTGACCCTTGGGTTACAGATATTACGTGCAGTAAATATTTTACTGAACTTTAAATGTAATTGTCATGAATAGTCAAGGTATTTGGAAAGATTGAAGTGAACCTAATATTTTTTTAATATCACCAGATTTGAAACTGTCACTAGAATTTATATTCATATCATGTTATTCCAAATAGATTGGTAAGGTTAAAATTAATTGTGATTTCTTGTATGAGATACCCGAGGGCCTTATTTTACAACTATATGGCGTCTTGAAACCAAGTCAAGAAAAAAAAATCTAACCATGAATTTTAAGTTTCCAGAACGATCCCTGACTTTCACAAGGACTAATTTATGAAAGACGAGACAACCATTCACAGTAGAGGCCTGGGTTAGTTTTAAAGGCAGCTTTGATTGACAGGTGATTGGCTGCAGTGGTAGGAGAATTGAATTCCCAAAGAATAGGAAACCAGATTAGATGTTGGTGTTGTGTGTGGATGGGCTCAAGACTGTCAGATTTGATGTAAGTTCTACTTTATGTGATCATACTTAATGTGATCAGGGCTAACATCAGACCCAAGCTAATAGCTAATATTGCCACTTCGCCATTCAGAGCCTTGCTTTAGATAAAAGATCTGTGCTCAGGCCTGCGAAATGTGAGTAGAGAGCAGAGGGTATGATAATGTGTGTGTTTGGAGGAGGGTGGGGATGGGGTTGTCATTAATTGATAAAAGACTGGAGGCTTTATTTTTCTTACCAGTGTCTCTTAACTTGCCGGGTAGCCTAGAAAAAATGACCATTATTCTTCAACAAAAAGAATGGCATTGTTTGCTGTCCTTCCACGAGGACCCTGGCAGGGAGAGTGGGCTTCTGTTAAGAGCCCAGGACTCTGGCCTCCTCAGCCTCCCCTGGGGATAAAGTAGCTCCAGCCGGCAAATCTCTCCAGAAATACTTCTCCAAGCACAAGAGAGTTCCCACGACTCTCTGGACTCAACTGTGAGTTCCCAGGCATCTAGCTGTCATCTTTCCAAACACTCAATGCCAGGTATTGACTGTGATTAGGACAGTGGCCATGCTGATGCCCCTCAGGTCACCCTGTCCTCCTGATAAAAGATATGCCTCGGCAGCATTTGATGGAGATTTCCTGGCTTGACGAGCCAGAGGGTGAAGGCTGACCTCCTGCCTGTGCTGACTAGCTGTGAGTCCTCTGGCAGGTCCCTCAGTCAGATGGGGATGGGGATGGTGGTAGTGACACTTGTTTTGCCCACCCACAGAGTCCTTAGGATGCTCAGACAGGAAAATGGATGTGAGAGCCCAGTGTCAGCTTGAAAGCTGGATGGAGATACGAGTTACTGCGCTTGGTGCTGACATCCGACAAAAGGCTGGATGATTCTTCCCCTTCCCAGCCAAGTATGTGCCATTCAAAACTAAACAGAGGGTATCTGCTTCATCTCTAATGAGCAGGGGGCCTTAGCCAAAGGTCCGCAGAAGGAGGAGGGACAGACTGTGGCTCAGTGCCCCTTGGTCTCCTCAGTCTTTCTTCCTTTTGGGCTCTAGTTGACCTTGGCCCAGATCTTATCAATTGTACCCTCACTCTTGTCACAGAAGAGAGACAGTCACCATCTCTCATTTGTGTTCAGTGGGCCAGGCTTATGGCAGGTGCTGGGGACACCCATGGGTTGTGAGTTGCTCGCTTTCATGGAAAGGATGCGGCTCCTAAAAGGAGTGAGCACGCTAGGACAGGGCCCAAGACATGCTGAGCATTTTACAAATGTGTCTTTATCTTCTTGTTACACTTACTGTGGGAGCAAAGGCGATTAGGTTATGTGTTTTTCTTGATTCCTCAACCTGTCAAATGAAAGGCCTCCTCAACTCAGCATGGTCTTATTTCCTTGTTCTTGAAAGAATCCAGGGTAGCAGGTCTGCCCAGGCAAGGCTGTAAACACTGCTTGGCCTGTAGGGCTCCGAGGTCTGGTTTAATGCCGCCCAGCCATGGGAAATCTGCCGTTTGGGTCCCCAGAGCTGGTCTATGCCCAGATTCCGTGCGTCCTCCACTGCCTTCCTCCCGCCAGGGACACCGTCCTTCCCAACCGGAATATCCCCCATCCTTATGATGCGCCTTCATTCTCTGTGCCCCCTGCTGTGGCATAATGGTCACAGCGCTTGCCACTCACCATGGTTTCACTGACTCGCACCCACGGAAGCCCTGGGCGGACACACAAGGGTGTCATCTCCCCGTGCTTCTGTTTTAAAGATTCTCTAATGTTCGTTTCCAGTTTTGCTCTAGTAACTGTTCTTCCATGTTTCTACCTGTCTCCCTGACTCTTCCGCCTCCTCCTTAAAGTCAAGAACAGAGTCTTTGCACCCTGCATGATCCTTGCACATCCCCCTTGAGGAATATTCTGTTCCCCAGTAATTAACCCAACCAACTTTTCTTGAGTGCCTGTTGAGGCTTGTGGTAGGTCCTGGAGGGAATACAAAAATGAAATATGACTGAAAAGTGAGGCAACAGAGTGGAGAAAGTGAAAGCAGTAGCTTACTTCATAGAGTTTAGTTGAAAGAAAGCTTGTACTAAAGGATGGAAGAAGAGAGATTTTGGCTGAAGATAAAGGGACATTGCAGGGGGTCGGGTGCAGAGGAGCCCAGAGTAGAGGACTGAGATCCAGAGGCAGAGCCAGAGCAGGTCAACTGATTCTGGAAGGAAGAGGGTCATCTCTTAGAGGACTGCCAGGAAGAAGGGAGGGAGAGCAGAGGGAAGGAAGGAAAAAAACAGAGGGAGAGGGAGGAAGATGGAGCTAAATGTGGACATGGATGTTGGGGGAAAGGGCTTCCCAGATGGCTCTAGTGGTAAAGAACCTGCCTGCCAGTGCAGAAGATGTAAGTGGTTCGGGTTTGATCCCTGGGTTGGGAAGATCCCCTGATGGAGGGAATGGCAACCCACTCCAGTATTCTTGCCTGGAGAATCCCAAGGATAGAGGAGCCTTGCAGGCTACAGTCCATGGGGTCGCAAAGAGTCAGACACAACTGAAGCAACTTAGCACACACACTTGCACCTAGGGGGAGAGGGGTTCATCACCAATATCCTGGGTTTTCACTGTTAGCTGAATGAAAGAGGGGGCTTGGGCCTCGACGTGGGGAAGCTTAAGCTGCTAAAGGGTTCACTGGTGGGGAGACTAGCAAGTAGCAACTGTGACACAGAAACTGCCCATGTGGCCTGACGGGGAGACCTGGAGAAAGGGGGAAAAAAAATGCAGCTTTGGGAAATAGGAGTTATCTCTAGGTTCACCCTTCTCTCTCTCCCCAACCCATCCCCTGAACCAGGAGGCTCCCGGGGGAGCACTCTGCTGAACTGACCTACTTCAGATTTGGAGGTTCCCCCACAGCTTCCTCCCTCAGAACACCTCTTCCTGGCCTCCTGTCAGCCCCCTGCTGCCCTTGTTTCCATAGTCATCATGGCTTTCGGTGCTTTTCTTTCTCAGGGAACAGTGTGATACTCTTGGGGGTGGGGAGGTCCCGTTAGATACTGGTTCATACAGGTTTCCATCAGCTCTGGACCAATATGCCCAATTGTTGATTCTCAGAGAGACGACTGAGCAAGTATCATTTCACCATATGGCCAACTTGTCAGGTTTACCGAAATAACCAGTTTACTGAAAGCTTGTTTCAAAGAGTCTCTCTGTATGAATATATTCATGCATATATTTCCTCAAATATAGTCAGTGAATGTATTCTTCATGCATAGTCAGTGATTCTGAAGATGTCCAGTAAGTAGGAATTTATTTTAATGTAAATATAGTTAATAAATATATGTTTGTTTTGGGCTAAATTGTGTACCTTGAGAGCTCACACGTTGGAGTCCTGGCTTGCAGTACCTCAGAAGGTGACTGTATTTGGAGATAGACCTTTAAAGAGGTAATTAAGCTGAAATGAGGCCATTAGTGTACTGCATGCTAAGTCGCATCAATCGTGTCCAACTCTTTGCAACCATCTGGACTGTAGCCCACCATGCTCCTCTGTCCACGGGATTCTCCAGGCGAGAATACTGGAGCGGGTTGCCATGCCCTCCAGGGAACCTTCCTGACCCAGAGATCAAATACATCTCCTGTGTTGGCAGGCAGGTTCTTTACCGCTAGCACCACCAGGGAAGGCCCATTAGGGTGGACCATAACCAAATATGACTGGTTTCCTTGCAAGAAGAGGCGATTAGGACACAGATGTATAACGAGGGAAGATGTGAAGACAGGGAGGAGGCTACCATCAGCAAGCCAAGAAGAGAGGCCTCAAAAGAAACCAACCCTGCTGGCACCTTGATCTTGGACCTCTAGCCTCCACTACTGTGAGAATATAAGTTTCTGTTGTTTTAGCTAGTCTCTGGGACTTTGTTATGGCAGCCTGAGCAGACTTAACACAATAATCTCATAGCTGTATTTTTAAATATGGGAAGTATTTCATTAGTATTTTAAGGAATGTTTGATTTGCCGAAAGGTTTGAGTTAACAGAGTGAATTAGACTTCTCATAAATATATTTAAGAAGAAAATATTTGTAACATATTAAAAGTCTTAACATATAAGAAAAACAAAAAAAAATTGTTCAAATTCATTGACTTCTCAGGAAGAACATTTCTTGAAACAAGATTTTAGTGTGGCAGAGTGGACTTTGATGTCCAGTGAACCTGGCTCCTTTTGGCTTGTGCCCATCAGCCATCCTCTGTGCACGGGGACTGGCAGTACGGGACCCAGTGGTCTGGAGTGGAAATCTTGTTGCACTCTGAGCGCACACCAGACACTGTGCTAGATGCCTCCCCTGTGCTAGAATGTGATCCCCTGAATTCTCACACCAGGATTGGGAGACATACAGGTATCCCACCCTACATACAAGAATGTCAGGACTTGAATAGTTAAATACCTCCCCCCAGTCACAGAGCTAATCATTAGGGAGAACATTCCCTAAGTTCTGATATAGATCTAGGTATAAGTCCCAGCTCTGCTGCGTCCCATCTGTGTGACCTAAGGCAAGTACCTTAACTCCTCTATACTTTAGTCTCTTCATTTGTAAAATGGGGTCAGTACTACTGTTTCCCACATAGGTTGTTGGATGGAGTAAATGAGGTAATATATGTACGTGGCACAGAACCTGGCACATACAATGTCCTCAAGTGTTAGCTGCTACAGTGAGTTTAGGAAATACAATAAATGTAACACCAGACATTATACAGTAGTGTTTACAAAGCGCTTTCAGGTTTTCAGGCAAGGAAATCAAGCCTAAGAGAGGCTGAGGGACTCATTCGGACACCCCCCAAATCTTTATTCTATTTAGGCCTTCACCTGATTGGTGAAGTCCACCTGTATAAGGGAGGACAATCTGTTTTACTGAAAGTTCACCAATTTAAATGTTAACCTTGACCAAAAAGCCAGGCTTCAACAGTATGTGAACCATGAACTTCCAGATGTTCAAGCTGGTTTTAGAAAAGGCAGAGGAATCAGAGATCATATTACCAACATGTGCTGGATCATCGAAAAAGCAAGAGAGTTCCAGAGAAATATCTATTTCTGCTTTATTGACTATGCCAAAGCCTTTGACTGTGTGGATCACAATAAACTGTGGAAAATTCTGAAAGAGATGGGAATACCAGACCACCTGACCTGCCTCTTGAGAAACCTGTATGCAGGTCAGGAGCAACAGTCAGAACTGGACATGGAACAATAGACTGGTTCCAAATAGGAAAAGGAGTGCGTCAAGGCTGTATATTGTCACCATGCCTATTTAACTTACATGCAGAGTACATCATGAGGAACGCTGGGCTGGAAGAAGCACAAGCTGGAATCAAGATTGCTGGGAGAAATATCAATAACCTCAGATATGCAGATGAGACCACCCTTATGGCAGAAAGTGAAGAACTCAAAAGCCTCTTGATGAAAGTGAAAGAGGAGCATGAAAAAGTTGGCTTAAAGCTCAGCACTGAGAAAACGAAGATCATGGCATCCAGTCCCATCACTTCAATGCAAATAGATGGGAAAACAGTGGAAACAGTGTCAGACTTTATTTTTGGTGGCTCCAAAATCACTGCAGATGGTGATTGCAGCCATGAAATTGAAAGACACTTACTCCTTGGAAGGAAAGTTATGACCAACCTAGACAGCATATTAAAAAGCAGAGACATTACTTTGCCAACCAAGGTCCGTCTAGTCAAGGCTATGGTTTTTCCAGTAGTCATGTATGGATGTGAGAGTTGGACTGTAGAGAAAGCTGAGCGCCGAAGAAGTGATGCTTTTGAACTGTGGTGCTGGAGAAGACTCTTGAGAGTCCCTTGGACTGCAAGGAGATCCAACCAGTCCATCCTAAAGGAGATCAGTCCTGGGTGTTCATTGGAAGGGTTGATGTTGAAGCTGAAACTCCAATACTTTGGCCACCTGATGCGAAAAGTTGACTCATTGGAAAAGACCCTGATGCTGGGAAAGATTGAGGGCAGGAGGAGAAGGGGACGACAGAGGATGAGATGGTTGGATGGCATCACCGACTCAATGGACATGGGTTTTGGTTTTGGTAGACTCCGACAGTCGGTGATGGACAGGGAGGCCTGGTGTGCTGCAGTTCATGGTGTTGCAAAGAGTCAGACACGACTGAGCAACTGAACCGAACTCGACCAAAAACACCCTTGCAGAAACATCCAGAATATTTGATGAGTAATCTAGGCTCCGTGGCCCAGCCAAGTTGACACATAAAATTAACCTCACAGTGTCTTTGCTCAGAAAAAACAAGGATGTGCTGAGAGATCTTATGCATAGCATTCACCCTTAGGCCTACTCCCCAACTGCCCTGAATAAGGTTAAGTCTTTGAGCCCAACTCTCCCATCCTTTCTCCTCCAAAAGAAAAATGCTATAGTAAAAACAATTTACTTAGTTTCATTTTCAGACTAGTCACTTGTATCAGGCAGGTAAAGTTATTAGTGAACACTTTTTATCATTTCTTTTGATATGGCTGTGAATGTTTTGATTATATATTAAATATAAGCTTGCATGCAACTTAATGAACAGAGGGAATGTGTTTATAATCCCTTCTTTAATTATGGTACTCATTTAAGTTTAGCTTAAGCATTGCTGTTTTTTAAAATCAGTTTTATTGTGGTATAAAAATCTTCAAAAACAGATTTTTAGAACAGTCTATATTTATGTAGTTCAGTTCAGTCACTCAGTTGTGTCTGACTCTTTGCGACCCCATGAATCACAGCACGCCAGGCCTTCCTGTCCATCACCAACTCCCGGAGTTCACTCAAACTCATGTCCACAGAGTCGGTGATGCCATCCAGCCACCTCATTCTCTGTCGTCCCCTTCTCCTCCTGTCCCCAATCCCTCCCATCATCAGAGTCTTTTCCAGTGAGTCAACTCATCGCATGAGGTGGCCAAAGTATTGGAGTTTCAGCTTTAGCACCAGTCCTTCCAATGAATACCCAGGATTGATCTCCTTTAGATGGACTGATTGGATCTCCTTGCAGTCCAAGGGACTCTCAAGAGTCTTCTCCAGCACCACGGTTCAAAAGCATCAATTCTTCAGTGTTCAGCTTTCTTTATAGTCCAACTCTCACATCCATACATGACCACTGGAAAAACCATAGCCTTGACTAGACGGACCTTGGTTGGCAAAGTAATGTCTCTGCTTTTTAATATACTATCTAGGTTTGTCATAACTTTCCTTCCAAGGAGTAAGAGTCTTCTAATTTCATGGCTGTAATCGATATTATCAAATGGAAAGCTAAAGACTACTTCATAAACTGAGGTATGACCGTCTTGCATATCAAGGAAAGGACACACCTTGAAGACTGGTCTTTAGCGCAGGGCCAAAACTCAGCCTCTTAAGCATAAGGCAACAGCTTTGCGGCTGTGTTAAGATGATTATAGTTATGAGATAAGCTGGCTGCGGTCAGTAAGTAGAAGTTCTCATCTAGTAAACAGTGCAGATTATACTACTACAGGAGTACTCAGCTATGCAGATACCTGAAGCAGGCTGAAGGAAGGACTCTAATAAAACCTAACCCCTTAGGTTTTTTAAATAAGATTTTTAAATATCATTCATTTACATGCATCTAATTTGATCCTTGCACATTGCCCCATGCTGCAGTAGGGCCAGACATCATTCTTCCCATTGAGACTCAGGAGAGCTCCTAGCTTGTACGGTGGCAGAGTGGCAGGGAACAGGCCAGACCAGATGGGCTTTCTTCAGCAGCATGATCAGTCCAGCATCTTTGCTGGGTGCCTGGGACACACAGCCAGGGTAGAGGGGTGGGTGGAGGAGAGTGGACAAAACACAAGTCGTGGCTGGTCTTGCTAACTGGCCGTCCTCAAAAATCACTGGTGTCTGTTCAAAATGGCATTTCCTATTTTGATTTTGAGATTTGGCATCATATTAATATAACTGGGCAGGCCTGCACAGAACTGGTAAAGGCAGCAGAAAAAAAAGGAATGAACACTTGAACATGATTTACAGACTCCTGCCTTGAACACTAGGGAAAAAAAAAGCCTCCCAGCCTGGAGGGATAAAAGAGGAGGGTGAGGGAAGGAGCGCCGCTGGTGACAGGTTTTCTCCCGAGAGGAGGGAATCACACCCTCAGAGCTGTGAAAAATGAATCATGTCTTTCCTATCAAGACTTCGCGCAGATTTTCTGGGAAACGTCATTGAAGATACACTAGAGATGACTGTCCTTTTCAGTAGTGTAGCAGTTTCTGGAGGGAACAGTGTGAATCAATTTGGGGGATCAAAATGCAAATTAAATGAAGATTAAAGGTGTGTTATACGGCTTTTGTGGGCTGTGTTTACTTTTCTGGAGTCCAGCACTTCTGCCTAATTGAAAGAGACAATGTCACATTTGGTTGCAAAAGTATTAACGGGGTGATGACTTTGGTCCCACCTTTCACATTAGGATCAGGGTCTTCTCTTCAAAAGAGTAGAAAAGAGCATCTAGGCAGTACCTCTCAATTTACAAGGCACTTTCGTGGGCATCGTTATACTTAAGCTTCACCAAAGCAGAATTATGGGACCTGCTTTCTGTGTGAGATAGCTTACAGTCACAGCTGAGGGCACCTGTTGGTGGGCTTCTAGCTCAAAGCCCACACTCTCCACTTCATCACAAGATAGACCCACTCAGTCTATAAACAGGGGCAGAGTGGTTGATTTCTTATTGGCTCCATGTTAGAAGATAACCAACCATCCAATCTGCCCGAGACTGAAGGATTACCCAGGATCTGGGAGAAACCTGGGCAAATTGGGACAACTGGTCACCCTATATATTTTATTTTCATAAGTCCTCATAGGAGATTTTTCAAGAGTCACATTGAATGCTGAGGTGGTTTTGTGTGGACACAGCCATATATGTGTGGGATTGATATTTAATTTTCTCCTCCTCAATATTTGCAGGCATTTAAAAATTTTAACGTTTTGCTAGTCTCCTAAGGTTGTCATTTTAACTATTTTCTTCCTCATTTTTTCTTCCTAATTGTTGTTGTCTTAAATCCCCAAGGGCTCTATGGGGAGGAGTGGTGGAATCAGGAAAGCGGTGAGTAAAGGTAGACATTGACTTCGAATTTTTAAATGTGACTTTGGTTGTGGTGCACTGAGGACTAACTTGTCATCATGAATATGCTGGTGGACAGCCTCTTAAGACAGCCCTCCAGTGATTCTGCCTCTTGGATTGGATGATCTTGTGTAATTCTCTTCCCTTGGATGCAGATTTGTCTTGCAGAGTTCCCCTCTGTCTCCCTCCCTCTCTGTGTGTCTCTGTCTCTGTCATCCCTAGCTCTGGGAAAAGGCATCACCCCATGTGTTGAAGAATTGACATTTCCACCTAACAGCCAGAAAGGACCTGAGCTTGGAAGCAGGTTCTCCAGCAACAGAACAGTCTTTAGAGATGTTTGCAGCCTGAACCAACCCTTTGATTGCAGCATCGTGAGAGAAGCTTAGCCAGAATCACAAAGCTAAGTCAATCCTAAATTCCTGTCTCATATGAACTGTGAGATAATGTGGTTGTTTTCAGCCTCTGTGTTTTAGGGAATTTGTTTGGAGGCAGCAAACCACTAATACAAATGTGCGTCAGAATCACCTAGACAACCACCTTGATAAAATGTATATTTCTGGGTCCTGCCCCTGAAAGTATACTCAGTAGATGTGGCCTGAAGTCTGCTTTTTCACCAGGAATCCCAGGAGAATCAGAACTGACGAATTTCTGCTTGAGAGCACATTGCAAGATAAGCACTCCCTGGGAAGGCCTCAGGGAGGGAAGACTGTAAGGGAGTATGGTTGCCAGATAAAATACAGGACACCCAGTGCTGTTTGAATTTCAGATAAATAGCAAAAAATGTTTTAATATAAGCATGCCTCTTGCAGGATTGGGGACATATTTATACCAAAACATATTTGTTGTCTGAAATTCAGATTTCGCTGAGTGTTCTGTATTTCTTCTTGCTAAAAAGCAGAGGGAAAGCCCCACCCAAAGAAAGGACCAACCCGACATAAAGCAGCACCTTCCTTTTGCAGACGGCAGGATTTTGATCCCTGAGGGGCTGACAATGGGACTGCAGGTGCCTGGCTGGGCCCTGCCCCTCTGCAACACCCAGGGCAGGACTCGGACTTAACGACCCTTGAACTGTTACTTTGAAGGTTTGGGGTGGGGGAAGGGGGGCAGTGTACCGAACTGCTCAGAACCCCTCCCACATGGCCCCTCCCACCTCTGACAGGTTGGGCCCCGCCCCTTGGTGCCCCCAACTCCCTGGAGAGCCTGGACCCTGCCTTTGCGGGGGCTGTGGCCTGGTGTATGCCCCACAGGGCGCCCGGAACTCGCACCTTTGGGTGCTGATGGCATCAGGCTTTTCCAGAGCAGTGAATGAATGCCAGTCTTCCCCCACGTTCCTCCAGGAACTCAGATGAATGCAGCTGCTCGTAATAAATGTATGCGTTTCTCATTCTGAGCCTGTCTTATTCTCTGATGAGTTCTGGTGGAGCTCTCAGCCCTGTGAAGAGGAGAATGGTTCCAAAGACATTCCTTATGACTGCGATTATAAGAACGCTGGTTCTCACTTCTGTGTGTGCTTTCTTGTCACAGGGAACCGTCTTAATTTCGATGTGTTAATTTTCCACTGTGAAATATTTTCAAAGAGATCGAGAATGAATGAGAATGTGTGTGAGAGAGAGGGAGCTTGGCCGCATAGACTGAAGTTCTGAAGGCAGGGATAGAAGATAAAGGCTCAGAAAATGTGCAGCTGCAGTAGAATCGGAGACTTAAATACGTGCTTTAAGACACCGAAAGTGAAGTCACATCACTGCAGCCTTGCCCAGCGGCCTGACACAAACTGAAAACCACAGGGGGGAGCTGAATCTCTCTCCCCAGTGAGACTGTCGAGGGCCTTGAGTTTTTGAGAGGAAGGGAGGCAAGTTTGGAATCAAAAGTACACAATGTCTGTCTGCCTTGGAGGCTCTCAAGAGCCTGAAGAGAAAGAACTCTTGTCGCACTGCTTCATAAAACCAACCCACCCAAAACAGATTCAAAAAGTAGAACCCACATGTACACCCGGGACGGATTCGTGTCAATGTATGGCAAAACCAACCAATATATTAATGTAAGGTAATTTGCCTCCAATAAAATAAATTGAAAAGAAAAGTAGAACCCCAAGGACACAGTGCCATTCCACACTTCGGACGTCAGGAAGCATCTCACAGGAATTGCCCAGCCCCAGGACCACGGCTGACTGTGAAGGCTTGGCAATGCAATAATCTAGATGTATAGAATGGTCAAGCACTTGGAGTGCCTCGGTCACCTGGCTCAGTTTCCTGTTTTACAGGGAGGAATCCAGGCTCCTTCTTTGGCCTTCACTGTGGCCTCTCTGGGTGTCTGAAAACTTAATAGCTACCTCTGAAGTGTATTGTGAGCTTTAGTGTCACTATGTAAAGCACTTGGCACTTGAACTAATAAATGGGTGCTGTTTTATAATTTCACTGTGTCTGTGTGTTTAGGTGTGTGGTGGCAGTGCTGGGGTCAGAGGGGAGTATTTTAATATAGTTTTAAAAAAAAGAGACCAGCTTCCTGATACAGGGTTCACATCTACATAGGGTCTTTTGGAAGGGAAAGAACCATTGCACCTTTTAATATAATCTGTTTTAGAGATATCTAAAGACACAGACAGGTGAAGGCTTGCTTAGGATCCCACATCCACCTCCTTTCTGGAACCCCTTATCTTGCTAACAAGGTTGAGAAACTGCCATGCTTTCAGCCTAAAAACCCCATTGAGATGGTATAACTTTTCTGCAGCAGCAAATGGGAATTTCTAACACCTGGACTCCAGCGCTCTGTTGGACTCAGTCACCACCATGGCTGCCACCACCACCACCAAGGAGGGCTCCTAAACTCTTTTGTTAATGAATGAAAGTGCTACATTCCCAACCCTGAGAGAAGAACTAATAATTGTGTACAAAGGCAAGTCTGGGTTTGAAATTAACGACTGTGGGAGTCTGAAATGATTTTGAGATAAAATGAATAGTTTACATTAATTTGCATTGCAGGAGACAACACTGGTTAGGAATAACCGCCCTGTTGAATTTAAGAGACAAAGATCAAGTCTATTATTTTAATTCACTGCCCAGGAAGCTCGGAGAGGGGAGGGGCAGTGAGGAGTTTGAAGCTTTTAATGCTTACTGTGCAGAAATAATGATTTTCGTAAAAATAGATGAGCTTTTAAGGCTGTAGTAACATTGGTTAAGCGTTTGGTATATATTTTGCCTATATTTACTTCTTTCATCGTCACTACAGCCTTAGGAGATAGGTGCTAGAATTATCTCCATTTTATAGATGAGAAAACTAAGACCAGAGAGTAATTTATTCACGGTCAAACAGCTAATAAATGTCATCACCAGGACCAAATCTTGGAATTTGGCTTCAGAGCCTTGTTCCTACCCACTGTCCTTTAACAGCTTGATCTCCCAAGGTACCAGACCCAAGAGACCAGGAACTGTTTTGACATTCATCACAAGCATATACTTTTCATCACATTGCTGTTCCAAGATTACATGTGGAGCTGACTCTTCTGGTCCTTAATGCTCTAGTGTGTGAAATAATACCTCATTATGGTTTTGATTTGCATGAAATGTGTGTTAGACCTTCCTGGGTCAGATTAAGCTAAAGTTCCTTTGACTTTCTTCATCCAAGTCACCTGAGAATCCAGCAGTTCCTTGGACTTGTGGCTCCTGGAACGTAGGTAATGAATACCCTGGGACTATCTGACTTCCCTTGAAGCTGTGCAGCAGTAGAGAAACAGACTGGCTACAGATTTATCAGTGGAGAAGATGAAGCTAAGGGATTTAAGAAGTAATTGTCATCGCTTAGCTATGAACTTCCCGCGTAAGTTCCATCCTCTTCCTTCATCACTAAGGATGGTAACAAATCAACCACACTCCTAACCTAGTCTGTACCTGCCATCCTTGGAAGGCAGCAAATCAGATGATGCTTAGCCTAATCAAAACTCTTACTTAGATGCTAGAAAATTAATCTCCCAAGGCACCAGGCCCATATCATTACGCTAACAAGATGTGCTGAGTGTCTACCCCGTGTCCAGTCCTGGGCCAGGCACTATGGGAGACATAAATAGAAAGTGTTGGACGCGGGCACATTGCAGCAGAAAAGAGTAGAAGCACTGAATAGCTGGGAAGCCGTTACCACAGTTCAGGAGGGAGATGGTAAAGGCCTGAACTAGCAAAAGTGAGAGAAGCAGCAGTTAGGCAATCACAGAAGGAAGCAAACAGGCTGGGCATCACTGCCAGGTGCAAAGAACACGGGCTGGGTCCTGATCCCCACCTCACGGCTGCATGGCCCCAAAACCTCAATCATTCTGAGCCGTGGTTTTTCACTTTTGAAATTAGGACAGTAACCCTGGTCTGTCTCATTGTGGTGAGTGCTCAAAACTGTTGGTTCCCTTCCTCATCTCCCCGTATCTGCACCCCACCTCCTATCTAAAGGTGAGAGGTTGCCTGCAGAGAAGAGAGGAAAGGCGAGGGCCGAGCAGTGACATCAGCTTTCTAGGTGGTACCATTAAGCAGATGGGAACGTTTAGAAAGGGGAACTATTCTGATAGGGGAAGATAGGTTGATTTTTTAAATTTTGGTTTGATGTGATGGTGGAATAGTCAGACTAGTAGCTAGAAACCCAAGGGCTGAGAGCTGGCAACAGAGAACAGGGAGGCAGGAGTCCTGGGATGGGAGACTGGGCTCGTTCAAGCCACATGTGACTCTGAATTCCTAGAAGCTGCAGCAGCTGTGGCTGAGGTGAGCAAACAAACCTGAGCCCCCTGGGCTCAGTGACGACGACCCTATAGATGAAACCAACTTCACATCACTGACTGGACCACACAGAGCCACCTGGAGGTGACAGCACCCACACCAGTCTCCTGGCTGCTTTCTTACAGCACTTCACAGTTTTGAGTTGACAAGAGCAAGGAGATTGGTGTCGGAACCCACTGTTTCTACTCTGACTGTACATCGAAGTGTGTCTGTGGGTCCCCTGGATTGTTAAGTCCCAGAAACAGATGTATTTTATTTGACTATGTATATCAAACGGGTTTCCTGCTGAGCTGGGGCCAAAAACAAGCAAACAAAAAAATCATTCTATTCACATTTACTGAGTTCTTCCCAGAGGCCAAGTGCCTGGCAGGCACAAGGCACTCTGTGTGTGTAGAGTGGCACTGAAAGAGGTCGCAGGAAGCAGAGAAAGAAGTGACCAGACCATCATCCCCAGGAGCCTCTCGGTGACAAGCTGGCTGGCACGATGATTATACCACTGGTCCCAGGTGAGAGATGCCCAGCCCCCGACTTTCTTGAAGACAATCAGGCTATCCTGACTCCTGAAAGCAGCTGATACTAACAGAAGGGGCAGCACAGCTAGAGTGGGAGGACCACCCTTAATTCTGGGAGCTTGAGCAAGTCAACCTCCCTAAGTTGTGTCTGACTCTTAAGGACCCCATGGACTGTAGCCCACAAGACTCCTCTATCCATGGGATTCTCCAGGCAAGAATACTGGAGTGGGTTCCCCTGCCCTTCTCCAGGGGATCTGCTTGACCCAAGGATCAAACCCACATTTCATGTCTCTTGCATTGACAGGCCAGTTCTTAACCACTAGCACCACCTGGGAAGCCCTCCTTAAGCCTCAGTTTCTCCTTTTATATCAATTCAATAGCACAGAGAGAGCTCAGCTCTGTGGCAGGGCTTCAGTGAGCTCTCGGGAAAGCACACTCATAGAGAACTTTATGAAGACAGTTTTCATAGACAGTGCTGAATTCCAGGCCCATTGTGTTTGCGCTGAGAGAAGCAGGTTCCTCAGGTCACCCCTCTGCCCAAAATCAGCATTAGAGAGGGCTGCTGTGAGAAAGTGGAATTTATTTCCCATTCATAGTGGGTTGAATGGCAGGCCCCTGGAAGGTACACTCAAAGCCTAAACCCCTCCCCCACCACCTGTGAGGGTGACCCTATTTGGAAATAGAACCTTAGCAGTTGTGAGTGAGTGGAGGATCTGGAGATAAGATCATCCTAGATTCAGTCAGTTCACTTCATTTGCTCAGTCGTGTCCAATTCTGCGACCCCATGGACTGCAGCACGCCAGGCCTCCCTGTCCATCACCAACTCCCAGAGCCTACTCAAACTCATGTCCTTCGAGTCAGTGATGCCATCCGGCCATCTCATCCTCTGTTGTCCCCTTCTTCTCCTGCCTTCAATCTTTCCCAGCATCAAGGTTTTTTCCAATGAGTCAGTTCTTTGCATCAGCTAGCCAAAGTACTAGAGCTTCAGCTTCAGTCCTTCCAATGAATATTCAGGACTGATTTCCTTTAGGATGGACTGGTTTGATCTCCTTGCTGTCCAAGGGACTCTCAAGGGTCTTCTCCAACACCACAGTTCAAAAGCATCAAATCTTCAGCGCTCAGCCTGCTTTATGGTCCAACTCTCATATCTATACATGACTACTGGAAAAACCATAGCTTTGGCTAGATGGACCTTTGTCAGCAAAGTACTGTCTCTACTTTTTAATATGCTGTCTAGGTTGGTCATAGCTTTTCTTCCAAGGAGCAAACAAGCGTCTTTTAATTTCATGGCAGTCACCATCTGCAGTGATTTTGGAGCCCAAGAAAATAAAGTCTCTCACTGTTTCCATTGTTTCCCCATCTATTTGCCATGAAGTGATGCTGAAGCTGAATATAAATATGAAGCTCAATATGGTTATTGATATTTCTCCTGGCAATTTTGATTCCAGCTTGTGCGTCATCCAGCCTGGCAATTTGCATAATTTACTCTGCATATAAATTAAATAAGCAGAAGGACTGATGCTAAGGCTGAAACTGCAATACTTTGGCCACCTCATGCGACGAGTTGACTCACTGGAAAAGACTCTGATGCTGGGAAAGGTTGGGGGCGGGAGGAGAAGGGGACGACAGAGAATGAGATGGCTGGATGGCATCACCAACTCTATGGACATGAGTTTGAGTGAACTCCGGGAGTTGGTGATGGACAGGGAGGCCTGGCATGCTGTGATTCATGGGGTCGCAGAGAGTCGGACACGACTGAGCGACTGAACTGAACAGTATACAACCTTGATGAACTCCTTTCCCAATTTGGAACCAGTCCATTTCCTCATGTCCAGTTCTAACTTGCTTCTTGACCTGCATACAGATTTCTCAGGAGGTAGGTAAGGTGGTCTGGTATTCCCAACTCTTTAAGAATTTTCCACAGTTTGTCATGATCCACATGACAAGTTTAGGGTGGGCCCAAATCCAGGGACAATTTAGGGTAGGCCCTATATCCAGGGACTGTCCTAATAAGAGAAAGGAGAGGGAGAATCGAGACACAGAGGGGAAGGTCATGTGAGGACAGAGGCAGAGACTGGAGCAGTTGGTCTACAAACCAAGGACCCCCAAGGGCTGCCCGCAGCCTGGAGAAGCCAGGAGAGAAGCATGGAGCCGATTCTCCTCCCACAGACCTTCCAGGAGGAGTCAACCCGGGTGATAACTGAGTTCAGACTCCTGTCCTCCAGAGCACTGAAAGAACAGGTGTCTGTTGTTTTCAATCACATTTATTAATGTGTTACCGCTGCCCTAGGAGATTAATACACCATTCAAGTGGACAAGCCTTGGCAGGTGAGGTTGCCAGAGTGCTGGGTCACCTGAGCTGCCCACCCCAGCCTGTCTCCCCAAGGGTCATATTTCCCCCCCGCTGCCGATGGTCCCGTTAGCAGCTTTTGTTCACAGTAGCTGAGTAGCATCATCATGTTTTGATGTCACTCCTCTTCTCAGAAGCTACACCGAGTTCCAGTCGTTCCAAATCATATTTAAACACATTCTCACAGGCCTTGAAGTTTTCTTCTTGAGGGAAAAGCCTGGACAGTCTCATTGCCCAGGACCATCAACTTAATCTTCCTTGGTAATAACACCGCAATTTTGTGACAGTTGATGAAGCAAACCACAGCACCAGAGAGTCTGTCTCTGGCTTGCTGCACCAAGCGGCGGTTCTCAAGCTTTGGGGCACAGAGAATCACGAGGAAGGCATGTGAAATCATGGACCCCCTTCCCTTCACTGTCGCTTCACACAAATTTCTGATTCAGTATGTCTGGGCGGGGCCAGAGAGCACCTAACAAACCCCCAGGTGATACCTATGATCCCTGACCTGAGTACATGTGAAAACAGCAGGCGCTCAAGGCTCTGGTTCTCAAACTGCTGCGCAGTGGGGGGTTGGGGGGGGTGGGGTGTGTGTGTGTGTGTGTGTGTGTGTGTGTGTGTGTGTACGCGTGCTTAATTGCTCAGTCGTGTCTGACTGGGGGGTGGGTGGTGTGTGTGTGTGTGTGTGTGTACGCGTGCTTAATTGCTCAGTCGTGTCTGACTGGGGGGTGGGTGGTGTGTGTGTGTGTGTGTGTGCGTGTGCGTGTGTGTGTGTGTGTACGTACGCGTGCTTAATTGCTCAGTCGTGTCTGACTGCAACCCCATGGACTGTCATCTTCTCAACCCTGTGATCAAACTCACATCTCCTGCAATTCGATTACCTTTTGCTGCTAAGTCTCTTCAGTCGTGTCCGACTCTGTGCGACCCCATAGATGGCAGCCCACCAGGCTCCCCCATCCCTGGGATTCTGCAGGCAAGAGTACTGGAGTGGGTTGCCATTTCCTTCTCCATCAATTACCTGGGGGGTATCTAAAAGCCCCATGCCTAGGCTGCAACCCATACAAATTAAATCTCTGAGGGTAGGACCTGAGCATCAGAAGTTTTGAAAGCTCCTCAGGCAATTTTCATACACAATTACATTGAAAACCAGTGGCTGAGAGGCACTCCCTCCGCAGGCAGAAGAGAAGACGGGAGGCTGGGAGAGGCCCCCTCCCTTGCAGCTGGGCCTGGTGCCCCTCTCTGGGAGGGTATAAAGAAGGAGGCAGAAACCAGGTCCCTAGGGAAGCATGACCTCCCTGTGGCCACGGACCAGGAGCTCCAGCCGGCATCCAACCAGAGAGGGAGGCAGTGGCTGGGATCCCGAGGCCTGGATGTACAGCCCTATTTTTGGCAACTTGCTTTATGAGTTTGATCAAGTTGCGTAACTGCTCTTGGCTCTCCTTTCCTTATCTGTAAATGAGGGTAATAAAAATACCTATCTCAAAGCGAAACTATAAACTTTAAAGGAGAAAATCTCTTTGAAGTACCCATCTCGGGTGCTGTACAGGATAGACACTCCCGCGGCTTCCTCCTCACACTCACCTGAACTGGGTGGAGGGGACAGGCCAGGGCGCTTGTCCCTTTGCTCCCACTTTCACTCCCAGGGGTCAGGACCTGACATCTTAGTCACACTATCTTTAGCATTAAAGGGGGTCTTTAGAACTCCCTCTGTTTTGTTTTTCATTCTTCCAAGAATTTTTTTTAACATACATACCTACCCACCCCCCCTCTTTCTAAATGGAAATATACTTTCGTCCACTTGCTTCTGTTCACTTAACTGTACGTTCTGAGGGCTTCCCAGGTGGTGCTTGTGATGAACCCATGTACCAATGAAGGAGACCTGAGTTCGATCCCTGGGTCGGGAAGATCCCCTGGAGAAAGGAATGGCAACCCACTCCAGTATTCTTGCCTGGAGAATTCCATAGACAGAAGAGCCTGGTGGGCTACAGTCCATGGGGTTGCAAAGAGTTGGACACGACTGAACAGCTAACGCTGTTCCACACACTAGGAACATTTACTTTTCTCTATAAAACAAAGCAGCCCGTCCCCAAGCCTCCTTTTGAAGGTGTTATAATCATTTAACAACTCTTATGGTTTGGCTTTTGCCCCCCGCAAATTTATATGTTGAAGTCCTAAACCCCAGTACCTTAGAATGGGACCAATTTGGAAACTGGGACTTTAAAGATGTAATTAAGTTAAAATGAGGTCTTTAGGGTGGGCCCTGATCCAGCAATGACTGGTGTCCTTATAAGAAAAGATTTGGACACAGGAGGAGGGAAGGGATGTGAAGGCATAGGAAAAAAGTGGCCATCTGCGAGCCAAGGAGAGATGCCTCAGAGGAAACCAAGCCTGCCAGCACCTTGATCTCCGACTTCTAGCCTCCATTACAGTGAGAAAATAAATTTCTTTTGGTTAAGCCACCCAGTCTCTGGTGCTTTGTTACAGTAACTCTAACAAACTAACACAGAAAGGAGGGTCTGTTCAGAAAAAAGAAACATGCTGTGGTCGGAGACTAACTTGTTCTCTCTAGGAATTTGCTCCCAGTTGCTCGTGTGTCTTGTCACATACGTTTCTCCAGCTGCCTTACTTCCTGATGCTTCTGCCAAGCCAGAACCTTCCTGGCATCTTTCCCTGTGAGGGGAGGTCTCTCAGGAGACAGCTTCCTGCATCCTGCACAGTTCAGAAGGCTCTGCAGTGGTGGATTGGCTGCAGCTTTAAATGGTGGCAGAGCCACTAGCCTCCACGGAAAGACCACCCGAGCGCCTGAGAGCTTTGACCCCACTGGGCACTCAGTGAGAACTGTGACTCACTTTTCTAACCCGCCCTCTCGGGGAGCTGCAGCAATCTCACCCTAAGTGTATTCCTGCCCCCAAACCCCACCGCCATTTTCATGGGAGGTAAATGTGGCATGTAAAATGCGTTTTTAATGACTGCGATCTGCATTTAACTGTATTTTCCATCTTTGCTGGGTCATTAAACCTTCAAATCCCTCGATATTTTAATGATTTTTTATAGTCCAGAGGTGTGTAGGTTTGTTCAAGTTTTTATTCTCTCTACGCTCCCCTGCCCATAAGATGCCACAGCAAGAGGGGGTCATTGAACACACGTGCTGATCTGCATGGGTTCTTTCCTGGCAGCCTGTCTCCTGTGCTGGCAGTGATTACCGCAGAGCACAGCACACCCAGGCTCAGGTTCTAAAGACTGGAAGAATGGTCCAAATGACCCTTGGAAAGCAATCAGAAGTGCCACATTAGAGGCCATGACACCATTCCTCACTTAGGTGTTGGGACAGAACATTGTCTCTTCAGTGGAGCCCTGGGAGAAGGGTTGGCCTGTGTCTAGGACTGTGCTAGAGCTTCACCAAACCTGGCCAGTTCTTACACGATGAGAAGGAGGCAGGAACCAAGATTCACTCGGAACAGCAGATTCATATCTCTTCACTGAGTGGAATAGCAGGCTGAATTGCTTACAGTGTACAAACAATTCTCTGTCTGTTAATTTTACTTTTGCTGAGCATGTGGCAATTTACAGGATGGCTGGATACAGTATCGTGCATGGGGAACACCAGACTGAGGTTGTGAACTCTGTTCAGCCACAAGCATTTTGAAGAGGATCACAATAAACTGTGGAAAATTCTTAAAGAGATGGGAATACCAGACCACCTGACCTGCCTCTTGAGAAACCTGTATGCAGGTCAGGAAGCAACAGTCAGAACTGGACATGGAACAACAGACTGGTTCCAAATAGGAAAAGGAGTACGTCAAGGCTGTATATTGTCACCCTGCTTGTTTAACTTCTATGCAGAGTACATCATGAGGAACGCTGGGCTGGAAGAAGCACAAGCTGGAATCAAGATTGCCGGGAGAAATATCAATAACCTCAGATATGCAGATGAGACCACCCTTATGGCAGAAAGTGAAGAGGAACTCAAAAGCCTCTTGATGAAAGTGAAAGAGGAGAGTGAAAAGGTTGGCTTGAAGCTCAACATTCAGAAAACTAAGATCATGGCATCTGGTCCCATCACTTCATGGGAAATAGATGGAAAAACAGTGGAAACAGTGTCAGATTTTATTTTTTGGGGCTCCAAAATCACTGCAGATGCTGATTGCAGCCAGGAAATTAAAAGACGCTTACTCCTTGGAAGGAAAGTTATGACCAACCTTGATAGTATATTAAAAAACAGAGACATTACTTTGCCAACAAAGGTCCGTCTAGTCAAGGCTATGGTTTTACCCGTGGTCATGTATATGTGAGAGTTGGACTGTGAAGAAAGCTGATCGCCGAAGAATTGATGCTTTTGAACTGTGGTGTTGGAGAAGACGCTTGAGAGTCCCTTGTACTGCAAGGAGATCCAACCAGTCCATTCTAAAGGAGATCAATCCTGGGTGTTCACTGGAAGGACTGATGCTAAAGCTGAAACTGCAATACTTTGGCCACCTCATGCGATGAGTTGACTCACTGGAAGAGACTCTGATGTTGGGAAAGGTTGGGGGCAGGAGGAGAAGAGGACGACAGAGAATGAGATGGCTGGATGGCATCACCGACTCTGTGGACATGAGTTTGAGTGAACTCCGGGAGTTGGTGATGGACTGGCGTGGAGGCCTGGCGTGCTGTGATTCATGGGGTCGCGGAGAGTCGGACACGACTGAGCAACTGAACTGAACTGAACTGAAGGCAAAGGGCTGCAATCAGCATCCGCAGTGATTTTGGAGCCCCCAAAAATAAAGTCTGACACTTCTGTTAGGTCCATACCATTTCTGTCCTTTATCGAGCCCATCTTTGCATGAAATGTTCCCTTGGAATCTCTAATTTTCTTGAAGAGATCTCTTGTTTTTCCTATTCTGTTGTTTTCCTCTGTTTCTTTGCACTGATCGCTGAGGAAGGCTTTCTTATCTCTCCTTGCTATTCTTTGGAACTCTGCATTCAGATGCTTATATCTTTCCTTTTCTCCTTTGCTTTTCGCTTCTCTTCTTTTCACAGCTATTTGTAAGGCCTGTGGATGCTGATTGCAGCCATGAAATTAAAAGATGCTTACTCCTTGGAAGGAAAGTTATGAGCAACCTAGATAGTATATTAAAAAGCAGAGACGTTACTTTGCCAACAAAGGTCTGTCTAGTCAAGGCTATGGTTTTTCCAGTGGTCATGTATGGATGTGAGAGTTGGACTGTGAAAAAAGTTGATCACCGAAGAATTGATGCTTTTGAACTGTGGTGCTGGAGAAGACTCTTGAGAGTCCCTTGGACTTCAAGGAGATCCAACCAGTCCATTCTAAAGGAGATCAATCCTGGGTGTTCATTTGAGGGACTGATGCTAAAGCTGAAACTGCAATACTTTGGCCACCTCATGTGACGAGTTGACTCACTAGAAAAGACTCTGATGCTGGGAAGGATTGGGGGCGGGAGGAGAAGGGGACAACAGAGAGTGAGATGGCTGGATGGCATCACCGACTCGATGGACATGAGTTTGAGTGAACTCCGGGAGTTGGTGATGGACAGGGAGGCCTGGCGTGCTGTGATTCATGGGGTCGCAAAGAGTCGGACACAACTGAGCGACTGAACTGAACTGAACTGAAGGCAAAGGGATTTAGGCCACACAGACTTTTTAAAAAATTGTTTTTGTCTAGTCCAGGACTTGGAAGAGGGCTCCAGAGTGGTTAAAAGCTGCCAGTGGCTACAGAGAGACACTCAGGTAGAAACCCTGATACCAGGGGGATGCAGAGGGGCTCCTCAAAGGCCGCTGGGCCCCAGAGGCTCCTAGTCATGCTTGAGGGCAAGCCTTTCGAAGAAGTCCTCATCCAGCCCCACCTGAGGATCAGCCAGCCTGGGAGGTTAGTTAGCCGGCTGCCCATCTGCTTGATGAGTTTCACCTGCTCATCTAGGCAGTGGCTCTCCAGGAAGTCAGAGCTGGGAGTCCACACAGACAGGACCAGGACATGCAGACCCAAAAGGCCTGGTTCAGGTTCTTCTCTACGAGCTTGATGGCTTCCATAGCATCCAGGGTTTTACCCCCACTCGTCCTGGAAACAGTTTCTGCACATCCTGGAAGATGGTGCAGCCACTGTGCTGGTTTTGCATATTTAGGAGATGCTCAGGGACTTCGCGCTTCTCCTTGGCCAGTTCGCAGAAAAAGTGGCCCAGGCCCCCGAGAATCACATCACTGAAGTTGAAACAGACACCCAGGAAAAGGTTTGTGTGGGAATTCCACAGATGCGTGTTGATTCGGTGGTTGACTGCAGCCTCCACCTATGTGGAATAATTCTGTCGAATCTGAGAGCTCATGGTTGAGTGGAAATAAGAGCTAAGCTCAAAAAAAGGTGTTGGCTGCTCCAGGGGCAGAGGATGTCTGAGTGATTGGTTCTAAAGGTTGCGCCGACTGAAAAAGAAGTTAGAGGGAGGCTGGAGATTGGGAGAAGGGGTTTCCCTAGCTCTGTTCCATCCAAACACTTTTGAAGCAAACCGCAGCAAACTGCTGGGCACACTGCTGGCCACAGACACTTTCAGAAAATAGAAATCTTTACTTAGGTTACTTCTGAGGTTCAGTTTCCTCACCTGTAAGATGCATGCCTTTGGATGGGATGATCCCAAGGTTCCCTTCTGGAGTCCCTGGCATAAGTGAGTTCAAGCTCAGGGCTCTTGGCCAAGAGAGATCAACTATGGTGATATTTTTCTGTCACTCAGTCATGTCTCTTTGCGACCCCATGGACTGCAGCACACCAGGCTCCCCTGTCCTTCACTATCTCCCAGAGTTTGTTCAAACTCATGCCCATTGAGTCAGTGATGCCATCCAACCATCTTGTTCTCTGTTGTCCCTTTCTCCTGCCTTCAGTCTTTCCCAGCATCAGGGTCTTTTCCAATGAGTCAGCTCCTCGCATCACGTAGCCAAAGTACTGGAACTTCAGCTTCAGCATCAGTCCTACCAATGAACATTCAGGACTGATTTCATTTAGAATTGACTGGTTTGTTCTCCTTGCTGTCCAAGGGTCCCTCAAGAATCTTCTCCAGCACCATAGTTCAAAAGCATCAATTCTTTGGTGCTCAGCCTTCTTTACGGTCCAACTCTCCCATCTGTACATGACTACTGGAAAAGCCATAGCTTTGACTATGTGAACCTTTGTTCGCAAAGTGATGTCTCTGCTTTTTAATACACTGTCTAGGTTTGTCATTGTTTCCTTCCAAAGAGCAAGCGTCTTTTCATTTCATGACCACAGCCACCACCCCAGTGGCCTAGAAAAGCAGCAGCACCCCCATGTTCTGCCTGGGAATGTCATAAAACCGAATTTGTAAAAGTAAGAAGTGAGATGAGAAATAGGTTCCATAAGGGAAAGCCTGGTAGTTCACACTGTTTGTCTCCAGGGTCTCTTCAGTTCAGTAAACCTGAACTTAGCACCTGGTAAAGACAAAACAGGTGCTCTGGGTTAGAAAGGTAAAGACAGATAAACTGTCCCTGCCAGTGTGGATCTCCCAATCTTGGTATAATGTTGAGTATTTTATCACAAGTGAGAAAACTGAGGATTTGGGTAGGGGGTGCTGAAATTCTTCAATAAAAACTGTTGTGTCTCAGTACGTTTTGGCCTTTAATTTCTAGACTCGTGTCTTCAGAGCCATGGTAATCGTTTATGCTGTTCACCAAATATTTCCAGGTCTCCTTCTACTGAGCATATAAGTGGGTCATATTTTCCTGAGTCACAAAAGTTAAGTGTGGCTGTGTGACTTGTTTTATCAATGAAACATCAATGGTGAGATATATTTCACTTCCAGGCAAAAACCTTAAGCACCATCACACGGCCCCCCACGGTTCTTTTCCTCTGCCATGGAACCAGACAGCAGGTGCCTCTCAGGACAGAGTGGGAAGAGACCTGACTGATCCATGATGGGCATATAGTAGGATCAAGAAACAAATTTTTGTTGTTTTAAGCCATAGAGATTAAAAAAAGAAAACTTTTAATATGGAAATTTCAAACATATGAAAGCAGAGATGCTAGTATTGTTGAATTTGCTCTACCCATTACTTTAGATTCAGCAATTATCAAGATATAAAGGACATTCGGACTTGTTTGCTACTATAGCGTAACCTAGACAGTTGTTGTTGTTCTAGTCGCTAAGTTGTGTCCGACTGTTTTGCAACCCCATGGACTGTAGCCCGTCAGGCTCCTCTGTCCATGGGGATTCTCCAGGCAAGAATATTGGAGTGGGTTGCCATGCCCTCCTCCAAGGGATCTTCCCAACCCGGGGATCGAACCCAGGTCTCCCACATTGCAGGCAGATTCTGAGCCACCAGGGAAGCTTGCTATGTATATATTCAAACACAATCCATGGGTACATTGCAGTGTTTTCCATTCTGTCCCACTGGTCTCTCTGTCACTGAGCCAGTGCCATGCTGTACTCCTGTGGATGTGCAGTGTGTTTGATTGAACAAGTCTCTCTTCTTTACCCTTCTTTTTGAAAGTTGTATATTTATTATTCCTCAAAAAGAAGTCCAACTGGACTTTTGAGTGAGATCGAGCTGAATTTATAGATTAATCATGAATTTAATTAGGTCTTTACAGAGTCATCCAAGATAAGTCATCCTCTATTAGGCCATACAACCCAAAAGCATGAAATATGCTCTTATTTGGATCATTTTCTGTTTCCTCTATTAGAATTTAAAAACAAATTTTGTGTAGAAGTTTTGTGTGTTCTTGGTTAACCCCTATGTATTTTATAATTCCCGTTGCTGTGGTGAATGGTATCTTTTCAGTAATATTTCCTAGCAGCTACTGTGGGTGGGGATAGCTGCTGTTAATTTGTGCAGGGTGATTTGTACCCGGCAAACTTACTGAAACTTGTCAGTTCTCATTTGTTTCAACCTTTCTTTTTTCTAAGTTGACATTCTATTTTTCCATTGCTACAGTAAAAAAGCACCCACCCTATTTAATCTCTATGGTAGTTGGGTGGTGAGGGTTGTGGGTGTGACTCAGGGGAAGGAGTGGAAAATGCTTCCTCCTCCAGGGAGGGGCCAGGCCTCTGTGATGTGAACATCCAGGGTCTCCATGGCTTCAGAGCCTTGAAGTCAGGCCACTGACCACTGTGATGGGAGAAAGAGTGGCTTAACATTCTCTGGTAACAGGAAAGGGAAGGGAGGGGATGCTATCAAAAAGAGAGGGGAAGGGGATTTGGAGAGGAGGAGGAAGACAGAGAAAAGGGAGAGACTTTTGAAGGGGACATTGATGGGGTGAGGGGTTGGTCTGGAGAAGTATCAGGGACAGTAGACAGTAAGAGAAGCTTCGGGTCCAGAAGAGCAGGAGGACACAGCCCCGCTCTCCCGCTGGGCCACCCAGAGAAACCCTAGGATCCTTTGGTCGCCCAATGTGGGGATGGCGGAGGAGCTGGAGCTCCTGGGAGTCGAGTGTGAGCACCCGGGCCCCTCCCAGTCCAGCCCATGCAGCCCTTGTCACCTGCGCTGCTGTGACCCTAATCCCAAAGCCTCAGGGCTTGGGAACCCCCAAGTCTGAACCTCCCACATCCCCAGAACTCCCAGGAGTCAGGGCTGGATCCACAAGGCTCACTGAGCTGGGGGTTCCCACACTTGGCCTTGAGCAGAAGTTTATTGAGGGAGGGTCAGGCGGTGAGAATGTTTTGACCATGCACGGTGTGCCCATTTGATGAGTAACTGTGGCTGACTGTGAAGGTTGCTTTGGTTTGGAAACTTCTCTGGATACCTGTGGGGCGGGGAAGTGTGTTTGCCCAACATTTGACGGGATTGCTGGGGTCAGGATGGGCAGGCCTTGTTCACAGCCGTGATCGGTGACCCTGATTTCAATCGCTGGTGGAGTGGCTGAAACATGGGGAGGTGAGGAGGGTACCCCTCCAGCCCCTCCTTCCAGGGCTTCCCCAGGACGGGCTGATGGACAGACTAGTGCTGCTGGTCTTGGCTGACCTCTGCTCCATTTTGCTCCTTTGCTGCCTTTGATGAAGTCTGTACCCCAGGCTTCCACACCCCTCAACTAAAGGAATCACTCCTAGGAGAACTTGCTGTTTTCACACGGAGACGGGGTTGAGCAGTCACACAGGCCCATGTGATCATGCAGAGAAGCAGACAGATGCTGTTAGATCCGCTCACGTGCCCAATCCCTTGGGTTTCAGAGGGAGAGGGAGGGCCCCCCACCCCCCAGAAGGGCCTGGCACTGCTTGTAAGCCAGCGGTGAAGACGCCAGACTTTCCGTGGAAGTTTATAACCCTGAAACAGAGCAGGCTACTCTGGAGCAAAGAAGCCAGAAAGGGGGTCAATGTGATAAGAGAGAGAAAGCTGGTCCAGAAACGCAAATGCCCAGAGCCTGTCAAGGTGCCTTTAAGAGCGGGACAGCCAGGCTGGACCCAGGGTATCCCCTGCCTGTGGGTGGGTGAGGCCCTGTTTCTGGGTGTGCCCCTCATTTCCTGTCTCCACATGTTGAGTGACTGTGAAACAGTGGCTGCTGTGACTCAGCTTTATAAATAGGACATCTGCAGTGAAGGTGGTAGGAAATTCCCAGAGTCTTCTGCCTGGACTGATCTTAGCTGTGCAGTTTATTCGAGTGGAGCCCCAGCCCCCTTCCCTCAGCCTGCACCCGCCCACCCCACCTCACCACAGCATCCTGGGCATCTGATTGGAGGCCCATCTCTCCTGTCATGTGACTGGAAACCACCCCAGGGTGGTCCAAGAGGCACCATGGATGGACCCATCCACCTCTGACCTTGTCCAGATGTTCCTGGGGAGAACAGTGGACTCTCACCTCCGGCTCCCTCATGCCCCACTGTGAGTTATCCCATGGACCCTCACTCCCGGGAGGAAGGCGTATTATTATTCTCCTTTGATAGATGGAGAATACGGACTCCAAACCCATGTCTGACTCATTCTGGATCCTAAGGATTAGCCACAGACTCAAGTTCTCCTGAATGGAGAATAGAGTGAGAAAGGATTGGAGTGAGGAAAGGGGAGCCCTCTGTTTTCTGGAGAGAGAGAGAGGAGAGGCTGCCTGTACCCCAGGCCTTCAGTTTTCTTTCCCTTTCCTTCCTTCTCACAGTGACACATTTCTAGGCTGGTAGCTGTTTCCCGAAAGCCAGACTTGAGGTTTGGGTGAGTCAATGGTCCCTGCTAAGGCTGGGTTTGAAGGAGAGGCTGAAACCATTGCCTATAGAGAGCAGGAGGCCCTGCAGGTGGGGGGACCCTGCAGGTTTAGGACTGAAATGCTGTCCACATACTTGCCCAGCAACTCCCAGGATGCGTTGGAACAGGTAGCTGAAGCAGTCTCTGAGGAGTCACTGATGGCTGAGGCATTAAACGGAAACACCGATGCAGTGCTTTTTAATGGCTCCCAGCCTCTGCTCCTTCACAACCAGCCAGGGTCCTTATCACCAGTCTGTGGTGAACGACCCCCTGTGGTTAAGAAGAATTCTCCCACCCTTTTCTGTATTTCATGATGCTAATATTTTTATGGCATATTCCTTGATTTGGATTGGTTTTTCCTCATGATTAGAATCAAGCTATGTTTTTTAAAAAGAAAAGTTGTGGGTTTTGTTCTTCTCAGGGTGTTACATTAAGGACACACTTTTGAACTGTGGTGTTGGAGAAGACTCTTGACAGTCCCTTGGACTGCAAGGAGATCCAACCAGTCCATCCTAAAGAAAATCAGTCCTGAATATTCATTGGAAGGAATGACTGAGGATGAGATGGTTGGATGGCATCACCAACTCAATGGACATGAGTTTGAGTAAGCTCTGGGAGTTGGTGATGGACAGGGAAGCCCGGCATGCTGCAGTCCATGGGATTGCAAAAAGTCAGACACAACTGAGCGACTGAACTGAACTGAACACGAAGTCAAGTTGTCCCATTATTGGTTGTGTCATTTGATCCTCTTGTAAAGGTGGTATCAGCCAGATTCTTTCTTATAAAGCTACCATTTTCCTTCTACTCCTGGGAATGGCTAAATAAATACACATTTAATGGGGGTTTCCTGATCCCCAGTTCCTCCCATAGGTCAGTGAAAAGAGGGCCAGGTGATTCCTGAGCCTGCAGTGGGTTGCATTACAGGGGAGGAACTCTGAGGTTAGGGAACCCAAGTATTTTATGATGGTCCCTAGGTCCTGACTTCTTCTGCAGGAAGAGACCTTATTCTTATTATACTAGACACTCAGCACTCCTGTACTTTGTTCCACGGAGAGACACTGTCTCTCTCTAAGACTATTTGCTATACAAACATCCTTGCAAAGAGAGTCCAGAAGGAAGGCAGCCGGTGCCTCTGCTTATGGGACACCCACAAATGTGAGAGATCCAGGGAGAGTGTTCTCCTGACACATCTGTGAAAACTGTCTTCCTACACAATCATGTTTTTCCCCGATATCCAGTCTCTGCATCTTCAGTCCTGGAACCTCACTTCCTACAATGGCTGAGCACATGGCTTTTCAGAATGTTGTCTGTATTTCCCATCTTCCAATGCAGCCAGGTGTGGCAGAGTGACTGAGTTTTGAGCAACAGGCTTTAAGTGTAGCGTGTAACTTCTGCAAAGTACCCTTCAACGGAGGGAGCATGCTGTTTCCTTCTCTTTACTCCTTCCTCTTCCATGGCATCTCCTAGCTCTCTCCTCTGCCTTTTTCTTTTTTATTTTCACAGCGCATAAAGCCATTGACATACTGTTTATTTTGCTTATTTTGTACATTGTCTGCCTCTTCTATAATGTTGTCTCCATGAGCAGTACTGGGCCATCAGAGTCTACTTGTTCCAATTGTTAAATAGACGGAAATATTTCTGTACCAAACGGTGACTAGCCACTGTCCCAAGTTCCCACGTACCCTCGCCCCACCACTCCACGGCACCTCCCAGATACCCGACAGCCTTAGTCTGTTCAGGCTGACATCACAAAATCCCATAAACTGGGTGGTCAAAAAACAGAAATTAATTTTCTTATAATTCTGGAGCACTGAGAAGTCCAATATCATAGTGCTGGCCAAGTCAGTGCTTGGAGAGGGACTCTGCAAAGGGCACTCTTCCTGAGTTGCAGAAAGCTGCCTTCTTACACACACATGTGCGCGTGCACACACACACACACACACACACACACACATCCTAGAGAGAGGAACTGAGGGCGTGAAAGAGGAAGAGGGAGGGAATCCTCAACCCCAAGTCCAACCAGGGGCTGAACCAGGGCTATGGCAGTGGAAGTACTGAGTCCTAACCACTGGACCACCAGGGAATTTCCTCCAGAGTCTTTTCTTATAAGAGCACTAATATCATCAGACCAAGGCCCCACCTTCATGTCCTAGCACGTGCCTGCTAAGTCGCTTCAGTCATGTCCAACTCTTTGTGACCCTGTGGACTGTAGCCCACCAGCTTCCTCTGTCCATGGGGATTTTCCAGGCCAGAATAGTGGAGAGGGTTGCCATGCCCTCCTCCGAGGGATCTTCCTGACCCCAGAATTGAACCCAGGGATTGAACTGGCATCTTATGTCTCCTGCACTGGCAGGCATGTTCTTTACCACGAGTGCCACCTGGGAAGCCCCCCTCATGACCTCATCTAACCCTAATTACCTCCCAAAGGTCCTATCTCCAGATACCATCACATATGAAGTTAGGGCCTCAACATATAAATTTTGGGGAAACACAGACATTTGGTTCATAACACCAGATAAGCAGGCATCAACTCATGCAGTAGGGGGCTTCCACGTCCTGCTTATGCACTAGGGCCAGTGAATTCCTGGTTAATCAGCACCCAGGCTACACCCTGATGTGCTCCAAAAGGACCTCCTGCTTGATGTGTGCTAGATTCTAGGATGACTCCAAGCCTTTCCATTGTCCATATTGAACTCAAGAGGAGCTGGGGTCAGATTTTTAATAAATAAAAATTGGGGGAAATATCGAGCAGCAATGTTCTGCTATTTTTAAAACAAAGGACTTCTTAGTACATTTTCTCAAGTGCTTCCTGCTCTCTTCCCCAGTGAAGAGAGGGTGACTGAACAGAAACAGAGAAGGGAAATCACTCTTTTTTTTCCCTTGAGATAAGTGATTGCCAGAACCTTCCTTATGTCCATGTGAGGAGTCAGAGAATGCAGAAGAGGCAATGGCAAGTAAGAGGCCGGGGAGGGAAATCAGGTCCACCAGTCAGTTCAGAGCCATAAACATTTTCCCATTCACCTTGCCTCCCTGGAGTCACCTCTGTGCGAATGAATGATTTAAAGGCACGCATGGATTACACTAAGAAATGTGTAAGCGCTGTGTCTCAAGCAGTTTCTTCAGGTGTGATGTGAAGACAGCAGAGGACAACAGGTGTGATCTCTGGACAGGAGGAGCAGGGCAGGATGACCTGAGGAAGTGAGCTGTGGGCTGAGACCTGAAGGATGAGAAAGAACCACCCATGGAAAGTGCAGTCTGGGCAGTGGCCCAGAGACTCTCAGAGGCCGAGCTGACTATGTAATCTGCTAAACCTAGTACAGAAAAAAATGCAGGCCCCCAGCCAGGGGTAGGGCAGGCTCCCATCTCCCCCACCACAACAGATGGGGGGCTCCCCAAAGAACTGCCACCTCTGTCCCAGGACATGATGAATACCTGGATCCAGTGATTTCAAGAGCTGTGGGGCTGCCAGCCTGGGCGGAAATGACGTCACATCAGGTGTCTGTCTCCAGCCCTCCTACAGCTCTGCCCAGGGTGAAGGGCAACAGCAGGATGTGGGCCTGCCAGTGTGCCTGGTCACAGTTCCTGGCAGAGGGAGGCAGTGGCCGCAGGGAGGAAGGGGAGGGCGGGTGGGATGGGGGTCCAGGGAGCAGGGAGGCAGTAGGACCAGAGGAGAACCGAGGCTGTAAGCCCAGTGCAGATGGTGTGCTCCATTGTCCCATCTAACTTCACTTGTAAAACAAATTCTGAGATAATTACTGGGAGTTCCCTTGTAGCCTAGTGGTTAGGGCTCCGGGCTTTCACTGTCATAGCCCAGGTTCAATCCCTGATCAGGGAACTGAAATCCCACAAGCTGTACAACATGGCCCCTGCAAAAAAAGATAATTACTAAGAACTGCAAGATGGTAATCACAGAGCATTAGACCCCAAGCAGAGGCCCCCTTTCAGAGGGCAGGACCCTGCATGGCTGCAGTGATCACAGACCCATGAAGCCAGCCCAGCTCAAACTGAGCGGCAGCCGGCATGACCGACCTCAGTGAGCAGGGGCAAGCAGACGGGGCAGAGGCCAGAGAATGTCAGGGCCTGTGAGTTACTATAAAGATTACGAAATCTGGCCTTTGACCAGGGAGAACCCCCTGAAGGGTTCCAAGCAGATGAGTGATATTTTAAGGTCAGTCTGGTTGTGGAGTGCAGAGTGGCAGTGTGGCTGACATTGAGACAATGTCTCTTGAGGCAAGAGACAGTGGGGACTGAATGCTGGCAGAGTCCATAGAAGCAGAAGTGGACAGATGCGAGACATTTTTAAGACATAGAGTCAAAGAAACAGGAGACAAAGTGATCAAGGAAACAAGAGTCCAGAGTGGGAAGATTTGACCAGGCAGCCACTGAAGCCACAGAGATGGCAGACACACACCATGGGGAGAGGGAAGACCACAAAAGCCTGTGCCGGGTCCACCCTAGACCTGCCCCAATCCTGCATCCCCGGAACCTCAGTTTTGCGGACATTACTTGTTCGTTGCCTTGTTCTTGTATCTGGCTGAACCAGGTAGAATGAGCTGAGCTTTTCTCGGTCCTCCTAGCAAGACGGATCCCTCCCGCCCAATCTTTCCCAGGAGACGCTAGCCCAGAGGCCTCGGCTTGTCAGCTGGTGAGACGCCTTGCCCAAGGAAGCCAGCAGAGGCTGCTGAGGGTACCTGTCCTTCCATCGCACACCCAGCATGATGGCTCTGCCTCTTAAAACCCACGTACAAGAATGGGAACAAGTCGGGCCCACGGGAGGGCCCAGAATGAACAGGAAAGAGAACAATGGTTCTATCTGTGACATCAACCTGAGCCTTGGTTATCTCCCGTGTAAAGAGTGGCCTTCCCGCCTGCTGGTCCCTGCCCCTTCTCTGTGGTTCTGAAAAACCATGAGGAGGCTGGGTTCTGCTGTTCTCCCAAACAGAGGGCAGTGGTGGGGTTTCTACTTTCACTCAAATATCAGTGACAAAGAAACCTCAAGGTCTCCTTTTTGAAAACTCATTAGAAATTTCTAACAGGGGAAGAGGCACCAAGGGGAAGAGGCACCAAGGAGAAGCGGGGATGGGAAGACAGGAGGGTTAGGGAGGAGGGGCCCACCTAGTGAGAGCTGACAGCATAAGAAGGACTAAGGAACGAGTTCTTGCAGGCCTCACTTGACCTAACCATCTGTCCCTTTATAATCATTATTAAAAGCCATCATTTTCTCCCTTTCTGGTGGCAGGTTTAGTGGAAAGAAATTCAACTAAAAGTAATGTCTTAAACCTATTAATTTGGAGTAGCCAAAAAGAAAAGGAGCCCACCAAAGCTAAAAAACGCCTGCCTTTATTTCCTGTTAATTTAACAGACTGCTAGAGAAGCCTGGTAGGGTGCAGTCCGTGGGGTCGCTAAGGGTCGGACACGACTGAGCGACTTCACTTTCACTTTTCACTTTCACACATTGGAGAAGGAAATGGCAACCCACTCCAGTGTTCTTGCCTGGAGAATCCCAGGGACGGGGGAGCCTGGTGGGCTTCCGTCTATGGGGTCACACAGAGTCGGACACGACTGAAGTGACTTAGCAGCAGCAGCAGCAGCAGGCCAAAGGAATCTCTCCTGATCGAATCACTGAGCTTTCCTCCTTGCGCAAAGTGCTGTCTGGCCCCAAGGCTGTTCTCAGAGCACTCAGGACAGTTGTTTAACTGAGGACAAACAGCAAGGTGGGGTCCAACTTTTCTCAGCATGCCTGTAGGAAATGAATAAGAATTCTCAGGAAAAATAAGTTTGGGAAAGCATTGGGTTCAAAGAAAGAAAGTGAGTTTCTGGATCTAAGAAAGAAATGTGTTTGAGAACCTTAAATATATGCACAATGTGGAAGATGCTATTGACTCCCCACTTAATACTCATCCTGGCCCCCACTTTTCTGCTCAGCTAACCTGGAGTGATTTGGTTAAATACCTGTTTACTTTGTGGGCTCCTCCCCAGTCCTGAGGAGGAAGGCCAGTTGGTTTGAACCATTCCCTGGGGGCGGTGTTTGCCTTATTAAGCAGGAGCTTGTAGTACAGCCCTGCCCACAGGCAAATCAGGCTTTTGGACTCCCAGGAAGTTATTCCTCCCTCTCAAAGCGAGACACAAGACACTACTTGTCTCTTCTGTCTTTTGACACTAGCGCAGGAAGACGTGAGCTTGGAACTGCTGCAGTCAGATCGGGATCTTGAGGGGAAGGCCTGGACCACCCAGAGACACGGTTCTTCATCCCTGGTGTTATTCAGCTGTTGCTTTAACTCTTTAGGTTTTTTTCTTCCTTGTTCATGAGTGTTCTGTGTCTTTCAGCTCACAGCATACTGAACCAAAGGGGACACACCATGTAGACATTCTCAAATGCTTTTGGCCACAGATGGTCCCTCCAACTGGTGTTTACTGCGAATGCTGTGGGCAAGGCCCAGGGGTGAGGGGCGGGGCACTGGGGGAGTCAGTAACTCCAGTTCTGCTTTGGGTTCTAAGAATTGCATGAGCTCCTGGGCCTCATTTTCAACTCTGTGAGAAGACTATGCAAGTCTAGTATCTAAGATGCTGTCAGACACAGAGTGGGTGTGTCATGAATTGTCGCTGTTAATAAAATGGGGGAAGGGGAGGAGTAGTCCAGTTTCAAATCTCATTTCTGCCTAAGAGTTCTAACTATTCCAAAAGTAAAGCCTGTGTTCTCTGGCCCCTACCTGCTTATAGCACCCTCTAGCCCTACATGCAAGCAGGCAAAAGATAAAACAGGTACCGTAGATGTCCAAGGTGAGCACCCTGGCTCTGGGGCCTGCAGTCCCTCTTTCTTGCACTAAAGCAAGCCCAGGTTCTGCTGGGAGGCTCCCTGGAGGCAGTGTCCTTCCTTAGGGCATACTAATGGCTCCAGGACACTCCTCAGTGAGAACTTCTACGTGTACCAATTGCCTGACCTGTCCCAGATGGTCAATCTCCAGTCTAGACACTCATGATGATGCCAAGTGATTGAGCTCCCTCTTGTCCAGGGCTCCGGCTGAGACTCAGAGCTGTAGGGGGCAGAGAGCTGACCTGGGCTTTGCTCTCCTCTCTCTCTCCATCCCTCTGGCCCATTGTGGCGTTCGATTTGTATGTATGTGTTACACCTCTAGAAGAAGATTCCCAGGGTTTTCCCGCCTGTGTGTTTTTATCTGTGTTGCCAGCTGAAGTCATCACCACTACAGTGAACCCAAAAGGCTGGGGCAGATGGTCCTGCTGTTACCAAACGCACATGCATGTGACTGACGCAGAGCAAGGCCAAACAAACAGTCGGAGTTTGGAGCAGAGAAAGGTTTACTGCAGGGCAAAGCAAGGAGAACAGGTGGCTTGTGCTCAACAATGCTGACCTCCCTGATGGTTTCAGGGAGACGTTTTTATAGATAAAATTTTGGGGGAGGGATGCAGGGAATGAGACCGTCCTCTGATTGGTTGATGGTGAGGTAACAGGGTGATGTTCCAGGACTCTTGTGCTTCAGCCTGAAGTTACCATCCTCCACCTGGGAGGGGGCCTTAGTTCCTGCAGAAGAACTCAGAGATTGTGTACCTTTCTTGAGGAGGAACTAGAACTCTACTCTATTTTATTGCGCTGTTTTTTCTTTTTTTTTTTCGACCTCTTTGTTTCTGCCTTCTCTCCCTTCCCTGATTAGCAACTGTTTGGATCTGCCCTTTGGAAGAAGGAGGTCTAGGAGGCCAAAGCCTATTTCCTACAAAGAAACAGGGGACACAGGGCTTTTCAGAAGGGTCCTGCTCATTTTCCCTGCCATTGTTCTCTATCTTTGAGTTGCACATCAAATCTGGGGCTCCACCCACACTTGTTTAATGTGCCAGTGAGGTTCATAAAAATGTTCCCAGCTCTGTAACCAACAATGATTTCAAAATTGCCAGTGTAACCATGCTTCACCATTGCAGAAACCAGGCAATGACTGCAGAGTATGACCTTAAATGAACCTGGTGTTTGCCTTTCTTTTCAGCATTATTGATGCTCTTGAGAGCATCAGCCTGGACATTCATGGGTGCCATTATGGCAACGTGGAAGGCTCATGGGAAAACTGGGGCTCTGCTCTGTTGCATTTGGGTCAATGAACAGCATGGAGAGGGAGTGACTATGAGAGTGTGTGTGTGTGTGGGTGCGCGCACACGCACGCATGCATACACATGCACACTTCACCCAGACACAGTCATAACTCTGTAGAAACACCTCTGAGTATTTAGAGGAAGGAGTGTGGTAGACCAGACAAGTATTCTTATTCATTTTTTACACACCAAGAACCAGAGGTTCAGAGAGGTACAAGGGGCTGCCCAAGGTGACAGAAGTTGTGGTAGAGTCACTTGTGAGAACAGGCCTCTGGCTCCCAGATGTTGCAGGGTGCATGACTTTCTTCTGATTGGCTGGTGGTGAGGCAGCACAGTGCTGGTTTTGAAATTTTAATCATCAGCCTTTAATTTCCAACCAGTCTGGAGCCTACGTGCTTTTGGTCAGCATGTAGTCACCACCCTCCACGGGGATGGGGGTCTTAGTTTCTGCAAAACAAGTCAAAGATATGTGTCAGGTTGTTCTGTATACCCCTTGAGGAGGAACTAGGATTCTGTTTTATCGCTGAACTGCTGTTTAAAATATCATTGCTTTTCTTGCTTGACTGCTTTTCCTTTGTTTTTGCATTCCCTCCTTCCCTAATTAGTAACTGCTTGTGTCTGCTCTTTGAAACTCCAGGAATGCCTACGAGATTATAAAGTCTTTTTCTGTAAATAAAAATGGGGAACATGGAGAGGTTTTTTTTTTATCCAGGAGGACCCCACAGCATCCTGCTCCATTTCGATCCCCCCTTTTCTTTGATGCTCCTCAATCCTGAGGGGAACAGGTTCAGAACAAGAAAGGGAGTAAAGTTTTGAGTAGAGGTTAATTGTAAACTTAGCAGGGAAACTTGATTTTAGGGGGACTCAGTCTCATTATCTCATTGAAGAAAGAAGTCATTCAGAGAGGACATTCCTGGAGACAGGCAAGATATAGCAAAGGTGAAAGAGGAGAAGAACCCGGGAGAGTAGGGTGTGTGGGGGGAGAGTGGGTGAGGCAAGGAGGTGGCTGTGACCTCACCTAAGAAGCGGGGGACGCATGAAGGGCCTGGTAAAGTGAATGAGGAGCCTGGGTTCCTTCCCTGGATCACACTTTGTCTCAGGGTGGACCCCCTCCCATCAGAATCCCTGGACACTGAGAATGTTAAGAATGTTCATCCTTAGGCTTCACCCAGCAGATTCTGGATTGACCAGGCCTTTAGAGGGGCTCAGATCTGCATTTTAAAGAAGCTCTCAAGGTGTTGGACAATTAAAGAATTAAAGGGTTTTAGATTTTCAGATAGGATGGGTGAGAGGCGGGGAACAAGATTGGATTTGCATTCCCGTTGCACTTCTAGTGGATCCCCTGGAAACCAGAGAAGGACAGCCTGGGAGCTGGGAGGCTGGTGGTTGTACAGCCCAGAGAAGCTGAGGCGTTGGACCGGGATCTTGGCACTGAGAAGGAAGAGGAGAGTGAACTCAAATATTCATCGGTGACTCATCCATGAATTACTGGTAGATCCCCAGTCTTGGGCATATAGGAGTAAGAGAGGTGATAAGTTTGATTTTAGACTGGCCAAATTTCGGGGACGTCCAGGAAGAGAAGGACATCAGGCACTTGGAGTTTAGAGTCTGAAGTTCGGTGCGAGGACCAGGTCTGGGTATGGATATGGAAGTCATCAGCTTGCAGTGTATTTACCATTAAATATCATGGTGGTTGCCAGCAGCAGGCTTTTCAGAAAGGCAGTCTGAGTACTAATTTTGCCAGAAGTCAATACTATTATCAACAATGATGTTGATGCGTTGTGTATACAGAGGCCAGACTCTTCCTGGAGGATCCTGAGCACAGAGGAAACTAAGTTCTCCCCTCATTCTCGGTTCCAACTCTAACTTCCCAGAGTTGGCCTGGAGAAAGAGGATCACAATAAAAGGATCTATCACATCCATCTTTCTGCTGTGATTTGACCTTGTAATGCACATGTTCTGAATCCAAGGGCAAATCATGCCAAATAGGATAGCATCTGCTCTCCTAAATTGCTCACTCCCTTCACTTGGGGAGTACTGTGCTAGATTCCAGTCCTTCAGGCACCCACACTTGGTTGGAAGAGACAGACAAAGGAGATGGACATCTGTGGTACACTGTGTTGAGTGCACAGAAATCTAAATAAATTTGGGTTTTTAGGGAAGGCTTATTGGAAAAGGTAACACCTGTTATATTTTGAAGGTGAAGTAGACGTTGGATGGATGATGAATGGAGGTGGGGAGAAGATGCATTCTAGGAAGATAAAACAGCATGTGTGAGGCCTCCGATCACAACCTAGGATGTTGTCAGGGTACTGTGGGTGATCAGATGGAGCTGGAGCAAAATGAAAATATGGGACATAGACTAGAAATGAGCCTGAGTGAGGAGAGGGACAGATCCTCGGCTGGGGGTTGGCGTATATGCAAAGATGTGAAATTGAAAGCCACTCCGTGAGGCATTCTTTGCAACCCCAAGGACTGTAGCCCACCAGGCTCCTCTGTCCATGGAATTCTCCAGGCAAGAATACTGGAGTGGGTAGCTGTTCGTTACCTTCTCCAGGGGATCTTCCCAACCCAGGGATGGAACCCAGGTCTCCCACATTGCAGGTGGATTCTTTACCATCTGAGCCACTAGGGAAGCCCAAGAATACTGGAGTGCGTAGCCTATCCCTTCTCCAGGGGATCTTCCTGACCCAGGAATCGAACCAGGGTCTCCTGCATTGCAGGCAAATTCTCTATCAACTGAGCTACTAGGGAAGCCCTATATGCAAAATACATAACTTGGAAAATAATCTTTAAAACACTAAGATGCCGTTTAAGGAGGGGCACTAACTGTGACAGCCAGCTGGGGGTGCACTGGTGAGGAACAGGCGGGAGGCTTTTGCAGTAACCGCCCAGGCATGACAGGGACTTGAACCGAGATGGAGCAGGCTCAAGTCTCAGTTCCTCCTGATGGCCCAACCCTCAGACATATCCGTGCTTCTCCCCACATCTGGCAGCCAAATGAGCCTCCGTCTCCTGATCCTGGGTTCCACGGTAGACAATGGCTGGTCTTGCTGCTTCCACACTCGTACTTCACAACCTGTTACCTACGGGGAAGCCAAAGTGAACTTTTAACAGTGTATCTGTCCCTTCTCTGCTTAAAACCCTTCAGTGGCTTTCCATCGACTGCTCCTGGAGTAAAATCCAGGCTCCTTCCCCCAGTGCATTTGAACTGGCCCCTCCGACCTGTCTAGCCTTGTTTCCAGTCACACACTTTGTGGTTGTCTGTACTCCCTAACTCCTGACCCTTCTTTCTATTCCTTAAACTTGCCTGGCTCATTCCATTTAGAGTTTTTGTGCTAGCTCTCCCTCCTGCCTGGATCTTCACACGCTGGCAATCCTTGCCTTTCCAGTTGCAATTTAAATATCTCTTCCTCAGATTCTTCCTTGAAAATCCCCTCAATCTACAGGAGCTACTCAATGGTTCTCTATCACCCTGTTTCAGTTGTCTGAGCAGCTTTTCCTACCATCTGGCGTTTTTCTGTTTATCTGCCTACCTATCATCTCCCTCCTCTGTAGTCGACAATCTTCAAAAATGGCCACCACCAATTCTTTCTCTCATTGCACATACAGGCTATTCCACTCATCATGAGGTGGGGTCTGATTCTCCTTTCATTGAATCTGGACTTTTGATTTCTTATTATTTGGCTTGACTGATAGAATGCAGCAGAAATGATGCTGTCCAAGCTCTGGGCCTAACTTTTAAGAAGTCTGTCAGCTTCCACTTTTACTCTTGGGAGCTGGCTGCCATGTGATGAGGCTGACCACCTGGAGACTGCCATGCTGTGAGGAGGCTCAGGCTTCTGTGTGGAGGAGCATGGAAGTGACAGACGTGTGGTGATGCCTGAATGTAGATGAGTATTCCCAGTTGACACCCAGGAAGGCAGAAGAGCTGCTTAACCTGCCCGTGACCAGTTCCCGACCAGAGAAAGATGAGACACAATCAGCCCTTGTCTGAAGTCACTAAAGTTTACAGGTTCGTTGCAAAGCAATAGGTAACTGAAACCTCTTCCCACTAGAGTGAAGCTTCACCAGCTTTGCCTAGCAGTCCCTGGCACATGCATAGACTCAGTAGGTATTTGTTGAATGAATAAATTTGGGGAAAATGGAGTGGACCATAGACCAGAAATCTCAATAAAGCAAAAATGTTGATGTTTGACATTGTGAGTGCCAGTAACCAAGTTTAGGGGTATTAGAGTTTAACATTTCAGTTCTGAGTTTTGAGGCCATACAGGATATGGCCATGGTTGAAATGGAGAGAGGGAAAGATCCTTGAAGTTGAGGAGGTGGACAACGTAAGGCTAGGACACCCATGAGAAAAATCAAACTCTCCCAAGTTGATGGCAGGACTAGCTGTGGGGAAAGGCCCTAAAAACGTCCACTTGAGAATTGTGAGAGGTCCACAGGGGAGGCTAGTGTCCTTGGAAAGATCTAGTTTCAACCAACACAAAAAGGAATTAGTAAAGAGTCTGCCCACGGGAGTAGGATGGAGAGTCAGTTCACAATTAAACAGAGGAGGGCAACCCAAAGAAAGAGGTTGTCAGGGAAGGCTCTGAGGGGAGACAAGTTGGGGGACTGGTGGTGGAGGGGGTGTCAGAAAGCCATGCTGGGCCGAGAGTCGAGCAAAGCATAGATGAAGGTTTCACCCTGGGAAGAAGTGAAGGGTGACTGGGGTGAGATCTCAAGGGAAGGTAAGTGGCCTTAAGATTCTGGCCAGCTTGGAGGTATAAAATTTGGTTTTCCTGCCAGCATACCCAGAGGGTAGATAATGTTTGCTACTGGCAGTAAAGTCAGCAGTCTCAGGATTTCCTCAGGATTCCAAAAGAAATGTGAAGGGATATAGTTTGGGCGTGGTTAGGCCCAAGTCGGTAAACACCCAACTGGACTGCTGGCCTTGACACAGCCCCTCTGAGCAGGTGGGGTGGGGGCACGGGCAGGCTGAGTCCTGGGGTGGGGAGAGTGAGGCTCAGATGAACTTGTATGCTCTGCAGAGCTTGGCTTTACACGAAGGGTTGGCATGGCTGGTCAGAGTTACCTATGTGGGATTATTACCCTAGCAGTCTATGGAAAGGTGAACTGGCTTGAGTCGCATCTTTTCAAATCCTTTGAAACAAAAACTTTATTCTTATTTTTTCATAGTATAAAAGTAAAACATGCTTAACTGAAAAGCTTTGTTTTCTAATGTCCAAAGCAAAAAGGCCTTCTACCCCATGCTCCTCATCCCTGTCTCCTTCTGCATACAAAACAATGAACACAAGTAAGAGATACGTCCCTATAAATTCTCGTTTTAATAATGTGGTCACAGTCTCCCTGGGCTATTCTATTTCTTGCCCTGATTCTCAAGTCAAATGGAACCAAGCAAAGAATGGGTGATAGAACTAAACAATGGATTCCTTCAAGCCCTGCAGATCTATTACTCAAACTGAAAGGTATTTTTTAAGCTTTGACCCACAGGACTGTTTTGATTACAAGTGACTGAAATCCAAGGTAAGTGGATTTAGGCCAAGAAGGAAAGTTAGTGGTTTATACAAATGAAAAGAAGAAGTCCAGAAGATCAGCTCAGTCATTGCTTAAATGATGCTGGCAAGAATCTCTCCCCTAAGTGCCCTATCTTCCCAACTCTGATTTTTTTAGGGTCAGCTTTATCTCAGGCAGGATTTCCTCCAATTAGCAATCCCCAGGGACTCTAGGTTAACTTCCTGGTGACTTAGCACCAGTAAAAAGATACCTCTTCACCTACATCAGAATTCTGAGGTTCAGTTCTCATTGGTTCGGCTTGGGTCACATGCCCTTCCCTGAATCAGTCATAACCTGGAGGATGCAGTGCTCTCATTGGCCAGCCCAGTATCACAGGCCTATCTGAAGTAGCAATGGTGGCATCGGTCCCACACAAGCCACGTAGAAACAAAACCCGCCATTACCACATGGAGGGGTGCAGCGTGCACCGCCGATGCAGACAACAGCTGCCAGCACAGACCAGTTTCACGCACGTGTGACCTGTGCAGTCACACGGGGCCCAGTGCTTAGAAGGACCCTGTGCTTGGTTTAATGCTCCACCGTCACCAGTTTGAAATTCTTAACAGTTTTTGAAGAAGGGCCCCTTCAGAGTCTGTGACTGCACTTTTTTTTTTTTCATTTTCCACTGGATCCTACAAATGATGCGGCCAATCTTGCCACACTACTGTGTGTACTGGGAAGGCTTCCACAAACGTAAGACATGGTCCCCTCAGAGACAAGGAAACACAGAGCACATTTGGGAGGAAGCAGGTGGCCTGTGCTGGTAGAAATATATAAGGAGATAGTGGAAACTTATTATTCATTCATTCACATATTTATTCATTTAAATCCCTGGTGGCTCAGATGATAAAGAATATGCCTGCAATGCGGGAGACCTGGGTTCAATCTCTGGGTCAGGAAGATCTCCTGTAGCAGGGAATGGCAGCCCACTCTGGTATTCTTGCCTGGAGAAGTCCATGGACAGAGGAACCTGGTGGAATCCATGGGATCCAAAAATCTTTGGGGTCCATGGGTCACAAAGAGTCAGACGCAACTGGGCACACACACACACACATTCATTTAAAGCCTTATTAAGGAGGTCCTGCTACAGCAATGGCAAGCCACTCCAGTACTCTTGCCTAGAAACTCCCATGGATGGAGGAGCCTGGTAGGCCGCAGTCCATGGGGTTGCTACGAGTCGGACACGACTGAGCGACTTCACTTTCACACATTGGAGAAGGAAATGGCAACCCACTCCAGTGTTCTTGCCTGGAGAATCCCAGGGACGGGGGAGCCTGGTGGGCTGTGGGGTCGCACAGAGTCAGACACGGCTGAAGTGACTTAGCAGCTTAGCAGCAGCTACTTCTAAGGAGCAGAAAGAGAAAAACAAATGACTGTCAAGATCCTCCAGCAGCTCACAGTGTGTTGGAAGGGGAGATGTGAGCACATACACAGTGCAGCAGTGTAAGGATTGTGATGAAAAAGCGTGGAAAGCTGCCAGAGCACAGAGAAGACAGCCCCACCCAACCTGGAGGTGGGATCAATCAGTACAGTCCCAGTAGGGGGGGCATACGGTTGACCAAGAGAAGCCAGAGTCACACAGTAGGTTAAGCTTCTTCATTGACAACTGATAGGGAAACTCAGGGAGATGGTTCCGTAGAGCAGGAGGCGCCATGTAACGTGCTTCCAGGTGGAGCTTGTGGATGAGCAGGTGTGTAACACTCCTCTGTCCCACCATCACTCCCCCAGTCCCCATCCTGGCCACTGAATATGCTTCATCTGACGATTCCTGCAATCTAGTATCAGTCCTAAATGTCAAGACTTTTGAAGTTATCAACTCAGCAAGCGAAATATTTTTTACATCTTGGGAAGACTACAGTAAATGACTTGAATGACCCAATAAGGAGATAACATTGAAATAACTGAAACCCTCCGACCCCTGAAATCTTCATGTATCTGAGCCATTTTCACCCTGTTTTAATAAATTAATTACTTATCCCCATATACCTGCTTCATTTCTTGAGAGTCTGGGCATGAACAGACTCACACTGGGCAGTGGGACCTTTCTCCTCCCTTTTGAGAATTGTCGTGGACTTGGGTTTTTCAGGCTCATCTCATTTCAGTTAGCTATCATCATCATTTTCTCAAAAAATTACAATTCACTCAAAAATTGCTCCAAAAATAAAACTTAAACAGGGCTCCTGCCCTCAAGAAACTTACATTCGTTTTGATAAAACAATGTCTAACACACAGCAAGTATAATAGAACAAGGCAGCATGTGAGTGTCCAAGGCTGTCCTGTCTCAGAGCTGGGTGGCATCCTTCTTCCCAGACAGTTCTTTGAATGCATTGAATGGCTTAGGAGCTGAGAAGTGTTCTCTGCAAAGAAAAGTTGGATTTGGTCCACAGTTGGGTTCAGAGACCTACAGACATGGTGGGGGGAAGGGTATGCCTGACTGTATGAAGCTGGGGAGGAAGAAGCAGCAGGATTAGGGAGGACAGGTGATCGAGGGTCAGGGTCACTCCTGGACCCATGGGAGCCCTCCCACCAGCAACAAGAAAAGGCTGCAGAGCAACGAATCACTGGAACACTTAGGGACTTAAAATGACAGTTATTTTATTCTTATCACTGTGGCTCTGGGGGTCACTGGAATCAGGGAGGTGTTTCTTGCTCAGGGCTTCTGATCTCCAATTTCCTAGGTTACAGTCAGATGGTGGCTGCACCTGGAGTCAGCTTTTACACTGACTGTTGGCCAACACTGCCTCTGGGACTTTCTGCCAGAACACACCCCTCTGTGTGGACAGGATCTCTCACCATATGGCCTCTGGGTTCCAAGAGTGAGGCAGGGCTCAAGCCCTGCCCAGGCTTCTGAAGGCATGGACATCCCCCACCAACGTTCTGTTTGTTGGTCAGGCAGTTTCAGAGACTAGATTCCAGGAGAGGGGATCCAAAGCACCACCTCTGGGTAGAGGTGGGTCAAAGGACTTGGGGGCCACTTTTGAAAATGGAACACTGCATTTTTTGAGTGTGAAGTGTCTTCCCTGAGTTCCTTATTTAATCCTCACAACTATTAAGATTAGAGCCAGGCGCACAAGAAAGTGAGACTCAGGGAAACCTAGTGATTTGCCCAAGATCACACAGCACTCCAGCTCCCAGGCCGGTGTGCTTAACTACTATTCTGTTGGGTTCTCAATACCTGGGGAAAGAGAAGTCTTCAGGGCCCTGAGACCTGAGTGGGTGGGACCCCTGAGCAGTGGTTAAGCTGGGCACTGATGTGAATGTGACCACGCTGGCCCGGAAAGTTTGCTCAGCACTCAGGTCCTATATCACATGACCGAGCATTTTCTCTAGAAAGGGATTTGGGGCAGGAAAGATATTGATGTGGGCTGACCTGCCCATGGAGGCCTCTGTGGGTACTTTCTTCTGCTGGGCCTTGAAAGGCAGGAAGGATTTGAGCTGCGGGGGAGAATGAGAAAGAGCTATGGAAGTGTTCTAGTCGGCTCTCTCAGGTTCCAGGCTTCAGTCTTCAAAAGGGAAGTTACTTTTCCTGATGCAGGCTGTCGGGATCTCATGCCAAAAAAAAGCTGTTTCTTCCTTATGTGTCTTCATTTGGGGGACACATGATTTGCCAAAAAGGCATCAAGTTCAACTAAAATAGCTTTATCCTACTATACACAATGCTTATATAGGAGTTGAGTTATTACATGGTCCCGTCACAGAACGCAAATAACTTTCCATAACAGGAAACCTCAGTGGCTTATTCTCTGTTCGAGGGTCTGTTGAAAAGAGCAGGGAGTCATTTGGGAGGGGAAAAAAAGTTGGAGTTCCACCTTAATTCTGGCATGATCATGTGGTTGGAAGGTCAAAACAAAAGCCTACAGCCTTACTTTGTAGTCAAACTTCATTAGCAGAAATTGCGTGAGACTCTCTGATCTGGTGGGTCAGGGCACCAAGGCTGCAGGGCCCTCAAGTTTATTTTGTGGCGAGGTTGCTGGGTTTCAGAATAAAGACTTATGCTTAGTGTGTAATTTCCTGCTCTGCCCTCTGCAGTGTCGGCAGGGTCTGCATCACCCAGCTGGTCTCGAGGGAGAGAGGATCTGTGGCCACAGTTTTCCAAAATCATCCAAATGGGGACCCAGAAAGAAGAGAGTTCAGAGGCCCGTCAACCCTCTGAGGAAATCCTGGAAAACATTGTGATGAAAAGGCACTTTCTTCCTTAAAGCCAGAGCAATCTGTCAGTGGAACTGAGCCTGGAAGATTTGAGAAGGGCTTGGGCACTACTCCCTGTGGTGAAGATAAAACAGATGTGTAGAGATGGTGGGGTTTTAGCTCCTGAGCAGCAGAGCATCCAAAGGACCTAGGTTTCTTTTGCATGGAATACACTTACACAGAGAGAGCAAGGCCAACCTGCAAGTTCAAAGGTGACACATCCATTTCCAGCTGGCTACTTAAAATTTTTTTAACTCAAGAAATATATGCTAATTGCAGAAAAGGCGTTCAGTTCAGTTCAGTTCGTAGAAAAAAGCCACCTGTAATCCTAATACCAGAAACAATCACTGCTATTTTGGTATATTTCCAGACATTTCTCTATGTGTATATATATATATATATATATATATATATATATATTTATATATTTATATACAAATGGTTATGTTCTGTTACTTGTTCTTTTTCAGTTCAGTTCAGTTCAGTTCAGTCGCTCAGTCGTGTCCGACTCTCCGCGACCCCATGAATCACAGCACGCCAGGCCTCCCTGTCCATCACCAACTCCCGGAGTTCACTCAAACTCATGTCCACAGAGTCGGTGATGCCATCCAGCCATCTCATTCTCCGTCGTCCCCTTCTCCTCCCGCCCCCAACCTTTCCCAGCATCAGAGTCTTTTCCAGTGAGTCAACTCGTCGCATGAGGTGGCCAAAGTATTGCAGTTTCAGCTTTAGCATCAGTCCCTCCAATGAACATCCAGGATTGATCTCCTTTAGAATGGACTGGTTGGATCTCCTTGCAGTATAAGGGACTCTCAAGAGTCTTCTCCAACACCACAGTTCAAAAGCATCGATTCTTCGGCGATCAGCCTTCTTCACAGTCCAACTCTCACAACCATACATGACCACGGGAAAAACCATTGCCTTGACTAGACGGACCTTGGTTGGCAAAGTAATGTCTCTGCTTTTTAATATACCATCAAGGTTGGTCATAACTTTCCTTCCAAGGAGCAAGCGTCTTTTAATTTCATGGCTGCAATCAGCATCTGCAGTGATTTTGGAGCCCAAAAAAACAAAGTCTGACACTGTTTCCACTGTTTTTCCATCTATCTCCCATGAAGTGATGGGACCAGATGCCATGATCTTTGTTTTCTGAATGTTGAGCTTCAAACCAACCTTTTCACTCTCCTCTTTCACTTTCATCAAGAGGCTTTTGAGTTCCTCTTCACTTTCTGCCATAAGGGTAGTGTCATCTGCATATCTGAGGTTATTGATATTTCTCCCAGCAATCTTGACTCCAGCTTGTGCTTCTTCCAGCCCAGCGTTCCTCATGATGTACTCTGCATATAAGTTAAATAAGCAAGGTGACAATATACAACCTTGACGTACACCTTTTCCTATTTGGAACCAGTCTGTTGTTCCATGTCCAGTTCTAACTGTTGCTTCCTGACCTGCATACAGGTTTCTCAAGAGGCAGGTCAGGTGGTCTGGTATGCCCATCTCTTTCAGAATGTTCCACAGTTTATTGTGATCCACACAGTCAAAGGCTTTGGCATAGTCAATGAAGCAGAAATAGATGTTTTTCTGAAACTCTCTTGCTTTCTCCATGATCCAGCGGATGTTGGCAATTTGATCTCTGGTGCCTCTGCCTTTTCTAAAACCTGCTTGAACATCTGGGAGTTCACGGTTTACATATTGCTGAAGCCTGGCTTGGAGAATTTTGAGCATGACTTTACTAGCGTGTGAGATGAGGGCAATTGTGCGGTAGTTTGAGCATTCTTTGGCATTGCCTTTCTTTGGGATTGGAATGAAGACTGACCTCTTCCAGTCCTGTGGCCACTGCTGAGTTTTCCAAATCTGCTGGCATATTGAGTGCAGCACTTTCACAGCATCATCTTTCAAGACTTGTAATAGCTCAACTGGAATTCCATCACCTCCACTAGCTTTGTTAGTAGTGATGCTTTCTAAGGCCCACTTGACTTCACATTCCAAGATGTCTGGCTCTAGGTCAGTGATCACGTTATCGTGACTATCTTGGTCGGGAAGATCTTTTTTGTACAGTTCTTCTGTGTATTCTTGCCAAAGTTTTTCAAGTCAAGAAATACATTTCAATGATATTAAATGTCTAGTATTTCTTTACAGAGCTGTATTATTTCTTTAATGAACCTTCTACTAGGCTTTGGTCTTCATTATTAATGTTGTTTATAATTTTTTTGTTATAATAATCAATCCTGTAGTGACTACTCTTACTTATTTCCTTAGGATATGCTCCAAAGAATGTAATTGCTCGGTCAAAGCTTAAGGATATTTGTAAGGCTTTTGATACTACATCAGTCAGAATAGGCTAAATCTTGTAACACTCTGCCAAGCTCTGTGGCTTAACACGGTAAATATTTATTTATCTCTTACATTGCAGTTCAAAGTAGGTTATGTGGTTGGAAATGGAAGGAGCTCTGCCCTGTCATCTAGAACCAGGATTTGGTCATATGATGGCTCCCCATTTGCCAGGACCTTGGAGTTCTTCCCTGGATGCTCTGATTTCAACCAATAGGCAAAGGGGTAGGAAGAGAGGGAAAGACATGGAGAAATGCACAGGTGGCTTTAGGTCCAGACTTGGAAGTGACTCATCACTTCCTTTGCCACTTTACCTTTGTCCCGAACTCAGTCAAATGAACATTTCTAACTGCCAGGGAGGCTGGGAAATGTAGTCTTTGTGTGTGTCCAGGAGGAAAACACAAGAGTCCAATGAACACAAAGTATTGTCTCTGCCTCAAACTTGCCAACCAACCAAGTTCTTCCAGTTTATGTTTCTACCACAGGATATGAGATTTCTTATTTCTTTATATCCTCAATAATTAAGAGACATGTTTTTTGTTCAGATTTCGGTTGATTTGTGTGTGGTTTGTTGTTTCTCTGCACCTGGTTCTCTCTTTGGAGATCCTCTCGCTGCCATCAGGCCCCTACCGTCAGGAAAGCCAGGACTCTGCACTCTTGAGTGCCTTCAGGAGAGCAGCCTGCATCCCTGTCCCCTAGGCTTGTTACTGAACCAAACTCGGGTCTGCTTGCCCAAATCAACCTACTGACACCAGGTTGTGGTGAAGGGAAGAGCAGCGTTCATCACAGGGCACCAAGCAAGATGTCTAGGGCAGCGAGTGTTCCGGACTCCCTGGTGGGTTTCAGGAAAGCATCTTTAAAAACCAGGGGAAGGAGAGGAGTCGCAGAGCACGGGAGCAGCTCGTGCACAGTTCTCTGATTGGTTGATGGTGTGATAATAGGGCATGGTCCCACTGTCAATCCCTAGGCGTCGGTAGGTCTGGGGGCTGTGTGCTCATGGTCATCGGGTAGTTGATTTCTTCCATTTGGTGGGGATTTTAGCATCTATAAAACAGCTCAGGAAATATGTATCAGCTACTATCATCTAGGTACTTCAGAGAGGAGCTGCAGCAGAGGGTGTGGGGGAGGGGTCTGTCCTGGGAAGGCCCCACAGGGTCCTGCTCAGTTACACTTCTGGGTCTTCTTTTTCCCCTTTTTTTGCTTGTTCTTTCTTCTTCCCTTCCTTTCTGTAGTAAAAGGTGTAGTATGCAGGTGAAGACGACATGGGTGATCCATTCAGGGGACCCGCCCAAGCCTTGGCACCATGCCTGGCTCACTCGGGGGCACAGGGAAAAGATCAAAGCTCTGCATTTTCTGTGCCATCTCAGGTGCATTCCAGCTTATGATACATTTTCACAGGAAAAAGAAAAGATTAGAGAACGGAATTGGGAGGCAAAAACAACAGCCTGATGCTGACTTGGCACTTGGACCTTGACTCAATCGTCCAGTGGCTTGTCCCGAGCACTCAGCATTTCACCAGGACAATCTTTCCCCAGTGAGTGGTGGAAGTCGGGAGTAAACTGCTTAGAAATCACAGAGGGACAGCAACAGAATTGTGCAAAGCCTGTGCTTGTCTCTCAAGTGAGCCCAGGTTGCCAAACACCAGCACACAGCTGGGCTGTGGTTTCCTCCTTGTTTTGAAATTTGGTTTGTAGAGAGAATGCTCGTGAATGGCTTCTTGTTCACATCTCCCTCTGGGAACGCTAGCTGGTGCCTGATGGTTGTCTGGAGGAGCGAGATTTCTGATGAGGTCTTTGCAGAGTCTTCACAAAGCATACTCGTCCAGTCCGTCCAGGGAACTGAGCACTTGGGCATCAGCACGGCAGAGAAACACCACCCAAACAAGTCACAGACCTCCCAGGTGGGCGAAGTTTCTGGGCCTCGGCATTCTGAAAAGCTGAGGACAAGTTGTGTGTCTTCCAAGCTGCACACTCTGAACCCTTCCCCAAGAGGCAGCCATGGTCTCTGAGGGGAGATAAGAAGAGCTGGGCCTCCTGGGTGAGTGAGCCCCACCAACTGTAAGCCTGCCTTATGACCTAGAAATGGAAACAGGAAGTGGCTTAGAAATATAAAGAGTACAACCAAGGCAGGGCTGCAGCAGAAGTTTCCTCGGGTCAGGAAGTATGCCGTGGGCAGAGGTGAAGCCTGGCATCTTTTCTTTCTATTATCATGATGCCCTCCAGCATCATGGCAGGGCCGGGCTATCTAGATGTGGTGTGGGATGTTTTCCTGGGGGTGGGGACAATTGTGGATCAGTGGTTTCTCTCCAGAGTGAACCATTTGTGGAATGCCACAGCCCCTTTCCACCTCATCTCTGCATGTGGATTTGAGTTACTCAGAGGAGTTTTGCTAAACCTTATAAATCTAAACTCAAGGTGCTTTCAGCAAGCACATCAATCTGATGATTATCAGTAATTCCTGGAGGGTTCTCTGGGTCCATGGGGGAAGGACTTCTCTGCACTTGTGCCAAGAATCAAGTTCACTGTCATCCCTCGATTACAAGGAGAGGAGCCTGAGTGAGGAGGCTGCCCCTGCTCTGGGCATGGCCCTGGGGGATTCTGGTCACAGGTGACTGATCCAGGTAGAGAGGAAGGTCCCACTCAGGGTTACTCCCTCTATAGAATTCCTCCTGAGGATCCTCTTGGGACCAGTTTCTCAAAGTGTGGTCCTTAGGCCACCAGGAGCAGATGAGGGGGTAGAAGTAGGGGCTGTTAAAAAGGCTGGTGCTTGAGTGGGATAGGACACAGGCAAACCTATGGCTGATGCAGGTTGATGTTTGGGAGAAACCAACACAATACTGTAAAAACAATTATCCTTCAGTTAAAAATAAATGAAAAATTTTTTAAAGGCTGGTGCTTGGCTGCCTCTGCAGATCTGCAGAGTCTCAGTTTCTCAGAGAAAATCCTAGAAATCTGTTTTTCCAGAAGCACACCCTTCCCCAGGTTGACCAGCATGGTGAAATTTAAGAACCTTCCTTTACACCAATCCTGGTTTCTTTTATGGTCCTTTTCATGAAAATAGTGTTTCCCTTTTAAACTTTTGTGACCTCTGAAAATGAAATCTGAAGCAGAGGGATCTACTTACATAAGAAACGTCACCTGTTTGGATTGCTGATTGTATCAGGGGATTTGAAGGAAGCTAAGTTTTGGGGATCAGGCTGCCCGGATCTACTTCTGCACTCACTTGTTGCTATTAAAGATGCCACTCAGCTTTTCCTTCTCTTCTCTTTCTTCAAGACAATGGACCTGCTGCCTTTGGAAGTTGTGTTCTTAGAGACCTTTTGCATAGGGGCAACTGAAAGTAAATTTCTTCATGTTCCCTGATGGAGCAGGAGTGCATCCATAGATGTTTCCACAGAAAAAACACAGACCCCCAAGGAAATGTCTAAAAGCCAAGGACGACATGATGAAGGCATCAGGAAAGCACTAGTTGCCCTTAGCACTGCTCACCCTGTGGTCCTCCCCTCCAACTCTAGCCCTCTCAGAGTTCCTCTTGTATGAGTCTGTGGCTGGTAAAGCAGCTCTCTGGGGAAAAAAAACAAAAAAACCCAAACTCTAATTTGTAGTATTTGCCAGTTTCCACAGTGTCAATACTCCCACCATGGCAGCGTTACTAATGGTTTAACAACTGGCTCACAAAATTCTTGAATATTTAATCAAAAGCCCTTGCAAATCAGAGGGAGACAGTACTAATCCTCTCAAACTCTGCCCCAGAAAATCCCCACATCACACCAGGGGTGAATATCACTTTTGGCCTCTTAGTCAGAAGTGGTTGAAGGACGCCCAGGCTGTGATGACTCAATTTCTTCGTGGTGAATGTGGAAGGACAGGATTCAGTGGGGAATTCAAGTTGGAGATGAAGTCTGCATTTCTCCCTGGTAGCTCAGAAGTAAAGAATCTGCCGACAAGGCAGGAGACAGGGGTTCAGTCCCTGTGTTGGGAAGATCCCTTGGAAAAGTGAATGGCAATCTAATCCAGTATTCTTGCCTGGGAAATCCCATGGACAGAGGAGCCTAGTGGGCAAAGTCCACAAGGTCGCAAGGAGTCGGACAGGACTGAGCGACTGAACTACCACTGCATTGCTCCATCCTGGCCTCACCTCCCCCTGGGCTGGAGTCTCCGAGCGAGTCGTGCTCTCAGGGCTGCTCGTGTCAGTGGTCAGCATCATGGTCTCTCAGGGCTCCTCCCCCGCCTCTCTCTTTCTTGCTCTCTCGTTTTAAACCCTGTGCTCCTGTGCCAGAGCACAGACTGCTTGTCCCTTAATTGGACAGGTTTTAAATGGAGGGTTTGGAAGTCCTGCCATTGGCTGGGTCCTACCTTTTGGCTTGGGTGGTGGAGAAATGGACTCTTTCTCAAAAAGCCGGCCTCGGGAAGCCTCCCTATCTGAGACCTCAAGGCTGAACAGCTAGGCTGATGGTTCCTTGATTTTAAGGGAGTCTTGAGAATGACAGGGGTGGGGCAGAGTTCTCACAAAGCTGAGTGTGAGCAAATGTGCCCACAGCTTGTGGTGCCAGAGATCACACAAACCTTCCTTCCCCTTTCGAGCCTGGGGATGACGTCAGAGCAGACCGAGGGGAAGATGGTGACCTACTTTTCCTCTCCAAACACTGGGCAGCCGGCTACATTTTCAGATCTAAATCTCACCCACACTGCAGCAGTTTCTGTTCCCCTGCCCTCCTGGGCGTGCTTCTGGCCAGATCTGGCTTCCTAAAGCGGAGTTTGGTGTGGGAGTTCTCAGAGAGACTGGTCTGACAACCTCAACCCCAACCCTCCCAGACCTTGGCGTGCATGCTCAGGCTACCCAAATCCTAGCAGGTGGACAACACAGGAGGAGTCGGTCTGCCCTGGTCTCAACCAGGGCAGTCAGTTAAAGAAGAGTCTCGCTGGAACCAGCCTTGAGTCTGGGACCTGTCTAGTATTCTAATCACTCGACAGCAGTCAGTTAACAAATACGTACTGAGGGTCTATGAATGGGTTCAGAACATGCCACCCCCAAAATATGCCACCTGTATTGATTATTTTGAGCCGAAGTCACTTGAGAAACAGCAGATGCAGGAAGGGCTCTCTGACCTCCCCATTTCTACCTAAAAGTGGGTCATAAAATTTTCCCCCAAGAATGGTGACCTCTATGCACTAGGAAGAGAGAACATTCTTATCTCCAGAGACTGGGAGAAGAGGCCCAAATGGACCTGTACAAGCAAACCCACTAAAATGACACTTATCTTCCATTGGTTTCCTCCATCTATTTCCTAGTCACTGGCCCACAGTTCACTGCCCCAAGCCTAAGCCCCTTTGTCTTGTCACATCCCCACAATGTATTGTTTTTGTTTAAACAGTGTATAAATTTCAGGGCCCAACAGCTTCTTCAGGTCTTCATTTTCCTTTTGAAGATTCCTCTGCAGGTATAGAAATAGCACACAAAATTGTATGCTTTTCTCCTGTTAATCTGTCTCACATCAGTTGAAGTCTTCAGTTCAGTTCCAGATCCTAAAAGGGTGGAAGGAAGTTCTTCTTCCTCTACAGCAACTTCCCAGATGATGGTGGGCAAGGCAGAGCCCCTGCCCTCAGGGAGAGGACAGTCTAGTTTAGAGGGAGGGTGGTCCTTACACAAGTAACTTCAGCCAAAATTCAACGATGAATAGGAGGTAGCGGGCTTCGAAGGAGACGCACAAGATGCAACAGAGGCATAAGACAAGGAGGCTAATGCAGGCTGAGAAGACTGGGGAGGGTTCCTTGAGCAAATGAGGTCGAAGCTGAGACCTGAAGAATGATCTAAGTGCAGTGGAACATGACATTGGAAGGGGAGATTCTGTGGGACATAAAGATTTTGTGCTTCAGGAGCATCCTTTTCTCAAGCATGAGTTTGAGAATTTAGATAATAACTGTCTTCCCTTCATATACAATGTGATGATGGAAACCATTGTTTGCTATCCAACATTCTTTCTTCTTTTCTTAATAACACATTCCTAGTTTTTGTTAAGTACATAGCTACATAAAGATTATATAGCCAATGCTATATAATATTATATATATATAATATATATTATAATATTGCTAATGAGGTATAAGCAAAAGTAATGTGTGGAGTCTCTGAGGGGCCTTTTTCCTGCTATCTGGAATCTGGATGTGATGGCTGGAGGCTGAGCAGCTAGCTGGGACCAAGAGGAGACACATTAAGGTTGAGGGTACAGAATCTTAGGTGCAGCCTGTTTTCCTGATGACCACAGGATTGCCATACCAGCCCTATATTGTCTGTCTGCAGACTTCTTTTATGGATAGGAGAATTAAGGTCAATCTTTACAAAGCCTCAATTATTTGAGGATTCTCTATTATATAAAGCCAAATATAATCCTAAGAAACAGACACAACTGAATTTCAGCCTAATGAACAGACCATTTATATATATACCCACAAATGATCTATTTTACAGGAAAGTCTGTGATGATACTATCTCTTTCCCTAGCCCCCTTTATCCCCTCCCCATCCCTTTGTCTTCACCTTGCCCCCTGCACCTCCTCTTTCCTGACTCCCACACCAGAGTTGCCTGACCTCAGTGTTTCTGCCTGCACGACCAACAGGCTCACAGCCCAAAGGTCCTTGAAGCTCCTGCTACCTTCCCCTCACAGCTGCCTGGCAAGAGCCCCACTGCAGAGAGTCCCGGGTGGGCCAGGGAAGTGTCTTCTGCTCCCCTTCCCAAGGAGGTGTGAAGAGGGAGAATAATCAGGCAAAGCTGAGAATGTGCACTAACTTGGAGAAACCAGAAGAATGCAACTTCCGTGCATTGAGCTTTTCAGGCTCTGCAGGCTTGAATTGGTCTGTTTCCCCTGCCTCTGGCTAACTGGGTCCAAGAAGTCACAATTTAAAGGGAGAAGGGCTGTGCATCTGGTGATAAACTCAGGGTCTGGCCAGGGTGAACGCAGACCTCTGCCCTCACTGTGAGGGGCAGATGAGTAAGGCCTCAAGGGTTGAATTAGATCCCCTCCCCAAAATATGTTGATGTCCTAAACCCCTGGTACCTCAGAAGGTGACATTATTTCAAGATAGGATCTTTACAGGGGTAATAAGTTAAAATGAGGTCATTAGGATGGGCCCTAATCTAATGACTTGTGTCCTCATAAAAAGGGGAAATTTGCAGGCAGATAGGACACAGGGAGAACACCACGTGGAGATGAAGTCAGAGATGGGAGGGTTTCTACAAACAAGGGGACTCCAGACTGTCAGCCACCCACCCGAAGCCAGGAGGAGGCCTGGGGCCAATTCTCCCTCCCAGCCTTCAGTTGTCAATAAGCGATAATCACACCTTGGGTGAACGTCACTGGCCACTAAGACAACTGCTCACAGCCTTCAGAGGAAACCAAGCCCACTGACACTTTTTATCTCAGACTTCCAGCTTCCAGAAGTTTGAGATAATCCATTTCTGTTGTTTAAGCCACACAGTTTGTGGTACTTCATTAGGGCAACCCTAGCCACTAATGTGAGGTCCCTTTAAGTGCCAGTAACAGAGGAGTCTGGTGACAGCACTGGTCTCAAGTGATTTTCCTACTGCCTCTCATCGGAGTATGAAGACATTAAGGGCAGTTGGAGTCTCCTGGGTCATTCCCCTTGACAGAGACCCCAGGGAGTCCTCTCGCCCCTGCAGGCAGGCAGCCAGGGGCACCCGCAGTAAGCTCGGAAGGGGCATCTCTGCTCTCCTCCTGGAGTCATGTTACACAAAGATACTTCCCAGGGGAGAAGGGCTGACACTAACTGGCAAGGTCTGCCTGCGAATATCTGTCTATCTATCTATCATCTCTGCTATTTTTTTCATTTTCCTGGCAGAAAAATCAGTATCTAGATGGATAAGAATATTTCAAGTTATGTAGTCTTTTCAGACCCACACTAAAGTCTTTCTCTGTTGAATGATTCTGGTATGTGTACAAACACACACAGGAAAAAATTGTATGTCGCCTCCCCTGCCTCGCCCCGCGCACGCGCGCGCGCACACACACACACACACACACACACACACCCTTTGCTTTCCACTGGGGGATTGGAAGGCAGAAGGGATGGAGGAAGAGAAACAAAGGAAATGCTCTGCAGAAGCAAGGCAGCCAGCCCAGCGACCATGGCTGGCTCCTCCCATCTGCCCCCTGTTACCACCTCCTATCTGCATAGTCTAGACTCAGGCTGCTTTGGGCACAGGGGCCATTGTGTGAAGCAGATGAGGACTTGTAGCTAGGAAGCATCTGTGTTGCTTCTTGTTCTGCTGATAGTCCTTTATATCTACCATATAAGCCTCACCATAACCAGATGCTAACCCCAGTTTTAAGAGGCTGAATCTGGGACTCGGCAATCCCCCTGGGGGAGCTGAATGAGAAGCCATGTGATGGGGCTATGCCATAGGGAAAAGCCCATTCTGCGCCCATGGTGCCCAGCACACTGGTTATTAAGGCTCCAGAAGGCTGTGCTAAGTGGGCATAGAGATTGTTTCCTGGGTAAGGAAATTTGTATTTCCTTTCTCATTAATTCTACAGTAATGCTTTGGGTTGATTTTTTAGCATTGGCTGCAGAGAAGATGATCATGATAATGAGGCAAAGGTATGTGGAAACTGAGGGAAAGTCATTTGTAGAATACATATGGCGACCTGCACTGTGCCAGGCTCATGGTGAACACAATATGCGCCTTGATTTTAGGGGCCTAAAGTCTAAATAGGAAGATCAAACTAAACTCGTGAGAAACAGGTTGACAACTGATGTTTCTCTAAGCTCCAAGTGGCTTTATTCAGGATTTGCTGAGACCACTCTCTGTCTGTGGGAGTGGGAATGGAAATGGGTACGGATTGTAAAAGTCCAGATGGTTGGCTCCAAAGGTCTGGTGAGTCTTCTCCACCCTGTCGCGGAAGAGCCCTGCCCTCTCCCATGGTATCTCTGTACTCTTCATGCATTTGGCCCCTGCCTCTCTCTCTAACAACTTCAGTTTCAATTCTCTCCTAATCTCAACTTACCCAAAGCTTCTACCTGCTCTGACTCTACCTCAAGGCATCTTTTGAGCCTTAACCACTATCCCAAGCAGTATATTCTTTCTGTATTTGGTAGTCGCCTGGTGGTTCTTTCTACATTTGATTGGTCCAGCTTCTAGGCCTCTGTGAGCCTGGATTTGATTATCCTTGGATCCATTGCCATCCCTGAAAGTCCAGTCAGCTTTGGCCAGGAGTAGTGGCTCACAAGACCACCTAAAGGATTATGTGCAGACAGACACCTAAAACAAATCCAGTATGGGGCCTCTTGATTATAAAGTCTTAGGAAAGTCAAAGGTCTTAGGAAAGAGAAATCACTGTGAGCCAGAGAGAGTAGGCTTCCTGGGGTCATGACATGGCTGGGGTTTCATGGCATTTGAGTCATGAGAGAGAAACAGAAAGCTGAAGTGAGCACTGTGGCAGATTGTAGCAGTATTCACAATTATATTTTCCCTCCCTGTGGAGGGATTCCCCCAGATGACACCAGACTTGGACATGTGATGCTTTTGCCAATGAAGTGTAAGTAAAATGGAATTATGTCATTTCTAGGCAAAAGATAACTGAACCGTGGTTTTCCATGTTTTTGTTTCCCTTTGCATTGAAAACACCGCTGTCCCAGATAGGGAGGTCTCCACCAGCTTGGATCCCAGAATGAAAACAACTTGGAGCAGAGCCAGAGCAAGTCCATGATGGATATATACATAAGATAAATAAGATATAACCCTTTGTTGTGTTAAGCCACTGAGATTTTAGGGTCATTTGTTACTTCAGTATAGCCTAGCCTAGACTTACTGATAACAAAGATCAAGTTGTGTCAGATAAATGGGAGAGAGAGAGTTGGAGGTGAACGAGTAATAAGAAGTAGAGTCAGGAATCCAGATATCATAAAAGGAAGACTTAAGCAGGATAGCAAGAGAAGACCTGGAAAGAATCAGCAGACTTCAAGAGTTACCTTGAAGGAAGAGGTACAGGGTTTTGGTAACAGGTTGGAATAGAGAACACAGCAGAGTAAAGGGTGCTGCTAAGTCACTTCAGTCGTGTCCGACTCTGTGCAACCCCACAGACGGAAGCCCATCAGGCTTCTCCGTCCCTGGGATTCTCCAGGCAAGAACACTGGAGTGGGTTGCCATTTCCTTCTCCAATGCATGAACATGAAAAGTGAAAGTGAAGTCGCTTAGTCGTGTCCGACTCTTAGCGACCCCATGGATTGCAGCCTACCAGGCTCCTCCATCCATGGGATTTCCCAGGCAAGAGTAATGGAGTGGGGGTGCCATTGCCTTCTCCAAGAGTAAAGGGTAAATAAATACATAATCCTTTACTGACTGGCTTATCATAGTTGAGAGTTGGAAGCATTTCAAGAAAAAGATATCCTTTTTAAAAAATTTAAAGTAGAGTAGACATCTAGCTAGTAATCCCCAGTAGGCATTTAAGATTGGGGTCAAGGCTAGTTGGGGCAGTGAGTTTTTAGAAACTGGTATTTTGATCTGTAAACACCACAGGTTGTGAGAAATGGAACACAGATACCACATTTGTAGAGAGAAAGCGATACTAGTTGGACAGAAGGAAGTTCAGTTCAGTTCAGTTCAGTTCAGTCGCTCAGTCGTGTCCGACTCTCCGCGACCCCATGAATCACAGCACGCCAGGCCTCCCTGTCCATCACCAACTCCCGGAGTACACTCAAACTCATGTCCACAGAGTCGGTGATGCCATCCAGCCATCTCATTCTCCGTCGTCCCCTTCTCCTCCCGCCCCCAACCTTTCCCAGCATCAGAGTCTTTTCCAGTGAGTCAACTCGTCTCATGAGGTGGCCAAAGTATTAAGAGGAGGGACTAAACCCAAGATCTTCCAGAAGCATCACTCCATCAACTTAGGGATGTCCCAGGACTACTAAGTTGGCCCACCAGACATTTCTCATCATATGGTGGAGCAGGGCTCTCAAGCAGGCCTGGCATGACATCTCACACGATGTGGCACCCATGGTAAGGCCTCCCCTACTGACCCTCCGTCACTGGACTATTAATGTGGTGAATCGCAAATGATTAAATGGAATCCAGAGATTATTTTTCACTTTTCGAACCTCATTCACATACATTGTCTCTTTAATGTCTCACTAAAAAAAACCCTCATAAAATATGTATTATCTCCGCAAAGCCGATGAAACAGAGGCTGGGGAGAAGTTAAGGAACTTTCTGAGGCGGGACTCAAGTGACATGCTCTTGTTAGCACTCTGCATTACCTCTGTGATTCCACCTCAGCCTCCCTCCGAGAGGGCCCGGAATCACAACACATACCCAGGAGCCCCCAGTTGGCGTCTTTGCAGAGTTTGGCTTTAGCACAGTTCAAGACAAGGGGCAAGAAACTGTGTAAAACAATCATTTCTGAGTCTGAGGAGCTCTTCCTTTCCAGTGAGTTTGGTAGCTGTTTAGCCTCTGTCCTTGGAAGCTTTCTAGAAGCAAGACCAGGACTGTCTTTAATACTAAGAGGAAAGCATGGCTTTTGCATTAAGAAAGATTTGCATTGGTTTTGGGGGAAACTCCTAAAGCACATATTTGCATTTTCTCTTGCTTGAAGAGGTCACCCAAGAACTGGCCCCTCCTTAACTTTTCTATAGAATCTCCCTTTTACTGGAATGGTCTTCCCAGATCCCTCAAACTCCAAAAGACTGCATCCAGAAGTTCCCATGGGGAGGTTCTCATGATGGTAACAGTGTGTGTGTAATTCTATTATATGCTTCTTGAGAGCAGTTGTTGCCATGTGAGAAGCACAATGGCACCCATTGTTCTACTGGCGGAAACTGACTTCTGGCTCCCACTTCTTCATTTTCTTTTACTTCCTGGTCTCCTTTAGAAGACCAAGGAACAGCTGGACATATGAGGTTGTTGGCTCACATATAATAGGTTCTAAGAACGCCTCTAGCCCTGCCCCAGCTGTACCAAATGAACTTGGCGCTATTTTGTACAGTAAGATGCCATACCATTGCAGACCATATGCAGCCCACACCACTGTCTCTAATGGACCCGGGAGAGCCAGTCAGGCCCACCCTATGGCTTGTCTGCTTCTAGCGTTGAACTGAAAGTCTTCCCTAAAGGAAGGTGACAACTACGGTGACAGCTACATTCTTGTTGGATCTTTAAAACAAGAAGCTAGGATGTTTCCCAGAAGCTGTGAAACTGTACTTCAAGGGCAAAAAAAAAAAAAGCATTATCTTAGTTTAGCTGTATTTTAGGAAATGAATGCTGGGCATTGGAAAACCCATTTTGCTTCCAACTCTAGGTTTTCTGGAGAGAAAACAAGACAAGGCTCACTTCTGAGCACACAGGATAGAATGCAGAGGATGGAGCCTGCTGCTTAAGAACCTGCAGTTTTGGACCCGTCAATGAGTAAGTTTGTCAGAGAGAACACTTGTGACCATATTCTGCTGAATATATGCATTTGTAGGATGTCTTTTGCTCAGGCTCCTTTCAAAGAGCCTTTTCTCTTGGTAGCGTGTATATGGCAGACAGGGTTAGACTGGTCCACTATGGGAGTGGATGGGGATGGGGAGGCCATTTAGAATTCAGGCTTTATCTTTGTTGCAACCAAGACACCATTTCTATAGCTCTGTCAGGTTTATACATAAGGCATCATCTGCAGTTAGCATTTGCAGTGGCCGCATACTCAAAACTTCTATAAAGAAAGTTGGTGCTTCTTAGCGGTCACACAGAGTCGGACACGACTGAAGTGACTTAGCAGCAGCAACCCATGAATTGAAATTCTTTCACGTAGGCTTGGAAAGACACTTAGTTCTTTGCTCAGGAGGCTCTTGCCCCAGGCCTCCGTGGAAGCTCCTTCTTTTTTTATTCCTAATTTGCTACAGTTTAATCTCTTAAAGTGGTAGAGGACAAGGTCTTGTTGACTGGTAAGCAGGAATTTGCCCTCATGTCTTTCTCCCAAAGGGAAAATGAAAACAACCAAGAAAAGAAGAAGAAGAAAAAAAAAAAGCCCAGTGTTTTTATCCACTCCTGCATAACAAATTACTCTTAAACTTAGCAGCTGAAGCAACGAACATTTATCATCTCACAGTTTTTGAGTTAGGAATTCAGGATGGTCTCTCATGAGATTGCAGTTCAGTGGTTGGCTGGGGACTGCAGTTATCTGAAGGCTCAACTGGGGAAGGATCTGCTTGTAAGCTCAGCCATATGCTTGTCAGCAGAACTTCATTCCTCACTGGTGGTTGGCCAGACTTCAGGGCCTCACGATATGAATATCTCATAGCCTGCCTGAGTGTCTTCATGACATTTTACTTGTTTTCATTCCCCAAAGGAACTGTTTTAATTTTAAAAAGCTTAAAAACGCAATGACAATGAAGCACTGATTGTACCTTAGGCACAATCCCAAATCAATGCTGACTTAAAACTGTGTCCTCTCTTTCCAAGAAAGAGAAAGCGGAGAACAAAGTTCAGTCTACAGTGAGAAGGAAAACAAAGAACAAAAAGAAAACCAAAGCGGTGCTTCCCAGCAATTGAGCTTATTCTTTGTTTTCAGACTGCAACCATGGAAACGCTTATTTTTCTTATATGAGTCTTTTCTTCACAACCTTTACTTTTTTAAAAACTGCAGTCTACTGAACAAGAGATACCACCTTTTCACTGACAGGACAGCCACCTCTGTGCAGTTTTTGCTTTCTCAGTGAGGGTCCTCCTTCCCTGAAATTGTAGTGAGAGCCAACTGACACCTGCAGGGCCCAGAGCCCCAGGACTGTTTCAGCTCCATCTGTAGAGCAAGGTGAAGGATTTGCTGCATTTGTGCTTCAAAGATACAACGCACGTCTGTTGTCCTTCTCAGTCGGCAAACTGTTCACAAAAAAAGCAAACTTGATCCTCTCTATGTGATGGCAAAATTTGATGGCAGGGCTCAATTTTAAGTGCATATATTCTTTTTTTTCAAGATTTATTTATTTTATTTTTGGCTGTGCTAGGTGTTTTTGCTGCATGGACTTTTTTCTAGTTGCAGCAAGCAGGGACTACCCTCTAGTTGCAGTGTGCAGGCTTCTCATTGTGGTGGCTTCTCTTGTTGTGGGGAGCACGGGCTCTAGGGTGTGCGGGGCTCAGTAGTTGCAGCTCCCGGGCTCTAGAGCACAGGCTCAATAGTTGTAGCACACAGGCTTAGTTGCCCTGCAGCATGTGGGATCTTCCCGGATCAGGGATGGAACCCATGTCGCCTGAATTGGCAAGTGGATTCTTTACCACTGAGTCAACAGGGAAGCCCAGTCCATTTACTCTTGAATGGTGGTAAGGGTAAGGAGCAACAGGGCTTGCCCATCAATTTCTTGGTCTAGGAATGTGGTGTCTGACTTCCCCGAGAGCGACTGATAGAAGAGAGAGAGGAAGAGAGAGCCCAAGGTAGAAGCCACCATATTTTATAACTTAATCCCAGGAGTGACATCCCATCTCATCTGCTATACTCTTTTATCAACTAGTCAACTCTCTTTCATAAGTCTGTATCTCTGCTCTTCATCTCTGGGTCCTTCCTGTAAAGTCAAGTGTTTGAACTAACATGGTCTTTAAGTTTTGTAAGGTCTGTGATTCTAGTCATTTGAGGTTAGTGAAGAAAAGAGTGAAGAAGGAAAGGGGGAGGAAGAGAAAGGAACGTGGGTCTTGTGAAACAACCCCAAGGACCTAAGCCCGGAGCTGACTCTAGGCCCATGGTGGATGCAAGTCCTGCCATTTGCTAAGCAAGGAAATGGGAATGGGAGGCTCTGATCTGATAGCTGCTACCCTGTTTCCCTGACATATTTCTGTGCAAGAGCCAAATAGAGATAACCAAGGCTACTCTGCTCCTAGAGAGAGAGCTCCCCCAGTTTCCAGAGCTGGTACTGGTTTGCATGTAAATAGATGATGCTTCTTTAGTGTGTAAACGTGTTTCAGAGCAAAGTGCAGCCACCCCAGTACCCATCTCCTGGGGAGAAGCTCTTGAGAACATTCTTGCTGTTTATTTCACATCCTGCCCAGCCATTTCAGACTCTTCTACCCATGGGTGATGGAGCCACTGAACTTTGGGAAGCCTGTCACCCATTTGGCAATGGGGAATCTTGATGTGGGAAGGCTTTCAGCTTTTCACCATTGAGTACTAGGTTAACTGGGCTTGTCATAAATAGCTTTTATTATGTTGAGACAGATGTTCCCTCTGTACCCATTTTGGGTTTTGTCATGAATGGATGTTTAATTTTATCAAATGCTTTTTCCACATCTATTGAGATGATCACGTGGTTTTTGTCTTTTCTTTAGTTAATGTGGTGTATCATATTGATTTGTATCTGTTGAACCATACTGTGACCCTGGGATGAATCCAACTTGATCATAGTATGTGATCCTTTTTATGCATTGTTGTATTTGGTTTGCTAATATTGGGTTGGCCAAAAAGTTCATTTGGGTTTTTCCGTAACAGTTTCTGGGAAACCCGAACGAAATTTTTGGCCAACCCAATATTTTGTTGTGACTGGAAATCTTGATGTGAAAGTGTCCTTGAAAGTCTCTGATGGGGCTGGGTGTCCTGCTGAAAGAGCAGGGCCAGGCTTTACTCGTTGTCAACTACCTACCTTTCTTTGGGTTCAGCACAAGAAAATAAGTTTCTCAGAACCAGATACATGACCTTTTGCAATTTTTGAGCTGAAAGACATATTCTCAGAGCTGAGTTATCTACTTCAGTAACTGTCTTGGGCATTCTCTGGAAGCTCCCAGGCTGTATGATTACCCGTGTAATTTCTTGGCATGGTTGGTGACGCTTGAGTCATTCCAGGAAACATCCCAGGTGTTTATTCCCAAATGCTGAGATTTATTCCTCAAGTTTTGAGCTGTTCCTTCGGGAAAGCTTCCAGTTTTGTGGTTCTCATTATAAAACCAGAAAATTTAATTGCTTCAGGAAGCCCTCAGAGCTGAGTGGAAAGTGTCTAAGACTGTCAGACCCTCAAGCAGAGCATCTATTCTTCTGCAGAGCTGGGGCCAAGCAGAGGAGCAGTTGGGTTCTGGTTAAGCCAAAGAGACTATATGCTAAGTCCTCAGCAAGCTCTCTTTCTGAGAAAAATTAGGAACGCCTGTTTGGAAAGAAAGAGCATTATCTAAACAGCCAGGCAATATCAGGAGTTGCATTCTACTACACTGAGAACATCCCTCCCGACATTTCAGACGAAAGGTCTGGAGCTGTCTGCTGCCATTTTAGTTGACTTGGGATAAAGTAAATATTGTGTCTCTGCATCATGAGTCATATGGCTCTGTCCCTTGGACCAGAGCCACCCTAGTGAGGACCCGTTTCCCAACCCTGGATAGAGCTCCCTAGGACAGAGACTCCTTAGCTGGCCAAGCTCCTCCCAGATTCAGCACGCACCTTCTTTCCTTCTTCCATTCTCTTCCCTTCCCTTCTCGTGCCTCCTTTGGTCTCAAAAGGCCAATAAGTATATTCCAGATTTGGGGGTTGGGAACATTCTTAAAACAAGAATCTGAGACATAAATGGGGCCTCATAGGTTATCTAGTTCAACTTCTCCTCTAATTAGGAAATCTTTAAAGATCTGGCCTCTGGAAGACACTTCGTGACAGGGACAACACTATGGCACAAAGCAGTCCATTCTCTGGATGGCTCTAGTGTGGCAGAATCCATTTTCATACTGACTTTCTTAAACTGAAGTCTCTCTAACACTCATGTTGGCTCTTACTTTACTTTCTAGGGCAATCTAGACTATAGCAACTTCTCCTACCTAGCAGCCTTTCAAATGTTCTAAGAAAATATCTAGGAAGCAGGGTGATATTGTGACCAGAACATACAATCTGGTTCTGGGTTGAATCCTGGGTCTGCCACTGTTGGTTGTGTTTGTGATTTTGAGGAAGTCCCTTAACTGTATATGCAAGTGGGGTTGGTCCCCACTGGATAGAGTGTTGTGCTGGAACCAGAGTGTGTCTCCTCTTCCCTCTTTGCCCTGTGGTCTCATGCTGGCTGCTTAAAATGAGCCGCAGTGGGAGTATTTACACCATAAACATTGGCAAATGCTATAAACTGGGACTTCTTGTTGACTTATGCTTTGTTTTACCAGCATATCACTGACCATCTCCCAACTTAGTGGTAAGGATCAATTAAGATAGTGCAAGTAATATCCTGTGTGAACTATAAAGTCTATAGAAATAATAAAGATTATTTATCCTGGTAGACTGTTACAAAATAGCCCCCTAAGAATCACGCTTCTGAAATCATACTGCTGCATGGCCCATTTCCACATTATATCTGGGCTGCTCTCATGATGTGCTTGGTTCAGTACCAATGTGACAAAAATTTCAGTCCTGGGCATTCAAAGCTTTGCAGCATCCACTTTTACCATCTCGCTGTCCTGAGACGTCATGAAGCCTGGCCTAGCCTCCCTGAGTATGAGAGGCCATGTGGAGAGGGAAGATGAACGAGCATAGTGGGGACAGGGGTGCGGCCAGTCCAATCTTCTCATTGAAGGAAACAGACATGTAAGTGAAGCAATCATGGCTCCTTCAGCCCCAGTAATCTGCCAGCTGGCTGCGAATGCATCAGTGAGCCCAGCCCACGCCACTGCACCACATGGGGTAGAGAAAATCTCTCTAACCCAGACTGCAGAACTGTGAGCAAATGACTGGCCGTTGTTGGTTTAAGACACCAAGTTTTAGGTGTGGTTTCTACACAGTGATAGATGACTTATTATAGTTATTATCCCATCAGGCCCCTCCAGGTCTTCTCTTGTCCAAGTCAAACTTTCCCAGATCTCTGCCTCATCCTCTGGCTGGGCTCCATTCACTGGTCCTGGGATGGACATGGTGCAGGCTTCCAGTGTTCTGGCCGTGCAGAGGCTGAGTGGTCCACTCTCTGTTCTGGATCCTAGATAATCATCACAGCCAGAGGGTGAGCCAGAGCTCCTGGCACTCGCAGCTCACTGTGTGAGCTCATCCTTAGCCTTTGCAGTCAACCCAGGCCCCCAGGCTGTGAAACTACACTCTCCTATCCTGACATCTTAAAAAAAAAATAAAACTAAGTACTTGGTTTATAGTCATCACCATTAAACTGACCGTTTCACTTTCAACATTGTTCTTTCAGTCTTTCAAAATCTGGGCTCCAGTTTGATTTTAAATTTTTCCATGACTATAGCATATCCTTCCATGCACACATTCGCCCCCACACCCAAACACACATACATCCAGATGCCCATACATCAAACACACACAAAAGCACATGTGCATAACAAGACAGAAACTCATGGCAGTGTTCACAGCAGCTGCCGGGTCTTCCTAATAGTCACGATGCTTTACGGCCAGCCTTCTGCCCGCTTTTCAGTCTCATTTTCTTGTCACTCCTTTTTTCAGTAGCCGAATCCACAACTCTTAACTGTGGCATAACCAAGTAGGGGTTATTTTTCTCAGGTGACAAGAAGGTCAGAGATAGGGCGTCCAGGACTAGAGCAGAGGCCCCATGGTGCCATCAGTGATCAGGCTTCTGTGGTCCTTTTGTGCCATCCTTCATGACATCCTCATGGTTTCCAGATGGCAGTTCTACACCAAACTGTTGCATGTGGGATCCAGGAAGGAATGAGACAGAAAGGGGAAAGGCAAATGGCAAGGGACACAGAGCCTATTCCCTTTTACTGAGAAAATAACAGCTCTCCTAGAGGCCCTGCCCAGGAGACTTCTAGTTACATTCATGGGCCAAAACCGGGTCACGTGGTCAGCCCAGCTATGAGGGCATCTGGGAAGGTGAATACTTGTAACTGGGCACATCGCCACCCTGAAAAAAAAGAACTGGGTTTCTGTCAATAAGAGAGAAGTGGAGAACAAATAATGAGTTGGCACATAGCAGGGTTTGCCACATACTCCCACACATACTACGAGTTGTCATCTTCATGTGCCAGACACATGCCAAATTTATTGAAATGAGGTTATAGAAAAAGAAAAGATATGGCAAATTGCAAAAAATAGCCCTAAATTCCTCCCATTCCTATGTAGACAACTTTTTTCAACAAGTCTAGAGCTGGTCCTGTGACTTACTTTAACCAGTAGGATGTAGCAAAAGAGATGCTCTGTAACTTCTTGACTCCTACCTTGAGGCTTGTCAGCTTTTATTCTCACCCCGTTAGAACTCAGTTCTACAGATGAAGCTAGACAATCTGGTTAAAATTCTAGTTCTACCTCTTAATAGCTGTGTGGCCTTGGGAAAGCGGCTTAACTTATCTGTACCTCAGTGTCTTCATTTGTATCAGAGGCAGTCATGGAACCTAAATCATAGGCTTTCTTTAAAAAACAGGATTAAATAAGTTACTATCTGTGACCTGCTTAGAACAATGACCAGTTCCTTAAGTGCTGGATTCCAAAGACAACATCTTGCAGCTCTGAGGCCCACGCCCCATGTGGAGCCAGCATTCTTTACTAGGTTTGATTTTCAGAAGTAGAAAAAAGAAGCTCTTTTTTTCTACTGGGATTTCTAAATGGAGGTTTCTGGTGGCCATGATCCTCACCACATGGCCAAGGCATCTCTGCTGAAAGAGAATGAGGGCAACAGACAAGGATATGTGGAAACAAGCAAAATGGGGAGCAGGGTAGAGTCCTGCGGGCTGGAATGGCCGTTCCTGTGGCTCCTGCTGTTCTTTGGTGCAAATGCAAGGGTTGCAAATTCAAATGCCAATGGGAGCCTGGAGATCCAGTGTGGAAAAATCACTTGGTGGCAAAGGGCATATTGAGAAATCTCCCTCTACTGTAAGAAAAACAGCGGCATGAGTTCAGGATCGATAGCACCTGGCTGTGTCTGGGGGAGGACATGGTCATAGAGGGGACTTCAGAGACCATTGCCCCACCCCCCACCCATTCTGTGTAACCAGCACAGACAATTTTGCCACAAGAACCCAGTTTAGAATATCCTTTAATTTTTTTTTTCCTCCGAAAGAAGCTATAAATCTGTGACTCTCCAGTCTATTAACACTGGATCAAATTTTTTTTACAATATTGTGCCACACATCTGCAAGCGAACATGTCCCCAGGTTTGCCAGTTGTCACCATAGTGGTTCAGTCCCAGCATCTTCCACGGAATCTGAACAGAACCAACATCCCGACACTTCAGGTCTGGGTCCAACCTCTGGCAAATGGTTCCACCTGAACGTCAAACCGGGCTCTGTGTAAAAGGATTTCCCCCCAAGTCTGGTAGATCAATACATTCCTCACCACTGTCCTAAGCTGCTCTCTTTGGCTTCTTCACCCCTTTCTGTTTGGGGGCAGGGGTTGTGGTACTGATGGAGGAGGCCTGCCCACAAAAGGTAAACCCACAGCAGTGGGATACTGTAGTGTGGCTTGGATTTTCATAGCTCCTGTAGCTGGAAACTGGGTGCCCAGGGCCTGCAGCAGGAACACTCATGGTCAACCTGGCAAGTGACAGAGAGGGAGGCTCTTCTAGAAGTCTCTGCAGCAGCTCATGGTGGTAACCATCGGAGAGCTCTGCTTCTGTGTAGCTGAATCATCAGCTCTGCTCTGCTGAAGCACCGCCACTTGGAACCAGACACAGTAGGGAGATACGGCTACTTCAGTGTGGGCAAAGCAAGGAGGGAGGTGGGGCTCTCCTTGGAAGGCTATTCTCCTGGAAATTAGGAAGAGGACCTCTTGTTCCCTCTAGCTATTGTTGGTGCAGACAGAAAAGAATCAAAAGGTAGTTCTCCAAGAAATACTTCAAAGGTTTTGGAGACAGGAGTTGTTTCCACGTGAAAATAAAAAGAGATCCTCAGACTCCTTTCAGAGTAAATTTAAATGAGAGGAAGCAAAGGAGATGAGCAGCTAACTCCCCTTCCCCACTGGGAGAATCTGGAGAGGCTTTATTGGCTGCAGCTTCCAGACGCTTCCCTTGAGGACATAGCAGCATCTCTGTCCAGGGGACACACATTTGACTTCATTCACCTGGTGACTCTGGGGGTGGCGGGTGGCCCAGTACCTGAGAGGCCAGATGTCTCTTTTTTTAAATATACCAGTAATACATTATTAATTAGTTAATTTATTTATTTGTATTCTTGGCTGCCCTGGGTCTTGGTTGCTATGCACAGGTTTCTCTCTAGTTACAGTGGGTGGCGGCTATTCTTCCTTGTGGTGCATGTCCCATGTGCCCTGTGTTGCCAGGTGAATTCTTAACCACTGGACCACCAGCCAAGCCCAAGGCCAGGTATTTCTGAGTGGTCTCACCAAGGCTGACTTCCTGTCATTCGTCAGACTAAAGAGTTTCTGGGATTTGAAATGAGGTTTGCAAATGTTGAGCCCAGAAGAGAGAGATTAAGGCTGCATTTGGAACCCTCTAAGGTTTTACTCTAATTTAGAGTCAGCAAGGATATTAGCACCTGGGCAGCAGGCTGCTCCTTGGCTCCCACCTCTCCTCTCCTCTGATCTGTCTAATTCCTTCACACAGAGCCTGGCTGCTCAGCGGATGCTGCTGACCTGAACTGGAGTCAGGGGCACAGGAAATGAATGCATTTGTTCATCTGTTGGTTCATTCAGTGCTTCTGCGTGCTGAGCACTGTGCTGCTGGAGTGTTTTCAGGCCCCCAGTGGGAATTCCATGTGAAGGGCACTCCTGGAGTTGTACCACTCAGTACAGCCCTGGACTCACACCCCTCCTTCACTGGGGCAGGACACCCAGCTCATGGCAAACTGGAACCTGATGATGGGCCCCAGGGGTCCATACACTTGCTGCTGAGGAGACAGCTTCACAGGGGATCCCGGCTCCAGTCAGGGGGTTCAGCCCACCTCCTTCCATGATCTAGGGGAATGTCAGAGTCTAGGTGGAGCTGGCTAGCCATCCCAACAATCTAGACTCTTAATTTCTTGACATTCCAGCAGCGTTCCTATAATTCCAGCAATACTCACCTGCTCTGTATCATGGTCACCTTTTCCCCAGGGTCTCAGCCTGCCTTTTCCTTCAACTTCACCATCTCATTCCCTGTCTTCTGCCCTGCCACCTTTCTCTGCCTTTTGAGACTCTACCAATCCCCCTTCCTGGCCCTTTTATTTCTGCTCTATAACTTCCCCACCCCCTCTAACTGCAGCCACTAGTGGTATGAGGACAGTTGGACCCCTGGAGCTATGCTTTCCAGCATGTTCGATTCTTTGCACACTATGTCTTACCTCTACCCCTACCAGGGAAATCTCAGACACAGATTCCTGGTTTCCAACTTTAGCTGGGTCCTCAGATCCTTTAAGATGACTAATGACACTGGAAGGAGGACAAGAAGGGTGAGAAGTGAAGTGGTGGGAATGGGTGAGCTCAGTCAGACACGGAAGAAGGAAGAAAGGGGTCCATGCTCAGTACGTCAAATGTGGCAGAAGGGCTGGCTGGAATGAGAACTGAGAAAAGGTCATTGGGATTGACCATTACGTCTCTGATGACCTTGGAAGGGAGGTGGTGCCATTTCTGCAGAGGGTGAATGCAGAAAGCAGACTGCAGCAGGCTGAAAAGTGAATGAGAGGTGAGGAAGTAGACACACGAAAAGGAACTTCTTTAAAGGAATTTGGTTGTGAAGGGGAGGAGAGTTATTAACAGCCTGAGGAGACGTGAGGTTCTGAGTACTGGAGGCAGATGAACCTGAAGGAGTCCTAGTTTCATCACTTGGCAATTGCTTGAGCTTGGGAATGAATAGCACAGAATTCCTTGAAGCCTCAGTTTCCTCATCTCTAAATGGAGAAGGTATCTCATACTTTGTTGGGTTGGTGCGAGGATTGACCAAGATAAGGCAGACAAATCATCATGCACTTGGCATATAGTAGGTACCCAGATCACCACCTTTGTCATATTTGCAGGATGGGAAGTAGCCAGCAGAGAAGGAAAATGAAAGATTCTGGAAGGGAAGTAATTGGCAAGGCATATCCAAGATGGGTGGGAGAGATGAGGTCAACCTCCAAGAAGGAAGAGCAACAATTCTTCTGAGACAGGAGGGAATGAAAGGATAGGGGAAGGTGCATATCAAATTTTGATGTGCAGGAGGCTGGAAGTTGTGATCTGAGAATGATGTTGCCCTTCTTCGGTTCTCCAGGCTTCCTCTCTACCACACCAATCAACTATTTGAAGAAACATTCGAGTCCATAAACTGAACACCAGTGCTTTTTCACGTAGTGTGGTTTCACACAAACACCTGAGGGATCCTTCTAATATATTAAAGTGTCTCTTAAAGTGTGGACCCAGAAAGCTCGCAGTCAAACAAAATCTCTAGGTCAGTTTCACACACAGCACCATCGAGACGGGATTCCTTCTTCTTTTGTCATTTTCCCCTCTTTTAACCACTAAGTACAAGACTCTACTTTGACTCCTGTAAAATCTTATCTTCGTTTTGACCCATCCTTCTAGTCTTTCGCATTCAGCTCCCCTGGCCCCAGAGGAGGAAGTGATATCTCAGACCTGTCAGGTGACTCAACCCCATCACCACAAAGAGTCCTTGTTAGTTGCAGCCAAGTGGCTCTGATTTCCCTGGGGACAGCCCGGGACTGTGCAAAGATACTCTGGGTCTTCTGAATGCCCGTGAGGATGTGCTCACCTGGGCCAGGATATGTAAGACTTCTTTGGAGAAGTGGGCCCCTCCCTGCGAACTTGAGACACAGCTTTCAGAAAAGGTTGTGAGTAACATCTACTTTCAAGTTCAAAACCACTCTGGGTAAATGAAACTAATTGTACAGAAACGTCAATACAAATACATACTCTTCCTGGTATCAAATGCAGCCAAGATTTCCAGACAGAACCTACTGGTGTTGAGTAAATGCTGAATAACCAGAGAATGAATACATGAGCCAACAAAAGAATGAAACATAAATGTGGATGATTTTGAAGCCCCCACTGATGTCAGCTATGGTTTGCTGGTCACACACACTGGCTGTTTGGTGGGGAGGAGAGTGGCCCTAGGGTAGGGATAATACTGCCCAACATACAGACTTCAAGGACATGGTGCCCAGAGATCAAAGAGCTGTCTGGGGGCAGAGGAGTGGGCTCTGGGAACAACTGGTCTTTCCCCAGGTCTTCTGGCCTCTTCTTCCCTCTCCCATGGGCATTTTGTGCTACCCTCTCTCCTCAATCTCATTATGGATCCTGGAAAGAGCTGGGGTGAAGAGTAATGCAAAGTGAAACAGTCATTTTGAAAAGCCAGCTGTTTTACTCCTACATTCCCAAGAAACCTTTGATGTAAAACCAGTTCTTGGGAAGCTCCACGTGAGTCACAGCTATCACTGCTTTCATCAGCACAGAGTACAAGGGACGGAGGGAGTTGGGAAGAAACAATGTGGTTGTCCTCATTTTAGAGAGAGGTAAACTGAGGCAGAGGCTCAACGAGGGAGTGGGAGGGACAGGACAAACAAAAGGCACCACTGTTGCTGTTTCCAAAGGTCTACCTGCAACTCCCCGTGCCCTGGCCCACGTGAAGTACAGCGAAACCTCGGCATCTCTCCCAGGAGGCAGACATGGGGATTTAGAAACCAGCCTCTTCCAAGACACTTACAAATGCAGGGAGCAGGATCCCAGCTTCTCTTGATTGTTTTTATTTTGTTTTGGTAATTAACACAATTCTTATCTTCCCTATTAGTAATGGGCTTACCTCATGGCTCAGATGAAAAAGAATCTGCCTGCAATGCAGGAGACCCTGGTTGGGAAGATCCCCTGGAGAAGGGAATGGCTACTCACTCCAGTGTTCTTGCCTAGAGAATTCCAAGGACAGAGGAGTCTGGTGGGCTACAGTCCATGGGGTTGCATATTAATAAACTCCTTGAAGGCACGAATGGTATCTTCTTCATCTCTGTGACAACCCATGACCCTTAGAGCAGTCCCTTATATATAACAGATGTGTAATAAATATTTTTAAAAATAGTAATAATGACCATAAGTGCTTTTCTCACCCAGAAATACTCAGGCTCGTATTCTATTACTATTTACTGAGCTCCTATCAAATGCCAACCAGCATTTTAAACACTTTGAAAATGTTAAGCAGTGAGTAAGGAGGTCGAGTTTCTTCCCTAAGATGGTTGCCTTTTGTTAGTGACCAACCAATGTGGCTATAGCTCTCCTGAGCTGCAGAAGGAGCTCTGGGATCCAACAACCTTGTGTGGAAATCCACCAGTTCACTTATTCATATCAAATGATAGTGAAATACATTAAGAAACTCTTCCTACTTTATTTTCTTCACTAAGAAAGCTGCTATTGTGTAATCTCAGCTGAGATGGGGTCAACTAGGGACACAGCTCCTTTGCCTGTTCTCTGGCTCCCTGGGAGTTTTCTCAGATGTTTCTGTGGATCTAATGCCATCATAAGTCCAGCTGTCCTTGAGAAGTTGAGGTAGGATTTGAGCCCTTACTCTTGAAGAACAGTGACCCCTGAATGATCAGGACAGATAGCAATGGGGAAGCTTTCCCTAGATGGTCCCAGGCCATTTCTTAGCGTTTATAACAGGAAGAAATTACACATACAACTGATACAAATGGAATGAATTATTCTTTTTCCCAGTGGCCCTTGTTACCAAACTGAACTTGAGTCTGCTTGCCAAGCAGCAAAGCCAATTTACTGACACCAGGTTGTAATGAAGGAAAGTGCAGCATTTATTGCAGGCACCAAGCAAGGAGAAAAGGCAGCTCATGCTCAGAAGACCCTAACTCTCGGATGGCTTTCAGGGAAAGGTTTTTAGGCAACATTTGTGGGGAGGGCTGCAGTGTACATTACTTTCTTCTGATTGGTTGGTGGTGAGGTAACAGGGTGGTGTTCCAGGAATCTCAATCATCAAACTTCTGGTTCCAACCAGTCTGGGGTTTCAGCTCATAGTTACCATTCTCCACCTTGGGAAGGGGGTGGGGGATAGCAGGGGAGGAGGGTCTCAGTGTCTGCAAAACAAGATTGTTACCTATATCCCCTGAGGAGGAACTTGGGCTCTGTTTTACAATCATTACTTTTCTTGCTTGACTGCTTTTCCTTTGTTTCTGCGTTCTGTTATTCCTTGTGCCTGCTTTTTGGAACTCAGTGAAGGCTAGGAGGCTATCAAGGCTTTTTCTAAAACTAAGTTATGGGGAACACGTGGGGCTTTTGTACCTGGGAAGCCCCTACAGGGTCCTTCTCAGTTTCAATCCCCCCCTTTTCTTTGATACTCCTCAACCCTGAGGGGATCAGGGAAGTTTGACAGGAAAGGGGAGCCCCATCTAGGGCCCATGAGTAGACTCTTGTCTAACACTCAGAAATGAATCATCCAAGGAGCCACATGTGCTGACAAAGTAAGAGACTTTATTGGAAAGGGGCACCCAGGCAGAGAGCAGGAGGGTGAGGGAACCCAGGACAATTGCTCTGCCACGTGGTTCCTAGTCTCAGGTTTTATGGTAATGGGGTTAGTTTCCAGGTTGTCTCCAGCCAGTTATCTTCCTAGGTTCACAGTCTGACTCAGAGTCCTTCCTGGTGGTATGCATCGCTCAGCCAAGATGGATTCCAACAAGAAGGACTCTGGGAGGTTCGCCGTCTACTCCCTCTTTCAGCCCCTCCCAAATTCTCTAGTTTAGTTTTCAGGCAGCAGCACCTATTCCTTATTGGGACCTCCTGTTGTGAGATAACTCAGGCAAGCAGGCCTGGCCAAGGCAGATGGTTTCTGTCAACAGCTCCCTAACAGAGGACCAGGAAAGGGAATAAAGTTTTGGATAGAGAGGTTAATCAGGAACTCAGCAGGGGAACTCAGTTTTAGGGGAACTAGGTTTCACTCTCACTGGCAGCCCCAGCAGTGGGGCTGTCCCTGAGAGGGGCTTTGGTCTGTCCCATCATGGGTTAACTATCCAGAAGAGACTTCCGGTGTTCCCCAGTAGCCACTTTAGTAGTCTTCCTTAGTAACGTGCACCCAGCGTTTAGCTGGCACGCAGAGAGTCTTCCAGTCTCTTGTTGGTTGTGTCTCCGTCTGCACGATGTTTAAGTGAATGTGTGGTGAGTGGGGGTGGGAAGGTTGAGGGAGCAGGGGAGGGATACTGGGAGGAACACACCCAACACTGAGGATGATAAGGTGAGATAAAGGCACACTGGGTTCTCGACAACCTCCTGAAGCCTAAGTCCAGACTTCCTTTATGTGAGAAAGAAAGAGATTTCTGTCTGGTTTTAACCATTTGGGGGTGGAGGGCGGGGTCATTCCAAACTGAATCTAAGTCTCGCTGGCACCTGGTTAGGGCATGAGGCTGCTTGTCCCACTGGAGGTTTGAAGACTTCGGCAAGCCACACAGTTCCTCCAAGAATTATTTTCCATAATAATTTCCTCTCAGAGGGGAGATCCAGATCACCATTCCCCACAACCGCTGCCGTCAGCTCAAAACAATCTCAGGAAGGATTCATGAAGGGATCCTCGGAAAGAAAACCTCACTATGGTCCAAAAATTCTGCATGACCAAAGCAAGTGTCCCAGTGTCTCCTTTTCAAGAGTGTGTTTCCGAAAGCACATGGTTGTGAGGGTGGGAGGGGAACAATCTTAAAAATCAGTGGGAAAAAGGCAGCATTTTAGACTCCCAGCTCTCCACCCGAGCTTATGTTATTCCTTCACCCTGCTTTTCTTTCCCTCTGCTTTACATTGTCTCTGAGTGCTAGAATTCAGTTTACACCTCAGCCAGCTAGCAGTCAGATCTCTTTCAACTGAAATAAATTCCTATTCAAAGGGACTTAAACACAAAATAATAATTTATCAGTTCATCTAACTGGCAAGTCCAGGGGCTCCACAAGCAGCTGGATTCCGGACTGCATCCTCAGTACTATTTCTCAGCTTTGCTTTTCTCTACAAGTTTCCCTGGGCTTCCCTGGTGGCTCAGATGGTAAATAATCTGCCTGCAATGTGGGAGACTTGGGTTGGATCCCTGGGCTGGGAACATCGCCTGGAGGATGAAATGGCAACCCACTCCAGTGCTCTTGCCTGGAAAATTCCATGGACAGAGGAGCCTGGCGGGCTTACAGTCCATAGGGTTTCAAAGAATCAGACATGACTAAGCGACTTAGCACGTATGCTCTAGGCTCCCCAGAGGGTCAACAGGAGCCATAGGACCACCTGGTTCCAGCCAAGCCAGCCCAGTGAAAGACCAAACACTCCTTTTCAATAGTTTCAGTAAAAATCCTGGGACTAACTCTATAGCACTGGATCATCGATCTAAAAAGCAAGAGAGTTTCAGAAAAACATCTATTTCTGCTTTATTGACCATACCAAAGCCTTTGTGTGGATCACAATAAACTGTGGAAAATTCTTAAAGAGATGGGAATACCAGACCACCTGACCTGTCCCTTGAGAAACCTGTATGCAGGTCAGGAAGCAACAGTTAGAACTGGACATGGAACAACAGACTGGTTCCAAATAGGAAAAGGAGTATGTCAAGGCTGTATATTGTCACCCTGCTTATTTAACGTATATGCAGATTACATCATGAGGAACACTGGGCTGGAAGAAGCACAAGCTGGAATCAAGATTGCCAGGAGAAATATCAATCACCTCGATATGCAGATGACACCACCCTTATGGCAGAAAGTGAAGGGAGAATGAAAAAGTTGGCTTGAAACTCAACATTCAGAAAACGAAGATCATGGCATCTGGTCCCATCACTTCATGGGAAATAGATGGGGAAACAGTGGAAACAGTGGCTGACTTTATTTTTGGGGGCTCCAAAATCACTGCGGATGCTGATTGCAGCCATGAAATTAAAAGACACTTACTCCTTGGAAGGAAAGTTATGACCAACCTAGATAGTATATTAAAATGTAGAGACATTACTTTGCCAACAAAGGTCCGTCTAGTCAAGGCTATGGTTTTTCCCAGTGGTCATGTATGGATGTGAGAGTTGGACTATAAAGAAAGCTGATCACCGAAGAATTGATGCTTTGATCTGTGGTGTTGGAGAAGACGCTTGAGAGTCCCTTGGACTGCAAGGAGATCCAACCAGTCCATCCTAAAGGAGATCAGTCCTGAATATTCATTGGAAGGACTGATGCTGAAGGTGAAACTCCAATACTTTGGCCACCTCATGCAAGAGCTGACTCATTTGAAAAGACCTTGATTCTGGGAAAGATTGAGGGCAGGAGGAGAAGGGGACGACAGAGGATGAGATGGTTGGATGACATCACCGACTCAATGGACATGAGTTTGAGTAAACTCTGGGAGTTGGTGATGGACAGGGAGGCCTGGCGTGCTGCAGTCTATGGGGTCACAAAGAGTTGGACACGACTTAGAGACTGAACTGAACTGAAAGCTAAGGGGTGGGGTAGCAGCCCTGGAACTAAGCATAAGCCTGTCTTCTGAATGTTAATTGCTTATTTGAAATCAAGGCCAATCTCCCTGGATCCAAGAGGTGGGTGTACAGAGCAGTTAGATAGGGTGAGGGGCCTGTGCTGGGAGGTACCCAAGGGGAGTCCCAGCTCCCAGAAGTTCCAGTCCAGTGAGAAGGGCAGGTAGGTCTCACTGTATTCGCTGGGCCTGGAGCACAGCTGTGAGCATCACAACCACTGTCCCCAGACCAGCCCTGCCCAGGGATTGGAGGCCTCAGGGAAGTTCCTACAGGCCCTCCTCAAGGTCCATGCTGGGGCCCCCCACCTTCAGAAGTGCCCTGTTTGCCTCTGAAAGTTGCCCCAGCCCAAAAATATGGATGTAAGGATCAGAAAGGCAACCTTGATCCCCCTCTCCCAAGGAAATTACCCTCAATGTCATCCTGTGTCACTGTCACCTTCCGAAACAGGCATTCTCTGGCTGGCACTGCCGAGGAGCCAGCCGACACTTAGGCCTGCCCTGTAGGAGACTTGCACAAGGTTGGCGGGACTCTCTGTCACTGTATCAACCCCACCCCGCCACCCCCAAATAAAATGACCAAGTCTGCCCTTGGGTCAAGAGCACAGGAGCTGTGGGAGTGGGAAGTGGCAAAGATGGCAGCTCTGCTGCCTCTGTAAACCTCTGTGGGCAGAGAATACAGGCAGGTTCACTTATACACCTGGCCAAGGCTTCCCCTCTCTACCCAGGTGGGCCCTGGGAGAGGAGGGGCTGAGCCGAATCGGAGAGGCTCTCACCTAGGAAAAGGCGGTGTTTCCCTTCTGCTTGCCATCTTGGGTGCTTGGGCAACTGCACTTAGAAACTGGATTGGGAATTTAGGTTTCTCTGCAGTTCGGGGCTAAGAATTGAGGACAGGTCTTTGTATTCACAGCACAACATTCTCTTCTAACATTTCTTTTAAATTTCTTTTAAATTGAAGGATAATTGCTTTAAAATATTGTGTTGGTTTCTGCCAGATATGTATATATGCCATAAAACAGCTTAGGTATACATGTGTCCCCACCCTCTTGCAATTCCCTCCCACCCCAACCCAGCCCTCTAGGTTGTCAAAGAGCCCCGGTTTGAGTTCCCCGAGTCATACAGCAAATTCCCACTGGCTATCTGTATTACATACGGTACTGTATAGGTTTCCATGTTACTCTCTCTTTGTCCTACCCTCTCCTCCCACCATTACCATCCGCTCTCCCCGTGTCCGTAAGTCTGTTCTCTATGTCTGCATCTCCATTGCTGCCCTGCAAATATTCATCTCCCAGAAAAATTAGGACTGTGGACCCTCCCAGGTCCTCCTAGAGGACAGAAGAGACATTCTCATGGAATAAATTAAAAATAATACTGATTTTTAAAAACCAAGACCAGAAGTCTCTCAACATTTAAACTTTACAGACTAAAAGAATCTCAGCCTCAGGGTTAAATATAACAAACAACATCCAGTAACAAATATTAACAATATTATAACACCAAAGCATACACAGCATCAGAAATTTTGCTGAGGCCACCATTTAATTAAACCAAGTTGAACATATGGCTTTGGTTACATGTGGTTCCAGGCCAGAGGCACAAAAGCCAGCATTTGCAGGAAGGTCGGGAGGAAAAGCTGCCAGTGCAGACGGTGGAGCCAAGGAGTAGACTTCCCCACCCCGACTTTAATGCCCCAGATTCCAATGCCTCCACCTTGGGGTGCATGCAGCACCCATCCTTCTCTTCACTCCTGCACTGGCCCCACTTGAGATGCTGTCCTTTCAAGCCTATGAGCTCCTCCAAAGCATGTATGCGGCCCTGTGCATTTTAGAATCCGTGTGAGCCTGCAGAGAGAATGAATGAGTGAATGAAAAATCAAGCAGAAGTAAGTGGAGGGACACAGAGGGGAAAGAGAGCTCCAACCAGGGAAACTTGCTCTTTCCTAGAAAATCCTTGATGAATCTGGAGAGAGTTGGCTGAACAAAAGGTGATCAAGAATCCTGCCATATTATTTAACTTTTAAGTTATTCAAAAAGATGAGAAAGTGATCAGGAGCTAGACTGGAAGGAGTAGAGATCCACTAAGTTCTCTTAAGAATGGTAGGATTTATTTTAAGACCACACATAGAAAAGGAAGTAAGGGCCATAGACCAAATGACAGATCTAATGGTGGCCTGGGACAAACCACACAGGATCTCTGGAGAGCCCAACAGATGTAGTGCAGGAACCAAGAGTCCTAAGAAAATGACACTCCATCATCTTGTCAGCTGAGCAGCAGGCTCCAACCACCCTTGCCTTCATGCTTCGTCAGTGGGGCAACCTGGGGACTCCTTCTCTGCCCTGCTCTTCCTGCTGCTTATTTACACATTTGCTGCTTCAGGACCCCAAGTCCCTGCTTTGTCTCTGTCTCCTTCACTAACAAGTGTTCCCTCAAAGTCTCCTTGTCAAGTTTGCCAAGATAGAGGATTTCATTGGTGTCACTGGGCTGAGCCTTCAACTGGCTAACCAACCATAAGTGGGCAGCTGCTTGGATCCAGGGTGATGGGGTCATGGGTATGACTCTGTGTGTGGTGGCAGAAGTTCTTTGCAGGGACTGAAAGTGTAGCAGGTGTCCTGAGGGCCAGAGCCCCCAGCCCCTGACCATAGCTGTGACATGACTAAAGTGTGAGAAGGGAAGGGCAGAGATTACTTGGAGTTAACGTGTTGAGTTTGTATCCTTTTGACAGTTCTAGTGTGTTTCTGACAATCACAGAGATTTCTTTTCCTCTGCAAAGTTGGTGAGTACATGTCCCTAGGTCCCCCTGATGCCATGTGTGTGCTCCACTTGGGTCCAAGAATCAACGCTGGGTGCTTAGTGTGCCTTCCACGCTGACTGTGGATTGGTGGGGGCTGTAGAGGGAGAGGAACACGAGCCGTGGCAGATGATGAACATGTGCTCATGATTTTCATTTATTTTAGGGGAAAATGTAGAGGGGTGACAAAGCTGATTTTTAGAGGACATAGGCTCAAAGATTTTGTACACTCAGAACAAAAAGGAATGCTGATATAGGAATGCAAAGTTAGATACAAAACTGGTCAATGTTACAGTCTGTCACTGGTTACAGGGGCAACAAAACTGTAATCTTTGGGGTTATATTTTCCCCGACCAGATGGAAGTCATTTGCATTACTATGAAACAGAAACGTCATTTACATTTTAACAGTTTCTACACAGGCTCATCTACTTTTACAATATTATGCCTTTCCAGACTCTAATTAATAGTAAATAGTCAAAGTTACCTTCCCCTGAGAGCCAGGTGACCCCAGATGGGCTCATTAGACATTGTTTTCATTTGATATCAAAAGTTTTTCGCCCCTCTCCCAGAAAGTTTTAATCATTAGTTTTGTTTTTTTTAAATCATTATTCTTAACAGGGAGAAACATCAACAACATTTTGCTTCAGTGGGTACTAAAGAAGGGAAAATGATAGTGAATGGGGAGGCCAAATGCTCAAAGTGTGGGGCAGAAGGGTTCTCTACCTGGCTTGGCAGCTCACCAGCAGGGTGACCTTAAATTTGACTGCACTGGTTCTGTGTTCTTGTCTGTAACATGGGATTTGAGGGACTGTACATTTTGCAGGACGTTGTTCTAAAGGTCATGTTTGAAATTAAACACACACACACAAAAGAGACCCTTGCATCCCTCCCATCCCCCCACCCCCACCCTCATCACCCGTACTTATCAATCCTGAGAGAAAGAGGAAGGGGAGAACAGACGCAAAGCAATATCCGGGGAGAAGACCATCTTGACTGCTCCAGAAACCACCCCGCAACGACGCATATTTACAGCCACATGAGGCAAGCAGAAATGGGACTCGTCCTGCAAGGAGCAAACGTGCAGGCGTTGTGTGTGGGACAGGAGGCCAAGGAGCAAACGTGCAGGCGTTGTGTGTGGGACAGGAGGCGGTGGTGATCGCGCTTCTCCGCCACAAGTCCAAGTGCTCGCCGGTCTCCCGCCCCAGGCGCGGACGGAGGCTGCTCCCGGCGCCTCGGCGGCCGGCCGCCCGCTCCCGCTGCGGCTCCTACCCGCAGGGACGGCGGCCCGGAACCCCCCCAGCTCTGCGGAGATCCCACCCACCAACTGCCACCTCGCGGGCCCGGGGCGGAATCTCCGCGGGTGACTGTCGACGAGCCACCCTTGTTCTGTGAAACGCACTCTGCGGTCCCAGGTAACACTGCCGGCTGCCGTGGGCGTGTTCTGCTTTGCCAGAGCAGGGACAGACCGAATGGGACTTCGCAGACTGTGGGAGTCGGTGCCTCCTTTACCCCGGAAGGATGGACGGCGGCACCCGCCCTTCTCACGGGCCTTTGCAAGGCACCTGACTTTGGCCAAGCGCCAGGGGTTTTCGCCTTGTCTCGAGCCATGGGGCAGGCTTCTCTCTGCCAGGTGAGGTGAGGTGAAAGAACTTTCAGGAAGACGAGCCCCTTCCGCGTTATCTCCCGGGTCCACTTGAGCACCCTGTTTTCATCCACTCTGGAACTGTGGAGCCCTGCTCTCTGCTTGCTTCTGCCAGACCCAAGGATAAGCTCTGTCCCGTAATGCCAGGAAGGCACCCCGACAAGAGGAAGCAGAGAACCAAGGGACCAAGGAGAGAGCCGGGAGGGGTTAGACCCTGTGGGTGGCGGAGAGAGGGGGAGACTCGGTGCTGGGCACTTGTCCAGCCTCCACTTGTCAGTGGGGTGGGGAGTGCCCCGGACACTTGGGGCAGAACTATTCCGGGCTTAGTGAGGCTGGGCGCACTGTCCGCAGTGTCGCATCACCCCTCCCCCCGTACATGAAGGCCAGGAGCACCTCCCTCTTTTTGCGGCAACCCAAAATGCTACTGCCTGTGTCCAAATGCTCCTTAGAGATAGTACCTCCGTAGGCTGAAGACCAGTTAACTCATTTCCTAAATTATATTCCAAAAACATTCATTAGTTCCTTGAGATGTCAGTAGGAATGATTTTTTTTGAAAAAACGGCAACAGATCTTCTTTATGACAGGACTTCACAGAAACTTTCATATAAAAATATGAAGGGTCAAGATTCCCCAATCTAACTGACAGTGGAATTCTTTCTCTTTGGGTCTCCCTTTGGGCGGACAAGCCTTGGACAACTCTTAGCCATCCCCCTAGGGACTTTTCTATCCTCCATGGCTTGAAGCACAGAGCTGAATGCTCAGAAGGCCCTTATGTTTTCACTTAATTGAACACCTTCAGAAGTCTGGCAAACCAGAATGTGTGAAGTTACCAGGAAGGAGGCCAGAGTATCCGGAAACCACAGCAAAGATGACCTCACAGAGAAACCAGTGTGGTGGGGCTCCCAAAGCACTCAAGGAGATGCGTCCTGCGTGAGAGGGTGCAGGTCGTCCAGTGCCTTTGGCTGGCGTGGTTCAGGGAAGCTAAAGTAGCCTGGGTGATTGGAAGAGAAGTACGTGCGGATGAAATTATTCAGTGCTGACAGATGGGCTGGAGGTCTCCTCTCCTGCTGGCCTGGCAGCCTCTGCATGGAAACCCTTGCCTGGTAGATGCCCACGCCAGTGAGATGCTGGAAGTACAAGCCCCGCAGATAGAATGGCCATGAGTCACAGTAACTTGCCAGCAGTCAGGTGCTTAGGAGGGAAGCTGAAGCCAGGACACACACTGAGCTGAGCAAGTAGCAGGACCATCCTGTTGTGCAGAACACAAAGAGCAGAGTGTTCACGTCCCAGGATCAGGTTTCTCACGATGGAAGCTTGAGCCATGCCCTGAGCTTCAGGCTGTGCTCCAAGGTCTGGGGACAAAGCCCTGCCTCTTCCTGTCCGGGAGAATGCCACCCAAAACACATCCATTCTTCCTGGGCTTGGGCAGGGGACCAGGACCAGCGGGGACCTGTCTCTGCCCATGAAGCGCTGGATGAGCAGCCCAGAACCTGTCAGGGTCCCAGAACCTCAGTTACAGCCTCCCAGGCTGGGAGATCGGGGTTCTCCTTTTCATGGGTGCTCTGTGCCAGCGAACCTTCCCTCTGAGCAGCTGCAGGCTGTAGGCTCCTTAATGTTTCCAGTTTAACTGGCCTGGCCTGCATGTGAGGCCCTGTGTTCAGGATCCCAGGTCTAAAGAAAAAAAAAGAAATGAGGTAGGCGGCCGCTACTTCTTCAGGGCTGGTGGACTCCAAGTGTCCTGCCCCTCAGCCTGCCGGCCAGCACAGAATGGCTGGGGTTCTTTTTGGCCTAGGCGACTTTTTGGATAATAGTCAAGCTTATTAAACTTGGCTGACAGTAAACCAGTGACTAACTGGTAATTAAAGCCACAAGTCAGGAGGCCTGGGCGGCCCCTCCTCTGGAACCTCCCCCAGTGGCCTGTTGCACAGGCGAGTGTCACTGTCTCTCCCCACAGCAGAAAAGTTTTGTGCGTTGAAAGCCTTCTGCTATAGCCTCCACCTTCTCTCAAGGTCACTTCTCCACATGACCATGGCTGGCTTCATCCCCCGTTACCCCTCCTCACCCCTTTCCCACTGCAAGGAAGGAGGAAATCTAACCACATTCCCCACCCCACCCCCACTGCCCCAACGGGAACATGACAGAAGGTCTCCAACTGAAACCAAAGTTACTCCGCAGAGCTTCCTGCCTGCCTGACGTGCTGGAGGGCATGCTGTGCCTGCCCCTGCTCTTTCTGTTCTACACAACTTCTCTGCTACAGGCTCTCGAGAGCCTCCCCACTTCCTGGGGAGAGTAGAGGAGAACTTTAAAGCAGACAGGGCCCCAGTTGAGGATATCCCAGCTTGCTTCGAACACTGTGTCTCCTCCTGTTCTGGAGCTCACGGTGAATGTCTGTCCCCTGTTTCTGAAATTAAGTGAAGAACTGCTGAAGCCTACAAGGTCCCCAAATACACTTCGGTGTGTCTCCTTCTAACCTGGGGTGCTTGGGCCTGCCCAGCAGGGATGCCTTCTGTGGTTTACACATTCTTAGATGCCTCTGTCCAGCTGACCCTCTCTGACTGTCCCCACTTCCCCTTCTTCAATTTTGCTCCCTGTCCCTTCGGTATCTCTGTCTTAAGCAGCAGCCTTTTTTCCACCAAGGAGATATGGGTGAAAGAGGAGCTGCAGTTGGGGGTGGGAGGACTATATCATTTTTTTGTATGCTATTCCAGAATAGGTTTGTGGTTATTTTCATTTAAGAAAAACAATTAATGTTCCCTCCAAATCTTTGAGGACCTTTGTTCACCGGAAGTTGTGGACCATGCTAAGCCCATGGCTCTGTGCTGTTACCTGCCTTGGTAGGCTGCTGCTCACACTGGGGTAGAACAACCCTGACACAAGAAGCAAGAGGAATTTGGCTTTATACATTTTAGCAAGAATCTCTTTCCACTGAAACTGTAAAACTCTGGAGGGCAGAGGCTTTCTGACATTGAACCTCATGGTCTTGTGATAATGCTTGAAAAATAGCAACTGTTCTTAGATGATGTATGCTGGTTGGATTACTATCATTCCTAAAAAAAAAGAAAACAGTTAAAGAAGTCACTCTCTGTTCTCAAGATGCTGCATGTGCAAGTGTTTAGGCCACGTGCATGTTAAGAAATTGCACATATATCCTCTACATCTCATATTACCCAGAACTGATGTTACCGAGGCCCTTGTCTCATCTACCATCTTATCACCTGTGTTTAGCAGGCTAAGACATAGCAAACCAGGTGAACCTTCAGGAGAGATGCAGGCATTTGAGGGCATTTGAGGCAAAGAAATCCAATGGAGCTCTAAACTGGAATGACCCAGGTAGAAAGATGGTCCTGCTGTGAAGTGGCCCCAAGCCTCAGACCTGCCTTGGATGTTACCAAGTGCCTCTGGCCTTTGGGGCCATTGAAGATGCTCAGTTCAGAGTCTCTGCTGTGGCTGAACTTCCTGGCTGGCCAGGCCTGAGGGAGGAGGAGGAGGAAACTCTGTGGGTGAGCTGGGTGAGTGGGTTGGAGCACAGCACACACCCAGGGGTAACTGCAAGGAGGTGACTTAGGACAGAAGAAACCACAGTCTGGACAACCCCCTCTGCAGAAGTGACTTTCTGGTCCCTTTGTCCCCCAGACACACTCTTCAACTCAAAAATATTAATGGTGCATAGCTCTGAAAGCAGACCCACATGTATGTCTATGTATATACCTGTGTGAATGTCCTGCCAGATTTCTTTGTTCCTGGGGAGGAACATAAGGTACCAACATCGTAAGCCTTTTCAGTGTCAAGTTACTGCTGCTTAAAAAGTAAAAAAAAAAAACAGACAATCCAGCCATCTATGAAAAGATAAATTTAAGTGAAAATGATGTGAGTTCTCACCAGTTGCTGATGATCGCTATTCCAGAAAGCTATGATGTGCTGGCGAGATAGTTTTTAAGTGTGATGACAACCACCAATTTAATTAAGGGTCAAATATTGGAACCCTCTGAGTTATACATGAATATTGGTAATATTTGAAATGTTACCAAATAATAATAGTAGTATTATGGTGATGGAAATAATTCAGCCTTGTCATGGCAAGTATGAGTATTTCATTTTATTCTCCTTTTCTAGAGTTAGTTTATAAGTCACTTCAAAGTAAACTTTCCCCTGGTTATCCTTGAGTTTGTTGGTTCTAAGGAGGGACCCAAGGGCAGGATCCCCTGGGAACCACTCTGAGCAATGGGGTTAAGTCCCTGTCCCCCAGGCCATCTGCTGCCAACAAACCAGTCCACCAGACCTGGAGGGCTGCGTGTTGGTCATAATGAGCCATCTGGCTGCCTGGTGGAAGGAGCCCATGGGAGCAGGTGTCTGAGATAATACTGACATTACCATTGACCTTTACCAAGGAGCAGGTTTGGTTTTATCCAGAATGGCTCAGCCTCCACTCTTGGTCCAAGACACTTGAGATTAGGCTCAAAATCATCAGCTTCCAAATTGAATATTTTCTTATAATTAAGTATTTTTTAAGAGTATATAGTTGATTTATAATATTCTGTTAGTTTCAGGTATACAACAAATTGATTTGAGTTTGTTTTTGCAGATTGTATTCCATTATAGGTTGTAATTCCCTGTGCTGTGTAGTAAATCCTTGTTGCTTATCTGTTTTATGTATAGTAGTTTGTATCTGTTAATCTCATACTTCTCATTGTCCCTCCCCCCAACCTTTACTCTCCCCTTTGGTAAACCATAAGTTTATTTTCTATGTCTGTAAGTCTGTTTCTGTTTTATATATAAAATCATTTGTTTTATTTTTATATTCCACATATGAATGATATCATATAGAATTTTTCTTTGACTTACTTTATTAAATGTAATATTCTCTAGGTTAATTTCAGTTCGGTTCAGTCACTCAGTCGTGTCTGACTCTTTGCAACCCCATGAATCACAGCACGCCAGGCCTCCCTGTCCATCACCAACTCCCAGAGTTCACGCAAACTCATGTCCATCGAGTCGGTGATGCCATCCAGCCATCTCATTCTCTGTCGTCCCCTTCTCCTCCTGCCCCCAATTCCTCCCAGCATCAGAGTCTTTTCCAGTGAGTCAACTCATCGCATGAGGTATGTTGCTGCAAATGGCAATAGTTCATTCTTTTTTATGGCTGAGTACTATTCCATTGAGTACATATGCCATATCTTAAGCCAGTCTTCTGTTAATGGACTCGAGTTGCTTCCATGTCTTGGCTATTATAAATAGTGCTGCTTTGCACATTGGGGTGCATATATCATTTTGAATTAGAGTTTTCATTTTTTCCAGGTGTATACCAAAGAGTGAAATTGTTGGATCATATGGTAGCTCTATTTTTAGCTTCTTAAGGAATCATACTATTTTCCACAGTGGCTGTACTGCTTTACATTCCCACCAACAGTGTAGGAGGGTTCCCTTTTCTCCACACCCTCTCCAACATTTATTTGTAGACTTTTGGATAATAGCCACAAATTGAATATTTTCTTAAGCACTGGCACCTGTGCTGCACCTGGGTTGTTCTGGGACTTCATCCTGCCCATCCCCCTCCCATCTAGAAAGAGGGGGGTGTGTCTCCACCTTAGTTTTGCTCTTGCATGTGTCCTGACCAATCACAATGGTTGGGCCAAAGCCTAGCTGCTGGGGATTCCTTTGCTTTTTAGATAAATGTGCAATTTAAGAGTATATAGAGTAGCTTTAGAAGAAATCCTTCAGCTATTCCTTGCTTCCAACAAAATGCCACCCCCCCAAGATTTTCCCATATAGAAATTCTGGAGCCACTTCTTATTTCTTATCTGTTTTATGTATCGCCACACTGAGATGTGTGTCATGAATAAATCATCTCTATTAGAGTACCAAAGCTATTACGTAAGTGATTAACCTTTAAAAAATAAAAGAAACCTTAAAGTTGTCCATGTCAGAAGTTACTGCCGTATTACTTGGGTTCAGTTATTTTTCCAGGTGAGAAAGGAAATGGTGTCACTGTCTGTATACTGGGAGTCACACTGAGAAAGTAGGCTATGTTTTTAGGGGTTGTTGGGGGCAGGGTCACATAAAGGGAGAGCCCAGGTGAGCACTGTGGGTCCCTGGCGCTACAGCGGGGTATTATACAGCAGTGGAAAGGGGGATTTCTAGGGCTTCAGAAAGCCAGAGCCTTCCTTCCCCCTCCAACCAAGGAAATCACCTAGAAGATGGATTTAACTCTTAATCCCCAGTGGATTTAACCCCCAGTCTCCCTCTGGGGGTTCTGTTCATTTGGGAGCAGACTATTAGAACATACCCAGACCAGTCCTCTGGACCATGTTTTCTGCTCAGAGTCTCAGACTGTGGCTTGAAGGTATGGTTTGCTTGGTCTGAGGAATTTCTAAATTCAAGGTGTCTTTATTTTAAAATTGGGAGAATTCAGGTAAAATTGAAACTTCTGACTTCTTTAAAGTAGCAGGAGTGTTGGCAACATTAGGCTCTCATTGGTACATGGCAACAAGTCAAGAGCTGGTGGTGGCCAACCCCATGAACTAAGGCACACCAATCCACACACACACATACCCATGCAGCGCCCCCCTGTTCAGTGTCCTGCACTCCCTGCAGGCAGGGAGGGTCCCACCAGGGACCACCACTCCCATTCTCTCTGCCACTCAGAGGCAGTCTAGACACACATTTTGGGATCAAAGTCAGCCCCAAGAGCCATGACTGACTCCTGCCTTAGCCCCAACACAAACACAAAAGCCTCCTCCCCATTTAGTAAAGCCAAAGAATGTCAGGATCAACCCATAATTGAAACTTTTTGAAAAAGAACTAAAGGCAGCTTTAGCTGTGGCATTCCACAGCTCCTCATTAAAACCAGGACTTCCTGTGACTTGGGGACAGCTGGAGGCACAGGGCTGAATAATTCCAAAGCTCATGTGAAGGATGTCGGCTTCCAGAATGCACAGCAGGCTTGTGAGATTCTGGATGGGCTCTTGACTCTTGAGGCAGGTGTGTTGGGTGCTCCAGACCACAGCACAATGGCAAGAAGTCCCGAACCCTCAGGGAAAAGGCAGCAGACGGTCACAGTCAAGGCCGAGGTCCCACTGACCCCAGGCAAGCCCAATTCACTGGCTCCAAAGGAGACCCAGCTAAGAAACAGGCCCAGCCCCAGAGCCCACTCCCACACATGGTACATGCCACATGCTCAGCCATGTCAGCTGCTTCCAGGGATACACACCGACTCTCTCATGGGGTTCACTGTGAGGGCTGCCATCTCCTCTGGACTGAATTGTGTGACATGTGCTTAAGGAGGCTTTGTTGTCAGAAAACCCTGGAACCCTTTGAGGGATCTTAGATAGCATCTGCTCCAGGGTTCCCAACAGAGACTGCTCTTCAGAATCACTTAGAACACGTTGCAAATACTGATTCTGAGACTCCAGATCTCACCTCCCCACCCTATTCCCCAACACATACCCAGAGATTCTCCTGACCAGTCATGGTTGGGAAAAAATTGATGTCATGCAAACCCTTCACTTCCGTTTCTAAAGTACAGTCCCAGGTTAAGTAACTTTTCCAAAGTCACACAGCTGGTCTGCCAGGACTGGGCTTAAAGTACAGGTCTCTTGAATACAAACCAGGGCTTTTTCAGTCCATGGGGTCACAAAGAATCAGACAGGACTGAACAACTAACACTTTCTTCACTTTAGGCTTCCCTGATGACTCAGATGGTAAAGAATCCACCTGCAGTGCAGGAGACCCAGGTTTGATCCTTGGGTCGGGAAGATCCCCTGGAGAAGGGAATGGCTACCGACTCCGGTATTCTTATCTGGAAAATCCCATGGACAGAGGAGCCCAGCAGATTACAATCTATGGGGTAGCAAAGAGTCGGAGACAACTGAACAAATAACACTTTTTTTCTACAACACACCACCTCCTGGATGTACCCACGAAGGGGTGGCCAGACAACTCCAGAGGGTTTGGATGAAGAAGAGAGTGAGAGGCAAAGTCTGTGCATCTGAAGCAGCCTCAGATCACTTCCCTAATGTTAGCTTCCATTGTGGTTTATGGCCCAGATGCCTCAGTCTCTTGTCATCTGGGGAGGAGATTTTGCTTCTGCCTCTATAATTACCCCAGTTTCACTTGTTCTTTCAGAGGTCGGGGAAGGAACTATGCATGTGTGTGTGGAATTCTCTGTGCCTCAGTTTAACTCTATAGAAAAATGGAGAGGATGGCGGCCCCTTATGTCTGCCTTTTTGGAGCTCCACTGACCCATTGTGTGGCCATACAAGGGCATCTTGTGGTCACTTAGGCAGAGAAAGAAGCCTTCCGTGCCCACACCGAGCCAGTCTTAAAGTCAAGGCTACTCTTGCCACATTTTAAATAATTCTATGTCAAAATACCATTGTGACTCCTCTGGCTACCCCTACACGCCCTCCAGGAAGCACTGGTCATCTTCTCTTGGTCTCTGGAGGGCTGGTGAAGAATTTTGAGGGAGTGATCTTGGAAGGAGCCCCGGTTTTGTAGGACTAAACAAGATAAGGGCTTCCCTGGTGGCTCAGATGGTAAAGAATCTGTCTGCAATGCGGGACACCCAGGTTCAGACCCTAGGTGGGGAAGATCCCGGAGAAGGAAACAGCAACCCACTCCAGCATTCTTGCCTGGAGAATTCCATGGACAGAAGAGCCTGGTAGATTACAGTCCATGGGGTCGCAAAGAGTCGGATGTGACTGAGAGACTAACACACACACACAAGCAAGATAAAAAATTAAATACTTCCCTGGTGGCTCAGAGGTTAAAGCGTCTGCCTGCAATGCAGGAGACCCGGGTTCGATCCCTGGCTCGGGAAGATCCCCTGGAGAAGGAAATGGCAACCCACTCGAATACTCTTGCCTGGAGAATCCCATGGAGGGAGGAGCCTGCTAGGCTATAGTCCATGGGGTCGCAAAGAGTCGGACACGACTGAGTGACTTCACTCACTGCTAGTAAATAGCTAGAATTGAGTTATTAAGTGTCAGGCACTCTGCCAAACATTTTACATGCATTTCATTCTCAGTTCAGTTCGGTTCAGTCGCTCAGTCGTGTCCGACTTTTTGCGACCCCATGAATCACAGCACGCCAGGCCTCCCTGTCCGTCAGCCCTACAAATGAAGTGTTAGGAGTTTCCTCATTTTACAGATGTGAAAAATCGGCTCAGAAAAGTTAAAGAACTTGCCCAGGATCACAGAGCTGCTAAATGACAGAGTTGGGATTCAAACCCATATACTCTGGTCTCCAGGGGCAAAGCTCTGATAAAAGGGGTTGATGACAGCTGTCATCATGAGGTTAACCTTCCATGTGTCACTGCCTGGTGCTCCCTAGTGGGATGTCACACCCTGATGCAGCTTAAGCCAAGAGCAGCTCAGACACCGTTGCTCTAACTGTCTGCTGGGACGTTCACAGCTCCGTCAGTTCAGGGACTGCCTGACCCAGCCTGACCAAATTAGAACAGCTAATGGACGTGACATAATTTGACATGTACATTGTTAACCGAACCCCATGGGAGATGATTTAAAATAGAGACAATACCATGCTCTAAATTATTTTGGGTTATGGAGCCCTTATTCTCTAACTCTTGTAGGAAAAAGAATTGTGTCATGATAAACCGAAAACCCCCAAGAAACTGCTCCAGGGTCAGGATAGCAGCTGAGTGGCTAGATTGGCAGAAACTCTTCCTGAGAGTTTCAGGGATTTCACCCTCATTTCCTAATAATTTATCCCCCAAGAATTCCCCAAACCCCAGTTAAGAGCCAATAATTCTATCCATCCTCCTCTCCCACTCCCCAACCAGGAGGACTCAGAACCCTAGTCAAAACCCAGCACTGGTAAGACTGCAAAACAGGTGCAGCTTGAGGCCCCCATGTGCATCCCCATCTGCTTTTCCCTCTCTCAGATGCACAGGACCAGTGAGCTACCCAGGTAGGGACCCACACAGGTGCACCTCTCTGAGCATCACCCAATAGCCAGTCCTCATCATAGTCTTCCCCGTTCTATTCCCCATGCCCTCATGCATGCTTCCTGACCTTCAGAAAGAGTATGTGTGTCCCTGTATGCTAGTGCCACTGATCCTCATGGCTTAACATGTGCTCATCCTCTCAAGCAAGACCTACTGACTATATGATACATACATGCTTGTGTGCTAAGTCGCGTCAGTCGTGTCTGACTCTTTTCGACCCTATGGACCATAGCCCACCAGGCTCCTCTGTCCATGGGATTCTCCAGGCAAGAATACTGGAGTGGGTTGCCATTTCTTCCTCCAGTGACTCTTTCAGACCCAGAGATTGAACCCATGTCTCTTATGTCTCCTGCATTGGCAGGCAGGTTCTTAAACTAGCGCCACCTGGGAAGCCCCACATGACACATAATTAGTACCCCCAATATATTTACTGTTGAATTAATTAAAGTAAGAGTAGCAAAGTTTCTCTGGCAATCCCATGCCTTACTTCCAACCGATAAGCCTAAGACGGGCTTTCAGGCTAGTAAAAATGATTTTGAGAGAAAAAGACTTTTCCTTTTTAAAAACTGAAGCACTTTAAATAACAATATTTAGGAAGGATGGCCAGGAGAGATATAGAGCACATGGTGATCTCCCCATATGACCTCCCCACCTCCTTTCCCCCTTCCTAGTAGAGCCCCACACTTCCTAGCCACACATTTGGGAGAGATTAACCTAATTGCACTTCTCTGGGTGGACCTTCGTAGGGTCAATACATCCAGTGGGTTCCATTATCCTAGCTACTCTAGCCACAGTGATTGGCTTGGGGATGGCCACCTGGACAGTCTAAGAATAAAACCATGGGAGACTAAGAAGAAATGAAGAGACACTGGGTCTTCTTTGACTTTTCCAGCCATTACATCTGGCCTTACCTAAGTCCATACAGCCTCTGGATTTTTCAGTTACATAAGCAAACAAAGCCTCTTTTTGCTTAAACCAAATGAATACATAATACAATAATACATAACCTCTTGATTCCTTTTATGATTGAGCTCAGAGACCATTTTGTCAAATTATATCACCTTTATTTTACAGCTTATTTAACTTCAAAAATGAACATACCACATGGAAGGAACCTAGATGTCCATCTGCAGATGAATGGATAAGAAAGCTGTGGTACATTTACACAATGGAGTACTACTCAGCAATTAAAAAGAATACATTTGAATCAGTTCTAATGAGGTGGATGAAACTGGAGCCTATTATACAGAGTGAAGTAAGCCAGAAAGAAAAACACCAATACAGTATATTAACACATATATATGGAATATAGCAAGAGGATAATGATAACCCTATATATGAGACAACAGCAGAGACACGGATGTATGGAGCAGTCTTTTGGACTCTGTGGGTGAGGGCGAGGGTGGGATGATTTGGGAGAATGCCATTGAGACATGTATATTATCATATGTGAAACGAATCTGACGTGGTTGGGGGCTCCCCACCTCAACACTCTGTGGATTCAAGAGGCCGTTCCTTCTGGAAGTGTATAAATTAGACTGGGATAGAACCTGCACGCTGAATTTACTGATTAAGAAATGAGAAATCAGAACTACAAAGGTGGCACAGAAATACAAGAAACCATTCTGAAGTAATCTTTTAAAACTTGTAACAGAGTTACAGATTTTACCATTTGTGATAAACTGGTATATATATAATTTAACCAGAACCAAAAGAAAATTAGTATTGTGTAAATTCTGAAGCACTTTAATGTGGACCTTCTTGAGTTTTACACATTCATAAGTGAATGGTCTGTATCTCGTGCCTTTGTTGGTTTCCTGTGAGCTGTGGTTTCTGGGAAGTGAGCAGCTCTCATTCCTGTAACTCTTGTAACCCAGTCATTCGTGTGCCTCCTTCATGAGGATTCAGTGCTGCTGTGGTGCTGTTGTCCCTCTGATAGGAACTCTAACTCTGTGTAAAGCCCCAAAGGTCTGTTACCTATTTTTATTTTATACTGTACTATATTTCATTTACAGTGTTGTGTTTGTTTCAGGTGTATAGCAGAGTGATACAGTCATATATATATGAATTAACAAAAGCACTTCCTGTCTTTTGATGGGGTGCTCATGGTTCATAACATAAATGGCATTATTTTGAGAGAGGAATAACTTAGGTATGGCATTGGGTTTTTTTTCTTTTTGCAGCTTGAGGCAGTTGTAAAATAACTTAATGTAGCTTTTATACAGTGGAAGTGAGAAATAGATTTAAGGGACTAGATCTGATAGAGTGCCTGATGAACTCTGGACGGAGGTTCGTGACATTGTACAGGAGACAGGGACCAAGACCATCCCCATGGAAAAGAAATGCAAAAAAGCAAAATGGCTGTCTGAGGAGGCCTTACAAATAGCTGTGAAAAGAAGAGGAGCGAAAAGCAAAGGAGAAAAGGAAAGATATAAGCATCTGAATGCAGAGTTCCAAAGAATAGCAAGGAGAGATAAGAAAGCCTTCCTCAGTGATCAATGCAAAGAAATAGAGGAAAACAACAGAATAGGAAAAACAAGAGATCTCTTCAAGAAAATTAGAGATTCCAAGGGAACATTTCATGCAAAGATGGGCTCGATAAAGGACAGAAATGGTATGGACCTAACAGAAGCAGAAGATATTAAGAAGAGGTGGCAAGAATACACAGAAGAACTATACAAAAAAGATCTTCATGACCAAGATAATCATGATGGCGTGATCACTGACCTAGAGCCAGACATCTTGGAATGTGAAGTCAAGTGGGCCTTAGAAAGCATCACTACGAACAAAGCTAGTGGAGGTGATGGAATTCCAGTTGAGCTATTTCAAATCTTGAAAGATGATGCTGTGAAAGTACTGCACTCAATATGCCAGCAAATTTGGAAAACTCAGCAGTGCCCACAGGACTGGAAAAGGTCAGTCTTCATTCCAATCCCAAAGAAAGGCAATGCCAAGGAATGCTCAAACTACTGCACAATTGCACTCATCTCACACGCTAGTAAAGTCATGCTCAAAATTCTCCAAGCCAGGCTTCAGCAATATGTGAACCATGAACTTCCAGATGTTCAAGCAGGTTTTAGAAAAGGCAGAGGCACCAGAGATCAAATTGCCAACATCCGCTGGATCATGGAGAAAGCAAGAGAGTTCCAGAAAAACATCTATTTCTGCTTCATTGACTATGCCAAAGCCTTTGACTGTGTGGATCACAACAAACTGTGGAACATTCTGAAAGAGATGGGAATACCAGACCACCTGACCTGCCTCTTGAGAAACCTGTATGTAGGTCAGGAAGCAACAGTCAGAACTGTACATGGAACAACAGACTGGTTCCAAATAGGAAAAGGAGTACGTCAAGGCTGTATATTGTCACCTCGCTTATTTAACTTATATGCAGAGTACATCATGAGGAATGCTGGGCTGGAAGAAGCACAAGCTGGAATCAAGATTGCTGGGAGAAATATCAATAACCTCAGATATGCAGATGACACCACCCTTATGGCAGAAAGTGAAGAGGAACTAAAAAGTCTCTTGATGAAAGTGAAAGAGGAGAGTGAAAAGGTTGGCTTGAAGCTCAACATTCAGAAAACAAAGATCATGGCATCTGGTCCCATCACTTCATGGGAAATAGATGGGGAAACAGTGGAAACAGTGTCAGACTTTATTTTTGGGGGCTCCAAAATCACTGCAGATGCTGATTGCAGCCAGGAAATTAAAAGACGCTTACTCCTTGGAAGGAAAGTTATGACCAACCTTAATAGTATATTAAAAAGCAGAGACATTACTTTGCCAACAAAGGTCCATCTAGTCAAGGCTATGGTTTTTCCCGTGGTCATGTATAGATGTGAGAGTTGGACTGTGAAGAAAGCTGATCGCCGAAGAATTGATGCTTTTGAACTGTGGTGTTGGAGAAGACTCTTGAGAGTCCCTTGTACTGCAAGGAGATCCAACCAGTCCATTCTAAGGGAGATCAGTCCTGGGTGTTCATTGGAAGGACTGATGCTGAGGCTGAAACTGCAATACTTTGGCCACCTCATGCGATGAGTTGACTCACTGGAAAAGACTCTGATGCTGGGAGGGATTGGGGGCGGGAGGAGAAGGGGACGACACAGAATGAGATGGCTGGATGGCATCACCGACTCGATGGACATGAGTTTGAGTGAACTCCGGGAGTTGGTGATGGACAGGGAGGCCTGGCGTGCTGTGATTCATGAGGTCGCGGAGAGTCGGACACGACTGAGCGACTGAACTGAACTGAGCTTTTTACAACTGTGTATTCTATAGTATTTTTTCATTTGGTGAAATTTTAACTGTTAATGTTTTTGGTATTGTGCTTTGTACCATTTATTAAATAAAAATGTTTTAAAAAATGAACATACCAAAAAAGAAACAAATAAAATCCCCAATTTTTCACTCTTTGGTCAAGGCCTTCCAAAAATTCCCTAGGCTTGTGATGTCCCAGGTAAAGGAGGAAATAACAATGATTTCAATAAGATAGAAGCCTATTTTTCTATTATACAAAATAAAACAGGATTTTGGCTGGTATGGGAGCTACAGTGTCATCAAAGTTTCAGATTTCCTCTTTTTGTTCTGCCATCCTTAGCATATGACTTACATCTTCAAATTCACTTCATGGTCCAATGTGGCAGCTAGAGCTCCAGCTATCACATTGATCTTCCTGTTCCAAGAAGGCACAAGAGGAAGGGAGAAAGAGGAGGGGAAAAAAAAACAAAACAAGTATGTCAGTAGTCTAGCCCCTCTTAAGCAGTTTTCATGAAGATCAACCCAAAGACTTCTGCTTATATCTCAATGGCCAACCCAGATGCAAATGTGTTTGACAAATATAATCTTCCAGCTGGGCATATTGTCATCAGGTTTAAAATCTGAATTGTGTTATGGGGAGGGGGGAAGGGGAGAGTAGATACTGTGTAGGCAGCTAGCAGTTTTTGCGCCATCCCACTTCACAACCAAGCCTGGCTTCAGTGTTTAGTTCTGTTGCTTGGTATCTCTCCAAAGAGACTCCCTGATTCAAGCTGCAATTACCCTTTCCATAGACCCTTAACAGTTGGTAAAGAATCTGCCTGCAATGCGGGAGACCTGGGTTTGATCCCTGGGTTGGGAAGATCCCCTGGAGAAGGAAAAGGCTACCCACTCCAGTATCCTGGCCTGGAGAATTCCATGGACTGTATAATCTATGGGGTCACAAAGTGTCAGACAAGACTGAGTGACTTTCACTTTCACTTTTTCAGACCCTTAACACCTTGAGCTGGTAGCTCCCTGCCTCCCCACCACCCACCACTGCCACCAAGGATCCCTTGACCACCATCTTGTGATTAATCCAGTTAAGAAGCTTTTGTTGAGCCCCTGCTGTCTTTCAGTAGAACACCTTAGTCTTTCATTAGAATCTTGGCTTCCATTTACGTCAGCACATTTGATCTTCTTTTCTGTCACGCTCTAGTCAGACCCCATTCATACCTACCCTTCTTCATTCACCAGTCTCCCTAGAACTATGTTCTTTACAACACAGGTCTGCTCTTCAATATCAGTTTCTAGCTTCTTTCTGGCATTAAAGTTCTCAGTCTCATGGGTGAGCGCCTGTGGCAACAAGGACTGTGGTCGAAAATAGCAGCTGAGTGGGGGCCGGTCTCCAAATCATCATGGATGACTAGTTGTGGTTTGTTCTGGGGATAGGTGACTGAAGCCAGGGCAGTGACTTCTTTTTCAGTTCTCCCAAGGCCTTCTGACCCCTTCTTACACATTTCAGACCCCATGGAGAGCATTGTAGGCCTCATTAGTGAACAGCACACACAAGGCAAGTCAAACAATAATAATGAAGTGAATTATTGACGTGATGGAAAGAAAACATCTGCTCCTCCCTACCTCACCTGCACAAAAATAGAAAAAAATAAAGATAAAAAATCAATGTCTGATAAAGCTAAGAAAATGTGTTACCTTGAGGCTTCATATAAAGAATGCCTTTCAAAAGTATCTAGTTCTTTCACTTGAATTTCCCATTTTGATTTTAATTATAAACTGGAAGCTATTGTAACTCAAAAATGTACATTCTCTTATGTCTTTTCAACTAGAAACATCATTAGGCAGATGTGAACAATTATCCCCATTTGGATTTTTTTAAAGTTTTTCAGAGGAACAAATAAGTTATGCTTTAAATCCTTGGTTTAAAACTAAACCTGTGAGACACAGTATTATAGGTTTAACCAAGAGGGCTTGACTTTGGATTTGGAAAGTTGAATTGATCCCATCATCTCTTTTACTAATACTAGGGCCAGAAGCATTCATCATCTTGATGACGAAGAGATAAAGGGTGAAAAGATTTAAGATCCAGGAGGCTCTGTTACTATATTGAAAGAGGAGGAGGTAAAGAAATTCCAAGGGAAGGTGTTGGCATATATCCCCTCTGCTTTTTAATTCCCAATGACAGACAGTGACATCACCATTCCAAACAGTTCCCATTCAGATTAAACAATATTTGATTCTCGGGAAAACGGGCAGCATAAACCAAAAAGACATGCATCTTGCTGAAAAGCCAGTCTGTACTCAGGCGTCACACCACCATCAGCCTGACTGGATCCCTGCAGAAAAGCTTCCCCTAGAAGCACAGTCAGAAGTCCCCAAGGAGGTCAGGGGAACTGGCTGGATCTCAGAGGAGGAGACTTTTTGGTGCTGAAGAAGACAAAGGTAGGAAGACAGTTTGGGAAACAGAATGACCTTGAAACGACGTTTCTGCTTATCTTGGAAAGGTCATTAGAAAGAAAATGTACCCAGAACAACATTTTCCTCTATCTTGGAGTCAAAGACCAGCCAGGCCCTGGCAGCCCTGCAGCCTGGGCTTCTGTCCAGGCCTGCAGCTCCCCTACCGGCAGTTGAGCAATGTGACCCTGGCTAGGCCTCAGAGGCCAGGGAGCCTGACCAATAGCTCACGGATGAGAAATTGCACTGACCTTGGAGACGCTGCCTGGTGGACTTTAAGAGCCTCCCTTGTTTTTTTCCCCGTCCAATATACCACAGCCTGGTTTCCTCTCCCCTTCCTATCTGACCTTGAGCCACAAAGCTAGAGGGGGCATCCAAATCATTTTACACAAGAGGCATAGGTCCTGTACAACTAGTTGTGTGTTGCTGGACAAGTCTCTTAACTTCTCTGTGCTTCAGTTGTCACAACAGTAAAGTAGGGATTAGGATCGAGTTTACTTAAAACAGTCATTAACCAGCATTCAGCGAAATCCCACTGGAAAGCGCTAAGGAACAGTATCCAAGTCACAGAGCTCCATAAAGGCTGGCTGTCACTGCAAGTGACAGGGGAGCGTTTTTCCACACGTTTCCACTCTACCAACACTCATTCACCTCTCCCAACAGGGGACAAAGATGATAAGAGAATGAAATGTCTCACTTGATGTAGGAATCCTTTCATCCTGTCAGTGGTTCTTGAGATATCAAAAGTGTGTGTATGTAGATTAATTTTACAAAGTCTACGCTGATTGTGCTTTTTCATCTAATAGTGAAAGGCTATGTATTCAACTGTGAGTGCACTGACTTCAGGAACATGTGGATAAAATGTAACCAGCGTTATCTTGGTTCAAATTCCTTTTTTGTGACCAACTGTTGTCTCAATGAACCTTTGCAGGGTTTTTATTTGTTTTCTTCTTAGTTACAGCAGAGAGTAGAATAAACACATCCAGACCTTCTCACACGGAGATAGACTGATGCCAAATTAGATCTGTAGAGGCCTCATTTTGGCTCCCCTGGTCACCATGCCGAACAGATTTTCATGCACATTGAAGACAGTCCATTAGTTCTTGGCAAGGAGAATGAAGTTTTCGAAGCTGCTTTCTCTAACAAACTCCCATTCCCTACCCACTCACCCCCTGCCACCCCCAGCTTCTTATACACAAAACCTTGCTGAAGGGGAGAGGCTCTCCCCCATTTGTGGAGAAGCGAGGTCAACCCCATCTGCGATCACCCTGCCACAGCCTTGATAGTCTTCACCTCTGGGATGCCCCTGGACTCTGCTCCATCATTAAATTCCCAGGGCACCACCCAGATTAAAATCTCTCCTTCCATCTCAGGAAAGAAGCATTTTTATTTCAAAATCATACAGTAAGGGCTTTGCAAAGTAGTTTGCAAACTTCTCCGCCACTGGGGAAGGCATGTCCATTCACGTCAGAGCTTATGCCTCAGTGCCTTAGCTGTTGTACTGACTGAGCTTCTGAGCTCTCACAGTGCAGCCAAAAGAGAAACAAAGAAGTTTTGCCTCTATCTGTCACAGTAGAAATGTAAGCCATGATGATATGGGTTGAGCCAGGGTTCTCAATGGAATCTTTAGACTGGTTCCTGGGAGGAAAAGCCAGGAGGTTTCTGTTATAGTACCAGCTGCCACAGGGCCTGGGTTCCTTGACCTAGATGTGCTCTGAGCAAGGCCTCCTTCTAGTAAGGGAGCAAGCACTGTAGTGAAAGAGGCTGAGGATCAATATTCACCAGCAACCAGTATTGTGGTGCATAGTTACCATGGTAACATCATCAGCCCCAAATCACTGTCATGAGGTGAAAAAATTCTCTTAAAATAAATGAAACCAGAAAAGATATATTTATAAACCTCTTACCAAACACCTATCTGTTGACAAAGTAGAACCTGTTCCTTAAGCAACAGATACTCAAAGATTGGGAGGAATTTCATGACATAAACATTTTCTTAAAAGAATGGTTATACTCACCCCCTAAAAATGATCTGGAAAAATAACAAATGCAGATTTTTTTTTAAAAATATGGAGAGTTCTAAGGAGTGATGGGCCTATATACTTAGATATTATGTTGTTGCTGCTGCTGCTGCTAAGTCACTTCAGTCGTGTCCCACTCTGTGTGACCCCATAGACGGAAGCCTACCAGGCTCCCCCATCCCTGGGATTCTCCAGGCAAGAACACTGGAGTGGGTTGCCATTTCCTTCTCCAATGTGTGAAAGTGAAAAGTGAAAGTGAAGTCGCTCAGTCGTGTCCGACCCATAACGACCCCACGGACTGCAGCCTGCCAGGCTCCTCCATCCGTGGGATTTTCTAGGCAAGAGTACTGGAGTGGCTTGCCATTGCCTTCTCCGAGATATTATGTTATGACATTAAAATTCTGCACTAAACTGCCGATACCTTGTTTGAAATTTACAAAGTGGTACTTACTAGGAGTTTTCTTCTAAGTCGGACACACTATTTCTGGCAGGACCAATAAATAAAGTGTCATAAAACTGGTTATACAATGAGAAAAAGACATTGCCACACAGATTAAAAACTTGTGGGCACAGCCTTTGTTGTGCTCTTGAGACGCTCCATCCTGCACTCGTCTTTCCTTATGAACAGCAGTGTACCCAGCCAGAGTGCCCAGGTTCACAGCTCCCTGGCAAATCAGAGGTGGCCGGGAGATACAGTTCTAGGCAGTAGTGTCTAGGCAGAAGTCCCTGGGGAGGATGTTTCTGGGAGAGAGTTCTCTAGAGTCTCTCTCATTTCCCTGTACCTTACAAGCAGAGGACTTACTGATAGCAACAGAGTATCCTTCCAAGGATGCTTGCATAGCATAACAGCCTCTGAAGATACAGATACGATCTCTCCTGAGCAAAGGGCAGGCCTGCCTACTGCTCATCGTGTAAGGTTTGGGGTCCCTGAGTTCAAGGTTCCTCTCCCGGGAGGCAACCCATTGAGTGTGCCGACATTCCTGTGGACCTATCTGTATCACCCCTATGGGACTTGCGGGCAAGGAAAACCACCACAAATCCTGCTGCTTGCTGTGTGTTGAGTAATAGAGCTGGCTGTCCCTGACCCAAGAGTCTCATGACTTCTACCAGCAACAATGAAACCAAGGCAGGCTGACTTCTTAGCTTGCAAACAGGATGATATCTCAGACCCTTCATTGTTTTTAGTTAAATTTTTTTTTTAAAAAGGAGAAAAGTAGGAGAGAGTTCTTGCCCATTAGCCCTTCTCCTTTCTTCCTGCCTTGAGGTTTCAGCAACCTCAGTTTGGGGACCATGAGGTGACAAGCATGAGGACAAAGGTCAACATGCTAAGGATGACATAGCAGAAAGATAATGAAACTGGGTCCTAATAGAGAATTACTGTGGCAGCCCTGGATTGCATAACTTGAGTCTTCTTGTTATGTGAGATATATGAGCCTCAATATATCAATGTTGAGCCTCAATATAGTAATATATGATATATATATAGATCAATATATGAGCCTCGATATATCAATATTATAACAAGTCAATGTTAATTGTTTTTCTGCAAGGAAATGCATCTCTAAAGTTTGTGTCAAACATCGTAATTACATAATAGTAATTTCCGGGAGTTGGTGATGGACAGGGAGGCCTGGCGTGCTGTGATTCATGGGGTCGCAGAGAGTCGGACACGACTGAGCGACTGAACTGAACTGAATTGTGTCTAACATAGGCAACTTAGGGCAAGTATGTTGCTACCTTCCTTACTTCTTGATCTGGATTCTGTCTTTCTGTATATGAACATTATTGTATATATCTTTTATAAGTTAACTCAAATCCTTTAGGGGAAATCAGGTAAAATTCAATTCAATAAGTGTAATTCAGTCCTGGGCCAAATTTATCTCTAAAATTCTATGAGTTACCCTTAAATTATTAGTTATCCTTTAAAGTAGGAGATCGGTCCTGGATGTTCATTGGAAGGACTGATGCTAAAGCTGAAACTCCAATACTTTGGCCACCTCATGAGAAGGTGACTTACTGGAAAAGACTCTGATGCTGGGAGGGATTGGGGGCGGGAGGAGAAGGGGACGTCAGAGAATGAGATGGCTGGATGGCATCACCGACTCGATGGACATGAGTTTGAGTGAACTCTGGGAGTTGGTGATGGACAGGGAGGCCTGGCGTGTTGTGATTCTTGGGGTCGCAAAGAGTCGGACATGACTGAGCAACTGAACTGAACTGAACTGAACTGAAGGTTTTAGTCAAACAATAGGACTATCTCTTTCTGGAAATGTCTACCACATGCCATAAAGTCTGTTTAGTCACCAGTGTGTATCCAGATCCAGCAGAATGGCTGGCTCATAGCAGGGCCTTCAACTTTGAATTAACCAAGTGTTCAAGAAAGTTCTCTCTTTATCAAATGTGTTGGTTATGCCCAAAGAAAATTAAGATGTAACAGAGTATTTCAGTACATTAGCTCTGTCATTTGACTATAATAAGCAGTTTAAGAAAAGACCACAGGTCAACTTCAAAGAAATAGCTTCTTATCTTTGTTCCTCATGACTGTAAAATGCCACATAACCTAACAGTGGAATTCAAGGAATCTGTTCAACCTTGAAAACTAGTGCAATAGGATACGAGATTGTAATAACAATCACCACCAGAGATGAACATATCTTTTAATGTTATGTACACAAATTATTTTTAGAATATTAGATAAAATTTAAACTTGTATCAGAAAGAAAAATCAACTAATGTACAGGATGAGAATATAGGAGGTTAGAACTTACACCAAAAGTAGAGTAAACCAAAAGATGCTCTGCACAGTGAGTTTATAGATATCCTTAGTATTGTTTTCAGTATATGTTATGATTCCTACTTTTGGTTCAAAATCTAAATTATATGAAATTATCTATAATATGTGTTCTTGGTATGATTTCTGTTTAAAAAAATCTCTCCAAACCACAATGAAATACTATTTCACACCCATTAGGATGATTTTTTTTTTTTTTAACGCAAAACAGTAAGTATTGGCAGAATGTGGAAAAATTGGAACACTTGCTGGTGGGACTATAAAATGATGCAGCCACTGTGAAAAACAGTTTGTAGTTCCTCAGAAATTAAACACAGGATTACCATGACTCAGCAGTTTCATTCCTAAAGAACTGAAAAGAGGGACTGAACCAGATACCTGCACTCAAGTGCTCAGAGGAGCATCATTTACAATGACCAAAGGTGGAACAACCCAACTGTCCACCAACCTATGAAGGGATTTTTTTTAAATGTAGTATATGTACACACTGAAATATTATTCAGCCATAAAAATGAACAAAATTCTGATACATGCTACAATATGAGAGAAACTTGACTATATGATGCAAAAGGACAAATACTGTGTTATTTTTGTCCCAAAGGACAAATATTATTTTTTTTTCCCTTTATGTGAGTTTCCTTTAATAGGCAAATTCACAGAGATAGAAGGTAAAATGATGGTTACCAAGATCTGGGCAGGGCAGTTGGGAAGTTGTTCCTCATTGGGTACAGAGTTTCTCTTTGGGTTGACAAAAAAGTTCTGGAAAATAGTGGTGATGGTTGCTCAATATTGTGAAGGTCCTTAATACCACTGAATCGTACACTTAAACATGGTTAAAATAGTAATTTTTATGTTGTATATATTTTACCACAAGGAAAAAAATCTATTAAACAAAAATTAAACTGAAAAGATGGGTTTTGTTTATTTGTTTTAGGAAGAGTAAATAGAACAGATTTTTAAATTCCATTTGGGTTTTGTTCTGTTTGTTTCTGCTTGCTTTAAGCCCTGCCTGCCTGTGCTAGGAAGGAGAGTGACTAAGATGCCCCCACAACACTGCCAAAGCCATTCAGGCTGTCGGTTTGTGTGGTCATGCGCCTCAGAAGGTCTTATGTCATTTGGAAAGCTCTCTAGTTCGGCAATTTTACTTCAATTTGTCAACGCGCAGGAGAGTGTATCATTGCCACTCCCCTCCCCCCACCCCTCAGGCATATGTTGGGCTAGAATCTGTTTGTGAAAATATTATTTTAGGATTGCTTTCACTCCTATCATCTGCTTATTTTCCTTCCTGCATATTTCATAATGTAGCATAGAGATTTCTGATTCAGCAGTTAAAATAGTCTGTGCATTAGTTATCACTTCCTTGTGACCCACTTTATACACAATTACTCATTCTGGCATTGAAAGCCCAGATTAAAAAAAAAAAAATCCCTGGGACTAAAGTGTGTATTAATATCTGTGGGAGTAAAAAGGAGGGGGAATGATATTGACCGAATATCTATTGGTAGCACTCAAAGGACCCCGATCAGCCCCAAGATTTCCCATCTTATTTGCTCTTCTGTAAAAGCTCTCAAATTACACCCTCTCCAGTTATTCCACACCCACAATCCCACTTTTCCACCTCCTCTACTTTCATTTCCTTCCCCTCAAAATACATCTCTATGCTGAATCCACCAAACGCTACTGTCGGCTATACCTCCCTGCGCTAAGGGTCGTGGGGAACTCAAAGAGCAATGGGACAGTCCCTGCTCTGAGGAGGCATCCATGTGTGCAGTGTCCCACCCCCACTCAAATGTGCTACGGGCACCCCTAAATGCTTATGACAGGCAGATCCTTGGGCCCCACCCCCACTAGAGAATCCGATCCAGTTGGTCTGCACTTCTAACACCTCTCCAGGGAATTCTGATTGGGACCCTAAGAACATATTTTGAGAGACACGGTGACACAGTGGAAGGCAGTAGAATCTCTTGCAAGCTTCACTGAGGTGGCTCCAGTCCCATGAAAGAACAGAGAAAGGGGAGACAGAATTGGTCTGATTGATTGAGGGAAGGCTTCCTGGAAGAAGTACTTTTGAAGAAAAGCTGAGAACTAGACAGTGGGAGGCACACAGGCACTGTCGTCTACTACCACCCACTCCCGAAGGTGAGGGCAAGACTTTGGCCACATTCCTCCCGCCCAGGACCTTGGGAGCAATTGGGGAGGACAGGAGACCCTGGGATAAGGAATACACTCCTCTTGGAGAAGCCAAGTGGATGATGCTTTTTTCTGGGGTTCCTTCCCCAGCTTCAGACCCACCAGCTAGCAGAGCACCCTGCTTGAGGTCCTTCGCTTTTCTGACCTCAGGTGAGGGATGATGTTATCTGCCTTTCAGGCTGGGTGTAAGAATTCAGTGAGTTAATGTGTGTGCAGTACCCTCGGTACGCAATTAAAATTCAATATATAAGAGCTAATGTTATTCTTATCATTCTAGTTTTTTCTTTAGGATAAATTCCTAGAAGTGGGATTACTGGAACAGCAGTTTAAGTGTTACTAAATGGGACGTATAAAACAATGTGTACAAATTTTGAGTTTTATAAAAGTGTCTAAAATTTGACTGCTAGAGATAAGGATGATTATTCATAACACTAGGTCCTTGGGAGGATATATACTAAGATATTGTTGTTGTTTAGTCACTAAGCCGTGTCTGATTCTTTTGCAACCCCATGGACTATAGCCCACCGGGCTCCTCTGTCCCAGGGATTTCCCAGGCAAGAATACTGGAGTGGATTGCATTTCCTACTCCAGGGATTGAACTACGTCCCGACCCAGGGATCAAACCTGTGTCTCCTGCTTGGTAGGCAGATTCTTTACCCCTGAGCCACCTGAAAAGTGAAAGTGAAGTTACTCAGTCCTGTCCGACTCTTTGCGACCCCATGGACTGTAGCCTACCAGGCTCCTCCGTCCGTGGGATTTTCCAGGCAAGAATACTGGAGTGTGTTGCCATTTCCTTCTCCAGGAGATCTTTCCGACCCAGGGATTGAACCTGGGTCTCCCACATTGTAGGCAGATGCTTTACCGCCTGAACCACCAGAGAAGTTGGGAGCCACCTGGGAAGCCCAAATCAAAATATTAACAGAGATCATCTCTGGGTATTCTCTGTGTTCTTCTTGCTGCATTGATAAATAGCAACCACTCTCTTCCTCCTCCTCAATTCTCCTCCTCTTCTCTCTCCTTCCCTCTATACACACACACACACACACAGCTAGTTTTAACGCCTGGAAGTTAACACTTTTTTCTCCCAGGAGACTCTTATTAAAATGTAAATATATTACCTGGGAAAAGCACCACTTTCAACTATTCCCCAGGTTATTGATTCAATCAGCTGGCTGAATCCTGGCCCACAGTGAACACAGATGGAAGGACTGGGCCAGGACTACCGTCCCCCAAGGATAAGCCTAGAATAAGAATGACGGCAGTGAGCATTCCAAGAGTTAGAAGGCACATCAAAAACAATTTGATGTTCACGGAAAGGAAACCAAAGACCAGAGTAGGTTTGCAGAGGCAGCCTTGAGAGGGAATGGCTACCTGCTCTCTAATTTGGTAGATGTTCAGCTGGAAGCAGAGGAATGAACCAATGGACCTTTCAATGCCTCCTGCCCAGTTCTGTGAAAAGCCAATTATTGGGTGAAAAGAAAGATCATGAGACTGGAGATTGCTTATTTGCACACACCTGTTCTTCTTGGAATATATTTTAGAACAGAAGGTTACGGTTTATACAAGTGAGTTTCAAAGGGCTGGTAAGTAACTCACTCTGAAAGCCCTTCTGAGATCTCTGAGTAGATAGATGCAACAATTTGGCATTAAACAGACTCATTAAAATGTTTCCTGTATGAAACCTTTCCTTTTTTGATTATCTTATTTCATAGCTCTATTACTTTTGACCATGGGGTTGGTTTTAGAAAAGCAAAAACCCTGTAATATTCCCTCCAGTATATTTTCATACCATAATTGAAATCTACATTTTTGGATAATGCTTTGAGAGACTGGTATTTCTGAAATGCAACTTTGTTGTTTTTAGTTTTCCCAAATTTGAGATAGAAACACCTTTTTTTTCCCCTAGAGCCCAGAGCCATCCCTGCCTAACTCAGGGCCCAAACTTCATATCAAAGTTCAAATTGTAAGAAACAGATTTCCAGTTCTAGAAGACAGGGGCTGCGTAGAAAAGAGGATACTTAGGTGGTCAATGGAGACAAAGCCTGACACTGTCTCGCGTTTAACATAAGGAAAAATAAAGGGAGGTGGGAGGCTGAAGGAAGGGGCCAGCTAGGCTGTAACCTGTCTTGTGTTCTCTTCCTCAATTTGGCCTCTACTTCAGAGGAGGCTCCAGGATTGGGTCTTTCAGGGCTCTGTCTTTGAAAGAGACACGCCCAGGGGTTTGCTGGACCTTCTGCTTCCTGGGTGAGGATCTCAGTCCAGATCTAGTTGTGGAGGGAGCCTTTATCTCTGGCCCTTTTACTAATTCTGGAGGGAAAGGAATACAATCCCCCAGGCAGGCAAACCTGCACAGCAGACAGAGAACAGGATGGGCAGCGGCAGGAAGGGTAGGGCCGCACTGGGGGAGGACAGAGGAAGGAGCCCACCAGTGCAAGTGGTGGGGGGGTGGTTTTCCTGCTAACCGGACGCAAAAGGGCGTCTGCAGGGCTGGGAGCTGCTGGAGCTTCCCTTTCTCTGCCTGAGTGGGTGCTGCAGTTGTCTGTCCTGGGTCCTCTTTGCTTCTCCCCTACCAGGATCCCCATCAGAGCATCTCACCTACCTCTGCAGCTCCCATCTGCATCAGCGTTTGAGGTTCCCAGATCTCTTCCCTGGGGACCAGACTCATGCATCCCTCCTCCACCATGACATCGCACTGGCACCTCAAATCCAACCTTTCCTGAGTGACTCTGGTGCCTCTCCATTCTAATACGCCCTCCACTTGGATTCTATTATCTCAATCAGGGGGTGGGGTCCTCACTCACAGCAGAAATCTTTCCCACCATCCCACCCTTCCATTTTACCAAGTCCTTATGACCAACAAGACCCCTAAGCCACCCTAACCACAACCTGGGACGTCAGTCAGGCCACCGTCACCTCTCAGGGGACTGGAGTGGCAGCACCCTCCCTGGCCTCCCTGTCTCTCCTCTTGTCCTCCTCACATCCAGCCTGGCTGATTTTTCGAGCAAGCAAATCTGATTCCATTTCAAGCCTCTTTCTATGTTCCCACTCCCATGCAATATGTTCAAAACCTAAACTTGGCATTGGCAGCTCACAATTCTATTCAGAACGGCAGCTTTTTTAAAAGTTACATTATGAACTATTTAAAACCCACAAAAAGGCATAAAGACTATAACAGCATGCACACCCATCCCCTAACTTCAGAGATAAAGCCTTATCTCTACAACAGCCAAAACTGCCCCTGCATCCCCTTCCCTCCTCTCCCAGAGGTAACTGCCATTCTGCATCTGCCAGCACTCCTCTGATGTCTTTGTAATTTTCCTTAACATGGCTTTTCTATTTCATTATAAATTGTCATTATTCCTTATGAGCCTCTCTTGCTGGTTAGATTTCAGGGAAGTCCGGGAAATGCTATGAAGAGACCACTGAAAAAGTTGTCCCTTCAGGTACATTCTCAGACTCTCAAGTCACCTCTCCTCCTTGCTGCTCTACAGTGTGATGCTTTGTGTAAATGGGTGGGAGGGGTGGTGTCTTTGGGGACCCCTTGGGTAGGGGTTGGGAGGGTAAAAGACAAGGTGCTCAGACCCATACCACATGCTCCAGATCCTCGCTGATTCCCGCTGTGGGGTAGCTGGACTCAGCCTGCTCAGCTTCCTGGGCCACTCTGACTCCAGGGGTGCTCTGCTACCCTCCCCTCCAGCCCATGACCCAAGAGGCCCTCCCAGCCTTGGCTAGCAGCTCCCCATGTCCTTTACCACTGCAGACCCCAGAGTAGACTCTCTGATTCTCAACTCAACCATCTCCCATTAGACATGGGAACTGAAGGGAGTCCAGAGAAGCCAAGCTCCAGCCTTCCTCTGCCTAATCGCACTACTCTGTTTCACTGTGATAAGTTGGGGCGGTTTGAGAGGTATTTTCCTTTCTGATCCCAGATATGAAGCAGAGCAACATCCACCCACTCCCAGGTCTGGGGTTCACATCAACCTCCCTGACAAGCAGACAAGGTTGTCCTTCATCTGTACCCTTCTTACCTCTGGGGTAGGTAGTCTCCAAAGAGGACCACTGTTAATTCATCTCTCCCTGTGTGTGCAAAGTGTTCCTCTTATCAAGAAGTAGAAAGTACTTCCTTTCCCTGACTCAGGGCTGGTCTTGTGACTCGCTTTGATCAACAGAGTGCAGTAGAAGTAATGTTCTGGTACTTGTGAACCCAGACCCTACGTGCACTGGAAGCTTCTTCTTCCTCTCAGTTGGAAGCCATCTGCTGTGTACTCTGATGTCATCATACTGTGAGGAAGCCACCTGAAGAGGCCAGAGAAAGACAGCGAATGTCCAAGCTCTTCCATTTATCTCAGCCAAGGCACCAAACCTGGGGGTTAAGAAGTTTTCTTGGATGTCCCAATCCCAGTAGATATTCCATGAACAGAAGAACCACCTAGCTGAACTCAGCTCAGATTGCAGAATTATGAGAAATTATAAAGTGTAGTTTTAAGCCATCAAGTTTTGGGTGGTGGCTTATTATGCTCAATAGTAAAATGAAACACCCCTCCAGCTGCATTTCTCCCCACTGCCTGCCTCATACTTTATGCTTCAACAACTAAGAGCAGCCTGTGTGACTCCCTGCACAGGCTGTGCTGTGTCTCGCTTCCATACCTTTTATTCAAGCTATACTCTTCTTTCCCCACCTCACTCCTCTGCCTGGCTAACTCCTGTTCCACTTCTGACTCCTCTCTCTCTCTCTCTTTTTTTTTTCTTGAGGCATCTATGGTACCCTTAGGCAAATCCCGTCATTACACTATGATTATCTATTTATGTATCTGCCTCCCAAACTAGGCTTGAATTCTTTAAGGCTGGGTACTATGTCTCATTCAGCTTTGAGACATTACTTTATATGGAAATGTGAGCAAGTCCCTTAAACTTCTTTAGTTCAGTTTCTGTGTCAGTCAGGGATGGAATTCAGTTGTCTGTAGCAGAAACCCAACCTCACTGGGTTAATGAAACAATAGTTTATTTTTTCACGCACCAGACTGAACGTAGGCCTTTGGGGGCAGAAAGAGTGGCTTCACAATGTCAAAATACCCCAGTTTTCTTCTGTATTCCTGCTTCACCACCCTCAGGATATGGCTGTCCTCCTTATGGTTGCCTCAAGGTCACAACATGGCTGTTCCACCACCAGCCTCACATCCGTGTTCCAAGTAGGGTGAAGGAAAGAACAGGAGGAAGGGGCAATGTCCACATAAGGACAGCCACACTTTCCCAGAAATCCCCAGAAGACTTCTACTTAAGTCTCACTGGTCAGAACCATATCACATGGCCATTCATAGCTGCAGGAAAGACATGATAAATGTTTGCAAAATGATTAATGTTGACAGCAATCACCCATGGAGTATCAATGTTGAACTAGAAGCAGTAACTGCTTGGGGTTATCTATCTGTAAGGAACAAAAAGAGGATGGATTGGGGTAGCAACTGGCAGTGTCTCTGTATCATTCCCTACCTGTAAAACAGGACTAACACCTACCTTGTAGAGCTGATGAAATTGAGAGAGAATGCAGGCAAAATGCTGTTCTTTGTACCAAGGACATACTATGCATTCAATAAAAGCAATTCTCTTTCTGCATTTCCAGATGTGGCACTTAATTCAAACATCCAAGAGTTTTCCCTGAAGGGGCAGAGAATTAGTTGGCTCAAGGCAACCATCCCACCCTCTGTCTACAGTGCTTCTGCGGTGAATTTGCTTCTGATGATTAACAAATCTTTTCTCAAAGGTCTATTCAATTGTTAATAAATCCAAACAGAATTATCACTATGACTCTTCACTTACAAAGTGTGACCCAGAAAAAACAAAGCTTGGAGAGAGACAAAAGGCAAACGAGCTGTTTTCAATGCTTTGTGGCTATTGTGCTGCATATTTCATTTCTGATTCATTGAAAAATATCCAGCACACAGGAGTCACTTAGATTGGTGAGCAGCCTCAGACCAGGGGGGTTAAGGATAAAGTCTCCAAATTCTTAGTTACTGGCACCTGGAAATGTTAGCAGTAGGAAGATTTCTTTTTGCTAGGAAACTGCTCTGTGAATCTGTAACCACCCTTGCCCCACTGGGGTTTTTTGTTTGTTAAAGCAGACTAAAATTTTCTGTATAGGTTAGGACATTTTTGTTTGCAAGAGAAAAACACGAAGTGCCTTATTAAAAAGTGAATTTATTGCCCTGACTAAAAAGTCCAAAGTAGAATTTCAGGCACAGCTGGCTCCAAGTGCTCTGGAATCTCTCTGTCTCTCTCTCTTCTCTCTCTGTGGTAGCAAGACTGGCCACCTGGGTCTCCTGCATATCAACCCACCACCTCAGCAATCCCAGCAGAAAGAGGGTGCCTTTTACCCAGTGGTTCCAGAAAAAGCTCCAGGATTGGCTCAGCCTGGGTCACACGCTCACAACCGAATCAATCACTATGTTAAGGGAATGTAGTTCTCTTATTGGTTAGTCTGGGTCACATGCCTGAACCTGGAGCCAGGAGGTGGGTTGAGATTGGGAGATGATCCTCCAGAGCATAATTCGGGTACTACTACCAGCAGAACAGTGTCCCCAGGCCCAGCCTCACAAAAGTTTATAGAGTTCTGAACAGATTTAGATTCATTTAGATTTTATTAAAAGTTAACACCGTAATAATACCAATGATACTCTTTGCCATCTGTCAAAATCCTACTCATTTTTTCAGGCTCATTTCAAATGCCACCACAAACAAGTCTCTCTAATGAGATTAATTTTCCATCGGCACTTTATTTTTGTCATGACGTGTATCATTTCTTGCCATGGATTATGGTGAGTTACACACCCATTTGTCTCCACTCTTGAGCTGAACAAGGCCCCCCTCTCATTCACTATGGAGAGCCTGAGGATAAGGGTTTCTATCTGGCTGTGACCAGGCCTTGGAATGCAGGGAATGCAGGGTGGTGAGGAGGGGAGAGATCACATGGCCCCCTCCAGGAAGAAAAGACATCCACGGGGCAAAATTGGATTTTAGAAGTCAGGCTGGCTTTTCTTTTTAAAGTCATATTGGAACCGTCTTTTTTTTTTTTTTTTTAATACATGTGTGATGAAACCTGGAGAGAAGCTGAAGACATATTCAAGCCTTGAGATGGCAGCAGTCTTGGAAATATCATGTCCTGAATGAATTAGGGAGCGAGAGAGAGAGTTGTGAGACGCCTTCCTCCCTTCAATAAACAAAAATGCAAATATCCCAGATGCTTTTTACACCCTCCCCAGGGCTAGCGGCTTCTTAATCAGTTCAGAACCTTTCCACACTGCTCCAGCTTTTTACAAGCTGTCTGTTTCCTCTCCTGTCCTTGGTGGCTTCCTTCCAGGGACACTCCCCTTGAGAGAAAAGGCGCCGACATACGGAGATCCTTCCAGAGTCACCCTTGCTTGCAGACACCTGCAGATTTCCCTTGAACATTTCCTGTTCAACTCAACAGGTTTTAATTATGTGAACTAATATTTGCTCACTCTTAAACTATGTTTACCCTCGTAAAAGGCAAACTCCAAAGGACTAGGATTAGGCGAGCCCAGAAGGAGCTAAATGTTTACGTAAACGGGCTCGTGATTTCCGCCATCTCACATTTCCTCACCGTTCCATCCTTCTGGGGACTCTGCACCTTGGTCTTCTCATTTGGAGCAAATTATCACAAATTCTCTCTTTTCAGTTTCCACCTACCCCTGGTAGAAACAGGACTAAGTTCTCCTCCTAGAGACACCCCGTCTTTCTGTGCAGAAACATCCTCTGTTGGTTCCTTACTCGAGACTCTATGTGACCCTAATGGTGCTGCAAAGGTGCTTCCCTTTCTGTGTCTACTGGGTCCTATTTCTGAACCAAAAATGGAAGACCGCCTCAGAAAATCTGAGATGTATTTTTACTCAGTTCTTGTCAAGCACATCACGTAGTTTGTTCCACAGCCAAGTTTCTTCCTCATAATTCTGACATGTTGGTCTGAAAACACACTCGTTTCCCATAACCAAAAAGAGCCTGGAGCAGGGGAACTTTACAATTCAAGAGACATAAAAGTGGAAACTGGTCACATGAGGCTTCATTTGCTCTAACATCGAGCACAAGAGTTTCTAATGTATAGTTTGGGGTTGCTGTTAGAGTCCAGTGTTCTTATTTTGAGCCAAGAGAAAATGTAAGGTTCTTCCTCCCCTTCTCCCCCAAACATACACACTAGGCTGCTCACATGGTGGGGTGGGGGGGAGGGGCATCTTGGGAAAAGAAGCAAGAAGCAAGTCACACATCTATCAACCAATGGGAAGTGAGCCACTTTATCCACAAAGTACTGAAGCAAGAGCATGTGAGCAACCTTCTGTCTACAGTAGAGTCTGTGTGTGGATCATGAGAAGTCTGACCCAGACCAGAACTCTTCTCAATGCAACAGATATTTAACAAGGCAAAACTCACACCTTTCCTCTTCTCTAAATTGGTTCTGCGATGTTGGGGGAATGAAAGTCTTTGACTTTCAATACACATCACTCTGATATAAATAACCACTCTGAGGCCTCACACTTGACTTCCTCAAAGCTCAGGTCTTCACTTCCCCAAAGAGTGGTCAAATACACCTGTTCCTCAAAAAAAAAAAAAAAAAAGGCATATTGGTTTCTTCTAAGTAAATTATCCTTGGATATTTCTGAGGAAAGGTCCTCTACCTAGGGGATCAGTTGGATGCATATTGCATTTCTCCAAAGACAATAACCTACAACTTCAGATAGGCAATTCTGGAAATCAAAGAAAACCTGCCATACGCTGTGATCTTTAATCACTGCATGCCTTTAGGTATAAATAGTTCAGCTGAAAACATGCCTGTACAGACAAGCCCAGTACACTGAATATGTGCACGCACACACAATGCCACTGTCACAAATAGAAAATTCCATGCTTTCAGGACAGACACCAGCCAAATCCTTAAATTGTGAAACTAAGAATGAAAGTGACAAAATGAGTGATTTCAACCCACTTTGATTTTATTTCTGGAGCTTGGTCAGCAGAGCAATTTCCAAGCAAACCAGCTCAGACGGTTCACCAGGGAATGTGCGGTTCACCAGCCAGAAACCAAGCTCTTTGTCAAGCTAGGGGGATGTGTCTTCTCATTCCAGCTCAAGCTCCAGTCATATAACTTATTAACTAAACCACAGGTAACCAGCCCTCTCCAAAATGTGTAAGGAAAAAGGTTTTAAAGAGGAGGGGCGAACAGAATAAAACCAGCTCACACTGTGAGCCAGTGGAAAGTCTGTGAACAACCAGACAACTCCACACTGAGTACTGCTAGTTAACAGGCCCAACAAGCCAGTGTCCATTTCAGTCAAACTGGGAGAACAAACTGAGTTCTCACACGCTTCTCCATATGTGGCCCTACACCCATCATCCAGGTGGGCAAGAAAATAGTTTCCCTTGGGTGAGCAGACTTGCTGGAGGAAGTCATGTCTATAAATAAAAGCTGACCCTGGGGACTGGATAAAATTTTAACTGGACCCCTTTCTATACTGAGGATGGGTTCAGATCACATAACCTATCTGGGGGCATCTGCTCAGATGGAGAGGAGCTGGGCCCTTAGGAGGGAAGAAGAAGCTTTGGTTTTCCTGGCCTGAGAGCCCAGATCCAATGTACCATCATTCTGCCTTGAAGATTCTAGGATGGAGTCTTTCTCCTTATCAGACACAAAAATCCACGAGAACTGCACTTTAAAGTTCCATAAATACACAGTAAATGAATTGTCACTGACCATTTACTTGCATGGCATTTGTGGTAGCAACCACTAATACAGAACTTTTGCCCATTTAAAATATGAAGCTTATGTTAGGGAAAACTATTAGAAAGTAAAAAAAAGAATTTAAAAAAAATTTTTTTGGACAGTTTTGTAGCTCATTTCTGTCAACACCTATCTTGGAACTTCTTAAAACAAACATCTAAAAATCCAGACAGCAAATGGTATCATTTTATTCATGCCCCGAGTGTTGGGCATGAATTAGCCTCTGCCTTTCACTATCATAAATTTCAGACTGATTAAAAATCCTAATGTAAAAATAAAAATGAGTATTCAAAGGAAACATAAGAGAATATTTTACAATCTTGAGATAGGGAAAGACTTTCTAAACAAAATATAAAGCTCAGAAACCACAAAGAAAAAGATTTATAACTTTGACTGCATAAAAATTTTAAACTCTGTGAAGTAAAAGTCAATATAAATAAAGACGAGAAAATATGTATAAGAGCTATAACACAGAAAAAACATCCAGAATAAATAGAATACATACAAACCACCCAATAATTAATGTACAAGGAAGAGTTATAGAAAATTCACAAATATAATTGGCCAGGTTGATATTACTCATGATCACAAAATTTCATTCCTAGATAAGATAATATACCCAACAAAAATGTATGCACATGTATTCTGAAAGACATACACAAGAGCATCCATAGCATCATTATTTGCTAGTAATTGAAAGTTGGGAAGAACCCAAATATCCATCAGTAAATCAATTGTGGTATATTCACATAATGGAATATAATAAGCAATGTAAATGAATATATTACAGCTACAAGCAAGTACATGAATGACTCATAATCTTGAATGAAGGAAGCTAGACATGAGTGCATGCTGTATGATTCCATTTTATGAAGTTTAAAACCAGGCATGCCTAATCTCTGCAAGTTATATTACAGAATAGTGATTACTTTGGGGGAGGTGGGACAAGTTCTGATAATATTCTATTTCTTGACCTGGATGGTAGGTATAAGAATTCTGTTAATTCTTTCAGTAGTATACTTTTCTGTATACTTTTATACTTTTCTGACTTGTATACTTTTCTGTATTTTTATACTTTGAGAAGATGCTACCAAAAACCCAAATGGTCAATAGGCATATGAAAAGATGCACAATGAAAAGATGCAATTTTAAATGATGCAGCTTTTTCTGCATATGATGCTGGCAATTTTTTAAAAAATTTATAATGTTCAACGTTCATGAGTATTTTGGTGTCTTTGTAAATTAGAACAGAATTTTCAGGGAGAAGCTTTGGCATTATTTACCCAAAATTCAAATGTGCATGCCTTTTGATGCAGAAGTCCTACTTCAGGAATATATCCTTCAGAAATATTGATGCATAAGCACACAAATTTGTGAATAAGAAAGCTTGCAGTAGTATTGTTTGCTTGATGCTGAAAAATGACAAGCCACCTATGTGTCCATAATTTGGCAAGAATGTAGCCTTTAAAGAAAATGAGGGAAGCTTTTATGTACTAACACAAAAAGAACTCCAGCAAACATTGTTAAGTTTAAAAAAAGTTAAGCCACAGAACGGGAACATATTACATGATCTCGTTTATATATAAATGACCTGAATGTAAACTTTTAAAATAAAATTTAAAACAAGAAAACAAAACTAAAATCTGATGTGGCTCATTTATCTAAATATCTTACAAATCCTAGCACCAAAAAAAAAAAAAAAAGCACCTTAACTTCTCTCTGGAGATAGAATGCAGTCCCTGGACCATCTCTCTGTTTCCCGGACAAATCCTAAGACTGAATCGCAGTAGGGAAGAAGTGTTTCTTGTTCCCCAGCCTCCCAGAGGAGCCTCAGTGTCTCACAAAGGCCAGCTCCCACACAGGCCAGAGCAAGGGCACATGGAGTCTCTCCAGCCCTTTGTGCTTCGGAAGCACTTTTCAATAATTAACTAAACTGCCTGAAGGGCGGGGTGGGTGTGGCTCCCACAGACTCTACACTCCCCGGACAAAAGCAGTCCTTTGGAATGCAAAGGCATCCCTTAGCAGTGGCTGTTCCCTGGCCCCTGCCCTTCCTCAGCCCCCAAACACAGACAGGTGAAGGGCTTTCAAGGCCCTGCCCAGAAGGCAGTTCTTCTCTGGGAAGAGTCACACTATTCTCTGTCCTCCTGGCCCCACCTCTGCTTATGGAGGAAGAACATTGCAACAGGCAGCAAGAGAAATAACATCTTAATATTGTCGACTGCAACTCTGCCTTTTTTTTTTTTTTTTTTGGCTCAAGGATCCTAGGAACAACGAAAAATGCATACATCCTTCCAGTTTTTTATTGTGCAAATAATTAGCAGGAGCAGTCTATGCTACTATATTTTCAAATGGTTAGCATCTGGAGCAAACTTTTCCAGCCTTTGGAATTTAATAAGCCATTAAAATTTCACAGTTTCGGGGGAGCCCAACAAAGAATTCCTGATTTTCATTTTACCAAGTACAGACAGTTTCAAAAACAACCTGACTCTTACCACCATGAATGAGTAGGCTCCTCAATACCAAAACAATGTGAAAATGACAATCTCAGATTTTAAAAGCAGCACTTTAATACACTAAGATCTTATGAAAAACACGTTTTCCTCATAGACTGTTAAACATTTCCTCACAGGCTGGCATCAGTCCCCTTGGAAAGGATTGATAGAGATTAAATCCTAAATTCCCAAACCTGTCTATGCCCAAGAAAGACAGGAAGGCATTTAAAAAAACATTACAGATTCCAAGTACCCATCCCATATTTACAGCATCTGCCTCTCAGTTCTTCAAGAATGGAGCCCTGGTATGTGTATTTTTTTAAACTGTTTTTACCTATGGTAAAATATTTATAATATAACATTTACCATTTTAACCATTTTTATATGTACGATTTAAAAATAAATGGTGTTTGTGGGGTTTTTTAATGTACAATTTGGGCTTCCCTGGTGGCTCAGACGGTTAAGAATCCACCTGCAATGCAGGAGGCATGGATTCAATCCCTGGGTTGGAAAGATCCCTTGGAGGAGGGCGTGGCAACCCCCTCCAGTATTCATGCCTGGAGAATCCCACGTACAGAGGAGCCTGGTGGGCTCCAGTCCACAGGGGTGTCACAACAGTCAGACACAACTGAGGGACTAAGCACGACTAAACAGACATACGTACAATTTAGTTGCTTTAATGCATTTGGAATGTTGTGCCATCATCACCACTGTTCATTTCCCAAAACATTTTTATCATCCCAAACAGAAACTCAGTAATAGTTTAAAAATAACTCCCCATTTCTCCCTCCCCCTGAGCTCCAGGAAACCTCTATTCTACTTTCCAGGTACCACATATATGTATTCAATCATATGATATTTGTCCTTTTGTTATTTTACTCAGCATAATATTTTCAAGTTTCATTTATTATAACATGTATTAAAATTTCATTCCTCTTTATGGCTAAATATGCATTATATGTATAAGATACATTTCCTTTAACCATTCATCTCATGGTAAACAGTTGGGTTGTTTCTACTTTTCAGCTATTGTGAATAATGCTGCTACAGACACTGGTGTACAAGTTTCTGTTTCGTTGCCTACTTTCAGTTGTTTTGAGTATATACCAAGGAGTGGAATTGCTGAATACAAGTAATGCTATGTTTACCATTTTGAGCAATCATCAAACTGGTTTCCACAACAGCTGCACCATTTCACATTCCCATCAGCAATGTATAAGAGTTCCAATTTCTCTACAACTATGTCAGCACTTACTATTTTCTGTTTGTTTTTTCATTGGTTTTGTTTGCTTCTGTTTGTTTTTCATTTTGTTTGGTTTTGGTTTTGGTAAAAGCCGTCCTAAGGGGTGCATAGTGATATCTCTTTGTAGTTTTGATTTGCATTTTCCTCATGATTAGTAGGGGCTTCCCTGGTGGCTCAATGGTAAAGAACCTGCCTGCCAGTGCAGGAATTGTGGGTTTGATCTCTGGGTCGGGAAAATCCTCTGGAGAAGGAAATGGCAACCTACTCTGGTATTTTTGCCTAGGAAATCTCATGGACAGAAGGCGCCTGGCAGCCTACCTTTCCATAGGGTCACAAAAGAGTTGGACACCACTTAACAACAAAACAATAACAACGTGACTAATGATGTCGAACATCTTTTTGTGTGCTTATTGGCTGTATGTATATCTTCTTTGGAGACTTATCTATTCAAGTCCTTTGTCCATTTTAAAATTAGGTTTGGTTTTATTTTTTTGTTTCTGAGTTATAGGAGTTTTAATATATTCTGAATATTAACTCCTTATCATACTTGCAAATATTTTTCCCATTGTATGGGTTGTCTTTTTACCCTCTTCAGAGTGTCCTTTGATGCACTAAGGTTTTTTATTTTGTTGAAGCCCAGTCTATTTTTTCTTTTCTTGCCTGTGCTTTTGGTATCATAGCCAAGAAATCATTATCAAGGTCAGTGTTATGAAGCTTTTCTCCTGTGTTTTCTTCTAAGAGTTTTATAGTTTAGCTCTTAAATTTAGGTCTTTGTTCCTAAACAAAGCTGATTTTTTAAAAATAGTATAAGGAAAGTGTCCAATTTCATTCTTCTACGTGTGGATATCCAGTTTTCACAGTACCATTTGTTGAAAAGATTGTCCGTTCCCTATTGCATGGTCTTGGCACCCTTGTCAAAAATCATTTGATCATATATACAAGGGTTTGTTTCTATGATTCTATTTTGTACCATTGGTCTATATGTCTGTCCTTATGCCAATACCACACTGCTTTGATTACTGTAGCTTTGTAGTAAGTTTTGAAATCAGGAAGTATGAGACCTCCAATTCTGTTCTTTTTTCCTCTTTTGAAATATTGTTTTGATTATTCCAGGTCCTTTAATATTTCATATGAATTTTAGAATGGATTTTTCTATTCTGAAAGAAATGCTGTTGGGATTTTGAAAGAGATTGCATTGAATGTGTAGAGCAATTTCTGTAATATTTTCATCTTAATGGGCTTTCTTGGTGGCTCAGATAGTAAAGAATTTGCCTGCAGTGCAAGAGACCGAGTTTGATCCCTGGATCAGGAAGCTCTCCTGGAGAAGGGAATGGCTATTCCCTCCAGTATTCTTGCCTGGAGAATTCCAGGGACTGAGGAGTCTGGTGGGCTATGGGCTACAGTTCATGGGGTCACTAAGAGTCACATACACCCAAGTGACTAACACACACTTCATCTAAACAAGTCTTCCAGTCCATGAACACATGATGTCTTTCCATTTATTTGTGTTCTTTAACTTCCTTCAGCAATGTTTTGTAATTTTCAGTGTTCAAGTCTTTAGTCTCCTTGATTAAAAATTTATTCCTGAGACTTCCTTGGTAGTCAAGTGGTTAAGATTATGCTTCCACCACAGAGGTCACAGGTTTGTTCCCTGGTGGGGAACTAAGATCCCACATGCTGCATAGTGTTCAGTTCAGTTCAGTTCAGTTCAGTCGCTCAGTCATGTCCGACTCTTTGTGACCCCATGAATCACAGCATGCCAGGCCTCCCTGTCCATCACCAACTCCCGGAGTTCACTCAAACTCATGTCCATAGTGTTACTAAAAAAAAATCATTTTTGTTCCTGAATACTATCTTTTTGACATCCTAATAAATAGGATCAGTTCAGTTCAGTTCAGTCTCTCAGTCGTGTACAACTCTTTGCGACCCCATGAACCACAGCACGCCAGGCCTCCCTGTCCATCACCAACTCCCGGAGTTCACTCAAACTCATGTCCATCGAGTCGGTGATGCCATCCAGCCATCTCATTCTCTGTCGTCCCCGTCTCCTCCCGCCCCCAATCCTTCCTAGCATCAGACTCTTTTCCAGTGAGTCAACTCATCGCATGAGGTGGCCAAAGTATTGGAGTTTCAGCTTTAGCATCAGTCCTTCCAATGAACAACCAGGATTGATCTCCTTGAGAAAGGACTGGTTGGATCTCCTTGCAGTCCAAGGGACTCTCAAGAGTCTTCTCCAGCACCACAGTTCAAAAGCATCAATTCTTCGGCGATCAGCTTTCTTCACAGTCCAACTCTCACATCCATACATGACCACGGGAAAAACCATAGCCTTGACTAGACGGACCTTGGTTGGCAAAGTAATGTCTCTGCTTTTTAATATGCTATCTAGACTGGTCATAACTTTCCTTCCAAGGAGCAAGCGTCTTTTAATTTCATGGCTGCAGTCAGCATCTGCAGTGATTTTGGAGCCCAAAAAAATAAAGTCTGACACTGTTTCCACTGTTTCCCCATCTATTTCCCATGAAGTGATGGGACCAGATGCCATGATCTTTGTTTTCTGAATGTTGAGCTTCAAGCCAACTTTTTCACTCTCCTCTTTCACTTTCATCAAGAGGCCTTTGAGTTCCTCTTCCCTTTCTGCCATAAGGGTGGTGTCATCTGCATATCTGAGGTTATTGATATTTCTCCCAGCAATCTTGATTCCAGCTTGTGCTTCTTCCAGCCCAGCATTCCTCATGATGTACTCTGCATATAAGTTAAATAAGCAGGGTGACAATATACAGCCTTGACGTACTCCTTTTCCTATTTGGAATCAGTCTGTTGTTCCATGTCCAGTTCTAACTGTTGCTTCCTGACCTGCATACAGGTTTCTCAAGAGGCAGGTCAGGTGGTCTGGGATTCCCATCTCTTTCAGAATGTTCCACAGTTTATTGTGATCCACACAGTCAAAGGCTTTGGCATAGTCAATGAAGCAGAAATAGATGTTTTTCTGGAACTCTCTTGCTTTCTCCATGATCTAGCGGATGTTGGCAATTTGATCCCTGGTTCCTCTGTCTTTTCTAAAACCTGCTTGAACATCTGGAAGTTCACGATTCACATATTGCTGAAGCCTAGCTTGGAGAATTCTGAGCATGACTTTACTAGCGTGTGAGATGAGTGCAATTGTGCAGTAGTTTGAGCATTCTTTGGCATTGCCTTTCTTTGGGATTGGAATGAAGACTGACCTTTTCCAGTCCTGTGGCCATTGCTGAGTTTTCCAAATTTGCTGGCATATTGAGTGCAGCACTTTCACAGCATCATCTTTCAGGATTTGAAATAGCTCAATTGGAATTCCATCACCTCCACTAGCTTTGTTCGTCGTGATGCTCGCTAAGGCCCACTTGACTTCACATTCCAAGATGTCTGGTTCTAGGTGAGTGATCACACCATCGTGATTGTCTTCGTCATGAAGATCTTTTTTGTACAGTTCTTCTGTGTATTCTTGCCACCTCTTCTTCATATCTTCTGCTTCTGTTAGGTCCATACCATTTCTGTCCTTTATCGAGCCCATCTTTGCATGAAATGTTCCCTTGATATCTCTAATTTTCTTGAAAAGATCTCTTGTTTTTCCTATTCTGTTGTTTTCCTCTATTTATTTGCATTGATCGCTGAGGAAGGCTTTCTTATCTCTCTTTGCTATTCTTTGGAACTCTGCATTCAGATGCTTATATCTTTCCTTTCCTCCTTTGCTTTTCGCTTCTCTTCTTTTCACAACTATTTGTAAGGCCTCCTCAGACAGCCATTTTGCTTTTTTGCATTTCTTTTCCATGGGGATAATTTTCTTAATTTCCATTTCAGACTTCTCATTGCTAGTATGTAGAAATGCAACTGATTTTTTTGTATGTTATTTTGTATCCTGCAACTGCTAAATATTATTCACTCTAGTTGTTCTGTGTGTGTATAATCATTAGAATTTTTTACATAAAAATTTCTGTCATCTCTGAACAGAGGTAATTTTATTCTTTTCTTTCCGATTTAGTTACCTTTTCATTCTTTCTATTGCCTAATATCTCTGGCTAGAACTTCCAATACTATGTTGACTAGAAGCAGTCATCTTTCTTTCGTTCCTAATCTTAAGAGAAAAGCTCTCAGTCTTTCACCATTGAGTATGATATTTGCTGAGGATTTTTAATACACGGCCTTTTTAATACTGAGGAAGTTTCCCTCTGTTTCTAGTTTATTGAGTATTTTTGTCATTGATTGTTAAACTTGTCAAATAGTTTTCTGCATTAATTGAAATGATCCTGTGATATTTTTTTCTTCATTGCATTAATGTAGTATATTGCAGAGATTGGTTTTTAAATATTGAACTCTCCTTGCATTTCATGAATAAATTCCATTTGGTCATGGTACATAATCCTTTTAATATGTTGCCGAATTTGATTTGCTAATATATTTTTTAAGCTATATTCTTATTGGACCCTGGTATATAGTTTTCTTTGCTTGTAGTATCTTTTTCTGGCTTTGGTATCAGGATAATGCTGGTCTCATAGAATGAGTTAAAAAATATTCCCTTCTGTTCGATTTAGGAAGATTGTGAGAAAGAGTGGTATTAAGGCTTCTTTAAATTTTTAGTGGAATGCATCAGTAAAGATATCTCATCCTGGAATGCTTTTTCCCTAATTTATTTTATTGAGGTATGATCTCCTGGTGGCTCAAATGGTAAAGAATCTGCCTGCAATGTCAGAGACTTCAGTTTTATCCCTGGATTGGGAAGGTCTCCTAGGGAAGGGAATGGCTACCCTATATACTCCAGTATACTTGCCTGGAGAAAAGCCTGGACAGAAAAGCCTGTCCATGGGGTCATAGAGTAAGGCCCCACTGAGAGGCTAACACTTTCACTTTCATGATTGATTTACAATGTTGTGTTAATGTCTGCTGTACCTCAAAGTAATTCAGTTATACACATGTATATTCTTTTTCATTATGGTTTGTCATAGGATATTAAATACAATTCCTTTTGATATACAGTAGGTACTTGTTGTTTGGGAGTGTATATTGTTTAACCAACTTCTCCCTCTCCCCTGCTCCCATGTTTCTGATTAAGAGTTGGGTTTGGGCCTGACTACCCCAAATACCCAATCTGACCACTCTTAGATACAACTCTTGATCACCTAGTCATATTATATTTTAAAATAGAAAAAAAAGGCTTTGGATAAGAAATGTACCCAAGCTACTCAGCTCTGGAAGTGCCCACAGGAGGGAAAGAAAAGGACAGGGGTGAGCGAGCCTCTGAAAATGAGGAGAGCATTGACACCCTCCGGAGGAAAGGTTGCCTGGTATACAGGTTCACCCTTTGCCTGACTGCACCTGCTTCTATCCAGATAGCTTCACTATTATACCTGGCCTGCAGCCACTAGCATTCTGGGCAACTGCTCAGTCTGAGAGAGGGTGAAAGGAGAAGGTGCTGTGTACAAAATGCAACTCACAGGACTCAGATGACAGGCGTCAGGTCGCTCCCTGAGCTCTAATGGACCAAGCGGTGGTGCTACAGCAGGAAAGGGAGCTCCTTGGCATGAACTGATCAATATGAAGTTATTCTCACCAAAACGTTTTCTTAGTCTTGTGCACAGAGATCCTGGACAATGGGAAAGCATCATAAAACTTGTAATTAGACAGGAAAGCTATTTTATGCAGGTCCCTTTGCCTTTTAACCTCAATCTCTCTTCTCCCCACCCCCATCTTTCCTCAGGCACTAGTCTACGCTTCCAGTAAAAACTTGCTCAGCCACTTGTGTAGAAAGAGGAATTACTATTTGAATACTCAACGGACTGGTTCTCCTTGGGAGCAAGTGGCCAAGTAAATATCCATGTGAGAACCAGGGAAGGAACAAAATGGCATCAAGCCCAAGTGAGAAGTGCCTCAGTCATTCTGCAACACCCTGTATGTGCCCAGAGAACTACATCCTCTCTCTAGGTGAGTCACGGCCTCCACACCCAGCAGGGTGTAGACACACTGCACTGAAACTCGAATGAAATAGTAAGAAAAAGTCAAGCAGGTAAAACACTTCCTTGCTATCAGTTTGATAAAATACTCAATGCTGTTTCAAGATGGAAGACAATACAAGGTTGGGTTTTCAACAATACAAGGTTTTACATGATCCCACTAAAACTAGGGTCCTACAATAAGGCTTGAAAGTGTGTAGTCCCATAGATATTTCCATCTATAAACACAGTAGTTCATGGAAGCTCTGAAAAAAATTTTGTTTGTTTGGTTTTAAGGGGAGGCGAACTTCAATAGTGCTCTAGACCTTAAATAGATGATAAAAGACAATTTGGGAGATCTGAGTTTCCTCTTCAAAAATCCAAGATGTAAATACATACTTAAACTATTCCTGTTTATACTTTTTTCCCTCTTACACCTCATAATATTTCAGTTCAAAAGAGAAAGTGATAATAGCATCTCAGCTTTTCAGAACTGGCTCAAGAGACCAAAGGCCAAAAAGAGATTGTAACATTAGCTGGAAAGCCTGTGATTAAAAGTCCAAAACTTAAGACCTAACACTCAAATATTCTAAGCTACTATTACAACAGAAACATTATTTCTCAAGATTGAGAAGGACTAGTGAAAAACTTTGTGGACCTGCAAAGGCATGAACTTACCTTCAATGCTGCAGTAACCTAAGCTCTGATCTTGACAAGCACAGAAGTTCATCTGCCCCTTTATAGCTAGAAAGTGTCCCAAATAAACTTTACCAGGTCATTTCATCACTATCATGATGATTATTGTCAATAAACACTGATTAAACACAGGGACTTGGCCAGCACTAACCTGAACAGACCTATTTCAACTTCCCTGAATCATTCCTTGGTGAACATATCCAAGGGCATTGCTCCATCACTGTTCTGGAATTGTACTCTTTGCAATTTATATGTGTGTGTGTGTGTGTGTATGTGTGTGCGCTGCTTTTGACACAAGCTTTCCCTGTAAGTAGGCATTAAAATACAGGCTTATAATTAGCTTCCAGGGAGGCAAATGTATGGTAGAGCAGGGCTCAGCAGGAGAGAAGTCAAGGCAGGTATTGAAGAAACATGGCCTGGAAGATGCATAATACAAAGGTGTTTTGAAGTGTGAGAAATACTACTAAAGTAAGGAAAGAAAACAGAGTCCTATCACTATAGACTTTTCAGTTATTATTTCCACACATGCTAGCATATGGTTCTGAAAGTGTATTTGCACCTTGTCCAATCTTGGAAATAGGCTGGCATGTAAAACACATAATCCCAGACAGATCACAGCTACATGAGGGCAGCACTGTGTCTAATCATGCCGGTCTCTCCAGTCCTGGGGCCAGCATCTTGCCCCAGGATGGGCTTTCAGTCCCTTTCCCTCTCTGCCTCCCTCCCTCCGCCCTTTCTTCCTGCTTGCCTCCCTCCCTTCCTTCCTTCCTTTCTCTTTCTTTCTCCCTTCTTTTCCTCTTTCTGGTGTGACAGGTGTATTTTATTCATTCCTTAGGCAACTTGAACTTGCCATCTCCCCTCCCCCCACCCTACCATTGATTTCAAGGTGACAAACTGGTGATAAGTCTGAACTGCTTTGCCTCTTAAATTCATCACAGACCACAGTTGCCAAATCATTTGCTGAATAAAACGTAGGTCACATCATTCACTGTCTGGCGATCACTCTTCTCCATCCAGGTAGATGGTTCACAGCCATCACTGTGGCAGGAAGTCGTCCTGTGTAGGTGCAAGTCATCCACAGTCAGACTCTCCCCCAGGAACGCTCCTTCAGCACATGGTGGCATTTAGACAGCTGTCCCTCCTCTGTACTCAGTGCTGTTACCAGCCATCAGATACTTGAACATTAACTCGCATTCCTTCAAACCATGGTAGTACCAACCCAGTGCCCATGATGATGGAATCCCCACTGGTTAGGGCTCATGAGATGATGGGGTCCCCAGATGTGCAGTTCTCCTGGATAGCAAGGTTGTGATCAGTACTCTTCCCATCTTTGTAGATGCTGGTCACTATCCTCATACAGCCTCTCTCACCCCGTGGTAAATTCTGGACAATTCAGTACTCTCTTCCATTGCTGACATCCCACCTGGCCACGGAAATGGGCCTCCTCATGGTGTTCAGCAGAGATGACTCCGAGTGGTTAGACATCTTGCCTGTTGCGATTGTACTGTGGCTGATGGACCCACTTGCCTTGATTTCTGCCATCATCTTCTCCCTCCCAGAGAGGGAGAAGTCACCAACTTTCTAGAGCGTGTGGTTCTGGAGGATATGGCACTGTCTGAATTCAGCGCCTGTTCTGCACTGGCTAACCTTGTCACACTCCTGGTCCTCGGCCTGGTACTTGTTACTGGTCTCCTTGGGGCTGTGGTGGGGTGGATGCTGGATCCAGGAGGTGCTGCCATGCTGGGGGTGTGCTCGTTCCTGGTGACACTGGCCTAGTCGACCCCATCCCACCTTCCACCAGTTCCAGTTCTTGGACAGATCCGATGGTGACCCATACTCACGGGGCCCAGAGTCTGTCCTGCACCCCAGCTGGGCATGCTGTTCCCAGCACAGGGGTTGGTAGCAGCCACAGCCTGGGCAGAAGGGGAGGCCCTGGGCCATGCAGCCAGCAGCAAGGGCAGCACGAGCAGTGATGGTGGCGGCCATGCTTGCCCGGATGAGTCCCTGGCTCCCATGAGAGTGGACTCTGACTCCAACTCAGACCCCAGTTCAAGTATTTCTTGAATCACATCCTCACAGACCTCCCCATTTGTTACTTTCTTAGGCTCTGGCATCTAAATCTAAGACCAGAAGTGAACTCTAAATCCTCATGTCTCTCAATTTACAGGATCCTGCCTTGGTACATGGAACTAGCCTCAGTGCAGAAATAGAAAGGGTACTTGATCCTTTGTGCTGTGCCTGGTGTAAGTTCCAGCTTACCTCATAGGGCGTTCTGGCTGCCTTGTTTTCTAAACATTCCAACCTCCCCTGAGAACTCAGAGATGTAACATCTCAGCCAGGACTTAAGCACTGGGCCCTACCACTATCCACCCTTTGCAACTGTTTTTCTCATGTTGTACCAACTCTTCTTGCCACCCTTCTTCATATATTTGAAGACTGTGTCTCGCCTGTTTCACTCAGATGACTTACTAAACTATTTTCTCTGCTCAGTTTATTAGAAGGTACAATGGACTTGAGTCTTACTAAGCTTTAAGTTTGTTGCCACTCATCACAGTCTATGCTGGTCTAAGTGATGAATACAGCGGTGCCCCTGGAGTAGCTAAAGGCTGTGTAGAGAAAATAATATCTTCTCCAGGAGCATGTCTTCTTCCCCACAAGATACACGAGGTTGTGTTTGTACAAAAATAGAGCAGGGTTTTCAAGGACCAGATCTTATGGGGAGTGTGACCTTTAGTAAAACTGCCTTTCGAGCAAACTCACAATTCTCACTGTTCTGCTCACACCTTGTTTCCTCACAAAATTAGGCAAATATTAATAGCTGTAGAATTTGGGTAATTACACACAGTGCTTCATACTGCATCATATAATAATACCATTTCCAAGTTAGCCTGAGTATAGTATTGTGTTCTCGGCAGAAACCCAGACAGTAAGGGCGCATCTGTATAATTCCTAAATGTCAAACAAGTGACACTTTGCTGGGCTCTCCTCTGTAAAATCTCTTTTGTAAAATTAATAAATAAACTAGAAGGTATAGAATTCTATAGTTACTAAAGTATAGAATATACTACTCTATACCTTGGTAGAGAATCCTATAGCATTTACCTGTAGACTGCTTTAAGATAAAATTCAACAGCTGTTAAAACCTGATCATAGGATGTTAACATACAGAAAAACAAGACAATGACTTTTATGTAATGAAGAAATCCCTGCGTTCATGACTGATTCCCTCTTCCCTCCAAAGGCCACATTTCTAAGTTCGGTGGCAGGAGAGAAGATACTCATTACCCTTCCTTCATTTCCAGAAGTAGTGCTGGAGAAAACATAACCACCCAGGCGTGTCATCACTACACTGAGAGGGGTACACCCACAGGTGAAGCTGATCCCCAGCAAGGTGTGGGAGGTAATGAGCAGAGCTCTAGTTTGCAGGGAGGCATAAATCACAGAACTGTTGTACTTCAGAAACTGCTGCATTGTTACCAAAGAGCTGATAATTATGTCAATGAACATTCTACTTTCTCTTTACTATATCCATCTGTTCACTTACAAAACTAACACAGATGTTCTTTTCAAAGGCCATATATTTCTGAAAAATGCAAAAGGTCTCACTAAAAAGAAAATACTAGGTGGAAGAAAGCATTTTATTTTTATAACATTTTTGTTAGCACATGTTCATCATCTTTATATGAGATGCATTATTCAGTTAATTATCTTTATAAAATTAAAATGTAATATATCAGAGGGAAATTGCCAGAAGGAAAGCAGAACTACAAATTGTGGTAAAAGTAGCTGGTTCTATAGTAAATTTTAGCTTACTAGAAAAGTCCCTTTCAGCCAATCTTTATCAAGCACCCTATATATCAAACACCATGCCAGATGCTTTAAGAATACAAGAAGGCAGTATGATATGATATATGGTCTGTGCCCTCAAGGCATTTTTAGTTCAGTTGGAAAGAGCAGTGGTATGTAGATATAGATACAAAAATCAACAGTGCTGGGACACGAGTTGTGCCATAGTCCAAAGTACAGACCTGGAGCCCAGTGCCTCATTTTAAATCCCAGCTCTACCCCTGAAGGCCAGGATTAGAGTTAAGGGCTCACCTTGGGCACACAATTTACAAGGATACCAAAAGTTTGGTGATCAAGATAAATATTTTAATGCAATATTTTTAAAAATCAAAATTAATACAAAAAACTCATGGTGCACAAAATAGCAAAAGTTTAAATGCATACAGTCTCCAGCAATCCTGTGTCAAGTCATACTGGAGCCTGAAACAAAAGAAAAACATGTGTCCCTACATAGATGTTTCACTGTATTTTTAACTGATATTATTTTTCTGTGACACTGATGTAGTTGAGAAAATGTTGAAAATGAAAAAGTAGGTGCACGAAACATGACATTATTTTAAGTTTCAATATTTTACTTTTACTCAAACTAGAATTTATTCTAATTTACTTTCCTGGCTTTCAAGGAAGGAAGTTTATTACTTACTAGCTTTGTAAACCTGAGTGAATTTCTTAACCTTTCTTCTCTTAGTTTCCTCCTCTATAAGGGATGGGGCAAACAGGGCCACCTCACAGGGTTGTCATGATGGTTAAATGAGTTTATTACATTTTAGGCACTTAGAACCGCACCCTGCCCAAATTCTTTCCAAGGTATGAATTGGCTATTACAGCGTCTCACATAGACAGTGAAAGTTCTGGAAGACCAGAGACCAGAGGTCAGCTTCTGCGGAGATGATTGGTCACTCATGACCTGATACATCACTGCACAGGAGCATATGCTCCATGGGGGCTTGCTCACCACCTTATAGTGAGGTCTACAGTAGGTCAAGACCCATGACAGGCACTTGATATGTATTATTTTATTGGACGGGTAACAATCAGAAAGTTCTTTACAAAGAAGATAAAATTTGAATTGGTTGGCTTTGATTAAATGATAAGAATAAAACTGGAGATGATGAGAGAAGGCACAGTAACTTTAAATGTGCTGAGTTGGAGTTACTAGCAATATACCTAACTAGGAGTATCCATCAATCATATGGAAATGTGAGGGGGGCAGTTTGGAAGAAAAACCAAAATGTAAACGTGGCCATAATTCACATGGTTGTGATAGGAGCATCGCATAAGCAGACGCCTCTCTAGAGGAGCTTGCTTGAAGCTTTTGCTTGAAGCAGAGAGACCCACGTCGTCGTCGTCGTCGTCGTGAAGACCCCATGAACTGTAGCCTACTAGACTCCTCCCTCCATGGGATTCTCCAGGCAAGAGTACTGGAGTGGGTTGCCATTTCCTTCTCCACGGGGTCTTCCCAACCCAGGGATCGAACCAGGGTCTCCTGCATTCCAGGCAGACGCTTTAACCTCTGAGCCACCAGGGAAGCCCCCTCTAGAAGAGCAGAGAGGTACAAAGAACAAAGAGCAAGACCAAGATGCAGGGACACTGACCGGATGAGTCTGCAGAGGAGCTGCGGAAGATGCCTGAGAATTCAGGATGATTCTTGAGAAGCAGCAGCCTCCAAGCCGTATAACATCTCCCTGACTCCCAGGACATCTCTTAAATAAGTGTAAATGACATGAATTAAGAAAGACTTAGATCATTAAAGGTACTCATTAAAAATTATTTTGTGTCTTCCAAAAGTTGATGAAAGTTCAGATGAAACATCTAGCAGTTAATAGAGTAGGGCATTACCTGGAAGTCCGGTGATTAGGACTCTGTGCTCTCACTGCCAAGGACCCTGGATCAATCCCTGGTCAAGGAACTAAAATCGAGGCTAAAAAAGTAAACAAAAGGAACACACACACCCAAAAAAAAAAAAACACAGTTGATAGGATATGTGTTAACATCATATATTTATGATCATATATTTACTTCTAACTACATTCCAGAAAACACATTTATAAGCCATTTATTAGCTCATGGGGAATAAGCTGGTATGATATACACTGTCGTTGCCTGTTTAAATCTATCCCTTCCACTCTTGGGAAAGCCTTGACTTGGTTCCCATGGCCAGGTGCCACGGAAGGGGCACCATGGGTCAAGCCCTGGGACGGTGTTCTAGATTCAATTCTAGCCAATGAGACATGAGAAGAAATCTTCTGGTTAGGGGCATACATACTTCTGGGAGAAACTTTCTTGCTATTAAGGAGTGACAGGCAAGAAGAGGCCATTCCTTCCCTCTGACTCTGGAAATCTTGCTGGGATTTAGAGCTTGGAAGAGCTTCATCTGTCTTGGGACAAGGGAAGAGCCAACACATAGAGGGTGGCAGAGAAGAAAGTTGGATAGACCCCGGCTCTTCCATGACGTCACTGAGCCCTTGGATTAACCAATGCTAGAATCAACCCACCTCTGGCCTTTTAAATGGAACAATAAATCCCCCTATTGTTTAACCCCAGTTGAATCAGAGTTTCTGTGACTCAGTCAATCATGGTTATAGGTTTAAGAAGAACTGACCTTCCCTTTTCTAGTGATTCATCAAATTTTTACTAGAATCCAGCCTTCATATGTATGGCAGGAATTAGAGTTGTGAATCCCCAAAATGTGGATTCTTTGCTTCTTGGAATAGGATCTATAATGAATAAAAAAAATGTTAGCATATGTTTGCTTGTCTTAAATGTATCAATAAATTACTAGGCTCACATACCAGCAGAGATACCCTACCTAAGCTGCCTTGCTATGCAAGATTGGAGACTATAATAGTAAATGGGCTCTATTCAGAGAAGTAGCTGGAATAAGGGACCCAGTAAGAAGCTTGATTGTGGATTCTATGCTATTTCATTTGTTACACAAATATTTGTTTCCAGCTGGAGTAGGAGTCCCATATTAATTAGAGCTAGAATTGCTGACTTGGTTTATAGAACGTAGACAAGAAACACTCCTCATTCCTGACTCTTAAAATGTTAGAGGGGGAAAGGAGGCGTGACATTATTCATACCACAATAGCTTCGAGATGAGGTTGCATCACTTATGAAATTTTAAGAAATCACAGAAGATAGTGACACCAAATACAAAGCCAATTAACCCTTCTATTTGGCAGCTAATAGCCTTTCAGCATGACTATTTTCTTTTTCCCCTCATTAATTTTAAATGCTATTGACAAGACTTTTAACCTATTCATTTGTTTTTAATCTCTCTCCCACCCCATGCAGTGACCACTCTCTCCCTTCTACTATGTGAGCAAAGAACAGGTTCTGTGCTTCCTTGTCTCAAAGGATGCTGTGGCAGAGCATAGAGCACAAGTTACCTGCAATATATTTTCCTTCTTGACTTTTGTTTTCAAAAGCTTAAGCCATTGATTCATTTGTGGGGTGCATGTGTGTCAGGAGGGGTGGGGGACCTATAAGGGAAACATGAAGAAAGTGGAGTGTTCATCAAACTAAAAGATTCCAGGAGACAGGGGAGACGGACAGAGGTCTGGGCTCCTCAAGCATCAGCGACCAGAACCATCTCCATAAGTGACCTAAGGAATGACCAGATCTTCAAAGGCTCAACTTTATGATACAACCAAGGAACTAGAACTCTAGGCAGCAGCCACACCATAGGTCACCATGCTCTATGTGCTGCAGGGGAAAAAACAGAGCCAGCAGGTTTGAAGGGACTGTACTGGCTGGGGCAGAAGGTGTCTCAGAGGTCACCAGTACAGTCCAAGGACTGAAGGCCTTCCCCTATATCTTGGTGCTATGAGACCCCAAACTTCCAAACAACCCTGGGGGTGAGGATCTGGGGGCAATCATGTATGCCTATAGATATACATTACCCTCTTGCTATATAGGAAAAGGTGAGGTTGAAATTAAGTTGATTTAAATACATGCAAAAACTCAGTATCCCTTGCCACCTAGGTCTGTGGCCTAGAAGTCATACCAGCAAACATTGACCATTTAGGGCCCACCCTCAGCAAAATCCCTCTCTACGTTAAGTTAGTTGTGTCCACTTTGGGAAAGTGCCAGAAACCCTTGACTCTAAATTTGTCTTAAAATCTCTAAGTACATGAAAGCAGCTTTCATGTGGAGGGGCACAACATGCATGCTGCCAGACCATTCTAGATAGAGACCAACAAGCAGCACCAGAAACACCTCTTTAAATTTCGGGAGCATCAGATGGTCCAACCTAATGTCTGGTTGAAAGCAACAGAAGACAATCCTGCTCACTTTATTTCAGATGGAGTATTGGGAGGATATTGAAGAGTTCATAGGATAAATGGGAGGATTGGAGACCAAGGTTCAGAAAATGGGCTGGACACCAAAAGAGGATGGACAGTAGGGACCAAAGTCATGCCATAGGAGTGTCTGCCCCTGCTAGTCCCCACTGGTGCCCACAGCACAACACCATCACTACAAGTGGTTTCTGAACAATCTTTGAATCTTCGCTTTCCTCCCTTGATGTTCAATGTCCCAGAGGGGAGGGTCTGACGGGCTGAACCTGGATCCTCCTCAGAATGTCTGGGGTAGGGAGGAGGAATCATCCTTGATACAGAGTGGAGCACTAGTCCTCCCCAGTACGACACACAATGAGGCATTGCCTGCAGATGGAAAGGGAGGATGCTGAGCAGAAAGCAAACTAGGCAAATGTCCACCACATTCCCAACCATTTAGGGAGAACAAAAGGATATTAAAGTTCTGAAAGCTCCAGCTTTAAATGAACTACCTTGGAAATACATTTGCCTTATTTCTTGGAATCAAGCCCTGTAAAAGTGTTACGTAGGCTTGTAATTTCACTCCCAGATCAATTTGTAACCCATGACCCTGATTCCTGCCCCATACTTGGCCCTGGATTGCTTCTTCTGTTGATTTTAGATTACAATAGCAATTCCCAGCTCAGGGACAGAGGCTTGCCAGGCACCCACATTTAGAACAACACTTTCACTTTATCTCTCACCTCTTACCTCTCAGGGTACACATGAGTCCTGTTGGCTACCTGGTAAAGTTAAGAGGGAAGATAAGCTTAAGGACCTTATCGATCCCTGGGTAGGGAAGACCCCTCGGAGGAGGAGGAAATAGCAACCCACTCCAGTATTCTTGCCAGGATAACCCCATGGACAGAGGAGCCTGGTGGGCTACAGTCCATGGGGTCCCAAAGAGTTGGATACGAATGTGTGTCTGTGCATGCACACATATATTCATGTTCAGGCTTAAGGACCACAGAATTAAAAAGCTATTTCATCTCCTTACTTAGAGACAGAACTAAATTCCGGAAAAGTAGGAATATGGCCTGTTTTTTAAGCTCTTCAAGAGGCAGAAAAACACTATTCTCGATATATCCAATAATACATAAGAAACAAACTGTGTTTGAAGACTCAGAAGAAAACAGAGAACCCTTGATAAAAATGGGAAGTGGGGGAGGGATAAATTTGGAGATTGGGATTAACGTATACACAGTGCTGTATTTAAAATAGACAACCAACCAGGACCCACTGTATAGTACAAGGAACTATACTCAACATTTTTTAATAATCTATAAGGGAAGAGAATCTGAGGAAGATTATATATATATATAAAACGTATAACTAAATCACTGTGCTGGACATCTGAAACTCACACAATATTGTAAGCAACTATACTTAAATTAACAAACCAAAAAAATGTGAAGGAAGATAGACAAGCATAGGAGGAAGAGGATGTCCAAGGGATTATGACAGTGGCTGGGGACATAACCTCCCCACATGCGTGACTGCTCCTGGCTGCTTTGCCAGCTTCACGCAGCAGACAAAGTGAGCAGACGTAGTCTCTGTTGGAGGCTGAGGCTTCTCTCACATCTGTCAGCGCTGGAGGGAAGAAGCCTCAGGATCTGAGTCTGACAAAAGAATCTCCCTTTTTCAAGAGGTTCATCAGGATCCAGACAGAGGGAAACACATGCTCTGGAAAGGGAACAACCAGATGAGGTCTAAGGGCACATTCAAACCTGTGTGTGTATTAGTTGCTTAGTCGTGTCCGACTCTTTGGGACCCCATGGACTATAGCCCACCAGGCTCCTCTGTCCATGGGATTCTCCAGGCAAGAATACTGGAGTGGGTAGCCATTCCCTTCTCCAGGGGATCTTCCTGACCCAGGGATGGAACCTGGGTTTCCCACATTGCAGGCTGATTCTGAGCCGCTATGCTACAAACCTGCAGTGAGCACTACAAAGGTCTTAGCATTGGTCAAAGCATGACCAATGCTTGATACATATGAATTCATTGAATTTCTTTTAAAAAGAGAAGTAGGGAAATTTTAAGTAAAGGCAAAATCTTTCCAATGCTTCTTGTTCTAGTTTTCCTTAGCTTTGTCCCTCAGTTCACGCTATATGTAAGGGCCTTATGTTGTTAGTTAGTCCAAAGAAGGACCAAGTCATCCCAGGCCATGCCTCCCTCCACCTTCCCCAGTCCCAGGTAATTGAATGTGCCAATTAGCAGGGCCTTGAGAGTCACAGCACCAGTGGCTCCAGAGTTGGCCACTTGCAAACAGTGAACAGGTTCTGGCTGGCCATACCTCAGATTTGGAAAGCTGCTCTGTACCCAACCCTGAGGTGCGGTGCAAAACCCGGACAAGAACAGGCAAGTGCTGCCGAGTTCTGTGGATGCACGGGGGCGAGGAGCCTGCTCTGGGCTTACTCCAGTTTAGGCTCTGAAAAGGGAAACCTGGGGCAAAGGTAGAGAGTCCTGAAGGAAAATAGAGCAAATTAAAAAATTCTAAGGATTCCGCTGAGACACAGAAGCCTGTATCTCTTCCCTGCCCCTTCCCTCATGACTGATCACTCTGCTTAAGGAGTTTCTGCCTCGGGGAAAGTGAAACTACGTATTTGTCTCATTTCTCATCTGAGTTGAAGCCAACATATATAGCAATTATAGATATAATAGAAAATATAAATAAAATACCTAATATTGAAGTTCCTCACAACATTTTCTTAAATACGATTGACAACAACTGAAGGTCATGGATTGAGGTTTTTGTGTGACTCATGTTCATTTCTTTCCATTTCTTAGCTGTCACAATCATCCCACAGTAAAAGGGTTTCTAGCCTATTATTACTTCAGGAACACTAACATTTCTTAAGGGACCTCCCTGCCCCAAGGAGTTTTTGCTCCATCTCCAAAGAAGATAGAACATTCTTAAGGAGTGAGTCAACTTATCACATCAGTTAAGGCATCCATTGCTCAGCCATCAATCTTTGTATCAATCAGATCTGCACAGATGTCCTATAGGAGACCAAGTTGCTCATCTGAGGGCAAGCCTTCAGCTGGTCAGAAATTCCCAGGGTGAGTTTTACAAGCAGTGCTGGGACCCTCATGCTTCCATGTTTTTTGGTATAAGTTGCTGGCTCTCAATCATCATGTTTTAGGGCTCAGATGGAAGTGAAAATGGCTTCAATTCCAAAATGGAAGTGTACCATATAGTTCCACAAGATCTAGGTACACCAGATTTTTAATGTATAAAGATGCTTGCAAACTTTACAAGTGCTCAGCAGTTCAAGTTCCCTCCGTGCTCCTGACCCATGAAGAAGAAAAAGGGCATCAGGACTGATAACTTGCTCCATGTCTCTCCTCTCTACTTCCGATCTTACATGTTCACTCACCTGCCTCCAGCTGAAGGAATGGGTACCCCTTCCGAGACCGGCATAATGTTCCTGGTAGTGCTCCATCCTCTTTCATTTTCTCCCTTGCCAGTAACTCCCCGACCCCATCTTCTCCCTGAGAAACATGGTCAGTGCTCTCCATCCTGAAAAACCGCTTCGTTCTACTCCTCCCCTTCTCGCTGCCAATCTCCTTGAATCCACTGTCCTCCTTTCTCTTCACCTGCCACTCAATGCTGTCCTGACTGAACTTAATACGAGTTTTTTTCCCACTTGTACTTTCTTCTTTGGATGTTTACAACTATTCTCATGGTGTCATATATTACTTCAGTTCAGTTCAGTTCAGTCGCTCAGTCGTGTCCAATTTTCCGTGACCCCACGAATCATAGCACGCCAGGCCTCCCTGTCCATCACCAACTCCCGGAGTTCACTCAAACTCATGTCCCCAGAGTCGGTGATGCCATCCAGCCATCTCATTCTCTGTCATCCCCTTCTCCTCCCGCCCCCAACCTTTCCCAGCATCAGAGTCATTTCCAGCGAGTCAACTCGTCGCATGAGGTGGCCAAAGTATTGCAGCTTCAGCTTTAGCATCAGTCCCTCCAATGAACACCCAGGATTAATCTCCTTTAGAATGGACTGGTTGGATCTCCTTGCAGTCCAAGGGACTCTCAAGAGTCTTCTCCAACACCACAGTTCAAAAGCATCAATTCTTTGGCGATCAGCTTTCTTCACAGTCCAACTGTCATATCCATACATGACCACGGGAAAACCATAGCCTTGACTAGACAGACCTTTGTTGGCAAAGTGATGTCTCTGCTTTTTAATACACTATCAAGGTTGGTCATAACTTTCCTTCCAAGGAGTAAGCATATTTTAAGTTCATGGCTGCAATCAGCATCTTAAAAACTGGTAATTCCAAAGATCTATCTTTAGTCCTAAACTCTTAGTTCCAAACCATTTCTCAGTGAATACTGGTTATGTCCATCTGGCTGTGCCAGAGGTGATGGGCCAGAGGCACCTAAATAAATAAGTCTAAATCCAAACTCATCTGTTTTCTCATCTCTTTTCAAATCCACATCCCCAGAAAATGCCTGAATTTTATCAACCTAAGAGTTACTTTCAAACATCAGAAATTCTAAACAAGAAAATGCTACATACTCTAAACAATCCCAAAGATACAGAGGAATATGGGAGAAATCTGTGACATCCATAAAAGCAAACAAGAAAAACACTGAAGAATAACCTTAAAAATTATTGAATAAAGAAACCCCCAAAGATGTACAGGAAAACTGATTAAAAATGAATTAATATGGTATCTTAGAGACAACTGGTGAAGATGAGACAACTATTAATTAAGAAGTCAAAACTGATGGTTCTTGCTTGAATTTAATTTGCTTAGGCTTACCACTTCCCACTGAAAAGATCAAAGGACATCATTACCTGGAATACGGTATTACTGTTGGCAAAGTTGATTTTCTTGCTGGATCTGCCCAACAGAGCAGGAACATGTGCTTCTAGGAGAAAGGTAAATGTGATTTGTAGCTTTTCACACTCACTTACAGTAGAGCAGACACCATAGTAAGCAAGCCCTAGTAGTACCAGGGGAAAAAGCCAAGAGGAGATGGGTGTCAAAAATCTTCATTTCCTCCATGTGTTAAACAAAATTACACACATCACAAACTGTGGTCAATTTCTACAAGTGACTCCAAGATATAAGAGAACTGGATTCTAATCAATATTCACCAGTTCCCAGCTTTCATGTGTATATTATTCAGTGACCTTTGGCAAACGACTTACATTTTCTGAGATGATTTCCAGATCTCAGGACTGTCACACAAAAAGGACTGTCACACAGTTACAAATCATTCGACAAAATCAAACTCAAGCAAGATAGTTAAATGTTCGAAATTCCCAGTCCTGCCAACTGACTTGTAGAATGTTCAAATATAACTTTCCAGTTGCCAAAAAATGGAATCATGTTAGCTTACATTTCTAGGAAATGTCAGATGAGGCAATTTTGAAAATCCACCTGCTGTGCCTAAGCCTGAATCTAAAACAATAAATGGTCCATTTTTCTCTGGAAGTTGAATTCTACTGAATTAATCTTGTTACAAGATGAAAGCCTGAAAGTAAATATGATGAATCACTCCTCCCACCATGCCGGTGTGTGGTGCGAGCACGGCACCCCGCTTTCTCCCCAACATGGCTCGAGTCAGGAGCCAAGCTTCCGAAGCAAAGTGTGATCAACAGATGCTCGTTTCCATAACTGGCACTTCTCCAGTAGCCAATCCCAAATTTAATTAGCCACTTATCTGAAGCAGAAAAGGATTTCTAAAGCATTCTAGTAACCTGTGCTCGACTTTCCTTTGGTGCTTGCCTCAGCCCCATGTGCCTCTTTACCCAGAAGCCTTTGAAGTGTGCATGTCAAGCACAGGATGTGTACTAATTCTTACTGTAAATAAACAGTTCTCTAAAAATGTCCCTGAGATTGTTCTACTAGAGAGAGTAATATCCCATTGAACTGAAGACCACGTGTCTTCATGGGAAGGACACTACAAGGGAAGGATACTAGAAATGAGGCTGTACGTGTAACTCAGTACTAACAGGTCTCTACCAATGTTTTACTTGGGCTAACTCACAACAGGTCTACTGTAACCTACCCAGCACTGGACTCCCTTCAACCTGTGGCCAGATCCTACATGGTCCCAGTGGCTATGCTCGTGTAATACCATCTGAGCAATACCCTCACCCCACTCTTCACTCTGCTTATCTCGTATTCAGTGAATTCTGTCATTCTTGGAACAAAAGAACTGTCTACACTCAGTCCTCTTAACAACTATCTACTCTGTGATGGGGTTTCCAGGAACCCGTGTGGCTTCACAATCATCTCAGGGGGTCTTGTTGGCTCGGAGGGCTGGAGTCAAGCTGAAGCAGAAGGTATGGATGCCCATGGAGTACTGGCAGATGGCGAGGGGAGGTTTAGTCAAGCACTACCAGCTGGAACCACGTTCCTCTTGCCTGCCCAGCATCCTTCGCCCTGCTTTTCTAGGAGAAAAGCTCATCTTGGTTGCGGTGAGCCCATCCGTGTGGGTCAGCTGACCTCCCCTCATCCTCAGAGCGCCCAATTCCTCCAAGGCCACAGTGACTGGGATAAAGCTGAACCTGTGACCTAGGTCAAGCCAAACCTCTTATAATTTGAGTTCTCAGGTGACACTTTCTCCGTGCACTGAGCTAAAAGAGTGTGAGTCTTGCTCACCACATGGAGAGACTATGTCTGCCAGGTGGAGGCAGGGGACTTCCCATACACACCATTTGAGCCTTGCATCTGACCCTCTCTGGAGCCTGGAGTTCACTTCTGTGAGCAAGTCAAGTCCCATGTTTGCTTCATCTACATACTATATGATTCTTTCCCTGAAAACCTCCCAACACCTAAGCTCATCCCCTCCCCAGCTTCTGCCTAACTTATTTAGATGGTTATCTTCCACCCTTTGCCTTGAATTTTCCATATTATCCCCTCTAGTCCTTTAAACTCAGATCAGCACCTAACTGTGAAAGGACGTTTCCTATATAAATCCATTCCTGCCAAAGCCTTCGAGCCTCTGATATATGTGTACATGAATACATTCCATCCCATGGTCACATCCTAACTGCTATTCCATGAGATCCATTCTTGCTCTATCACTGTTCTTTAAACAAGAGGTTTTAATTGGTGGGGAAAAAAGAGAAGATTCTCACTTTAAAGTGTCCTACCTTTTAGAAATGAAATCCCATGGTGAAATACAGTGAGGCTCCAAGGTGTGCTTATGTGCTTTTTAATACATGCTAGTGTTTGAAAGCTTATTGTACACTAAGCAGTGTGCTGAGGACCTTATATGTATTTATTCATTAATCCTTACAAAAACTTTATGTGCTGGGTACTTTTCTCTCCTGTTTAAAGGAAGAGGTATTAAGGCTTCAAGAGTCTAAAAAATCTGTTCAGGGTCACCCAGCTTGTAGGCTGAAGTCTTTGTACTGACTGAATCCACAAACTCTTTATCATCCCTTAACCCCACCTGCACACCAGGGAACAGACATTTGCCTTCTTGGAATGCCTCAGTGAGGCTTCTGCTGGAGTTGCTCTGCACAAGTAACTCAGTACTAGGAGGCCAACATTTTAACTGGGTTAACTCACAACTCTTCTACCTAGCTCTGGACCCCCTCCAACACACAGCCAGATCCCAAGGGATCTGGTGGCTGCATTCATTTAGTATTATTCATTTTATTAATAGTATTAATATCCTTTTTTTTTTTACTTAAATGAAATATGCTTGGTTATTTTGCTTTTTGGTCCACAGCAATTCTAAAGGAATAAAAACTTAGAAGTGACTGTGAGGTGGAGGCCGAGCCCAGAAAACAGTGAGAGATGACTGGGAGAGTCAGAAGGAGCCTGAAAAGCTCTTAAAGAGCCATGGGAATTCTAGATATGCCCAGAGTCCACCTCTTCCCGTGGCTCTCTGTCGCCCGATTCACAGCCAGCCCTCGGAGCAAGGCATCCACCTTCTATTGATTCTGAAGGACAGCATCATCACGTGTAGTTGGTCCTCCAGGACACTGGGGGCACTGTATAGCCCTGTAGCATTGGCAAACGTGTGACTACTAAAAAGCTTATGTGGGGATTAAGTGGATATGCAGTCATCAAACTGTCCTTTAAAATATCTCAATTCATCTCCGCTCTTCCCTTCATGGTAATTTTGAAGCCAGGAATCACATCTAATATGTCTAACTTCATAATGAGTCATATAACGCTTAATGCCCAAATGTCTTTATTGCTGCTGCTGCTAAGTCACTTCAGTCGTGTCCGACTCTGTGTGACCCCATAGATGGAAGCCCACCAGGCTCCCCGATCCCGGGGATTCTCCAGGCAAGAACACTGGAGTGGGTTGCCATTTCCTTCTCCAAATGTCTTTATTACATAGATAATAAGTTCTATTTCCTTCCATGATGAGCAAATTGTACATCCTTAAACACTGTTCAAGTTGTAAATGTTTTGTGTTAGATGTTCCAGAGAAATCATTCCCTGAAACTTAAATGTTTAACTTACAGAAAGTTACCTCATTACCTTCATCCGCACTCAATATTTTTATTTGCCCACAAATCCAGGAAAACTAGAACAAGAATAAGAAGAGTAGGGAGAGTATTTTAGAAACTGGGATAGGAAGTGAGAAAAAGTAGAAGAGACAAAAAATCTGTATCAAAAGTAAGTACAGTAAAAGAATCTGCTAGAAGTTGCAAATGATTCTCAGGAAAGAAGGAAATCTCCCCCCACATACCCCTTACTTCCATCTCTACTCTGCAGATGTTAAAAAACAGCAATATACAAAAAGTGTTCACACTTTGCAGAACACTGGTAGTCAGCCTCCAAGGTGACCCCAGTGACTCCTGTCTGGTCATGTTCACACTCTGGTATAGTGTGTGTATATTGAGGAAGTGGACGGGGGATGCATACACGCTTGTATATACATGATTAGAGGAAAGAGATCTGGGTTTAAAAGTTTAAAAGTATTCAATATATTCATTAAAGAAAATTAAAACATAGGTAAAAGAAGATTACTTGAAGTCCAGGCCCTCACCTTGCTGTTTATTTCCCTCACATCCTCTGCCTACCCAGGCTTGCTTGTTTGTACAGCACCAAGAGTTCATGACAATGACAAACGATGAATCAATGTTCAAGCCTGGCCTTGACAATCCTAGCAAAGACTCCGCTTGACGATTTTTCTTTTTTTTTAATTTTAATTTTTAATCGGAGGATAATTGCTTTGCAATGTTATGTTAGTTTCTGCAACAACGTGCATCAGCCATAGGTGTGTGTATATATATATATGTATCTATCCTGTCCCTCTTGAGCCTCCCTCCCATCCCCCACCCCATACCACCCTCTGGATTACATTTTTTTCTTTTAAGATTCATTCTTAAAGGTACAGAAATGAGTTATAAAAATGTCTGTGTGTATAAATATGTATAAAGGGCACTCCAGTAAAATACTTTACAAGCACTTTCAGCACTTCCTGTGTACACCACACCAAAGCAGCTGTTTCCGGGAACCCTAAAGAAGACTGTTTCCACGCTTAGCGTCTAAATCTGATTTTATACTGCTCCTCAGCTAACATCAAAACTCATTTGTTTCACTGCGAGCAAGTGGCCATATTGTTCTGATCACTGGATAAAATAGACAATATTCTAAAAATTTAGATCCTCCATTATTCTATAATACATAGAGACCTTGAATAGAATCTCTATGTATATAAAATTTTGTCTTATTTCTCCTTTCACTGCTGGAGACAGGAAATATCAAGTTGGCTTAAACAGAGTCAGTTCAGATACTTCTGTCTTCAGTTTACAGTGAAAAAAACCCTAATAGTTTAGGGCCTACTTTGTACCTAGCATTTTATGAGAATTAACTTTAATCCTCACAACAGACTTAGAAGGTAATATTCACCCCATTTTACACATAGGAAAAATGTGGTTCTGAGGCATTAAGTAACTTGCCTAAAATCACCCAGCTTATAGGTCCTGGAGCCTGGATTGGAAGATCAGTCTTTACCTCCGAAGCCTCTTGTTCTTTTCATAGCCCCACCCGACCTATTCAACAGGGCTCTTATTTTCCATCTGATCGCCTGGCCTCCTGTCACCTGACCAAAATAGCTTTACCGAGCTTGGTCCTCTCACAAGAAAACTGAAACATCTCATGAGGAGCAGCCAGTTGAGGTCTGTGGGTAGGGTGGGGGCCTCAGAGGGGATGTGCAGACACAGCCAGCACACCTCACTCAACCTTTCCCACACAGACTGAACATTTAATTTTTAAAAATTCATATGTTCTTCCTAAAAAAGAAGGGAGTTTTATTGACAAGGGTTAAAATAGTCACAGAACAGATCAGATACAATAGCTTCATCTTATTACTTAATCACCTGGATTTTTTTCTGGGTGCTTATTTCTTGGGCAAGCAATTTCTTTTTTTTTTTTTTTGCTTAGCATCACCAGTTAACTTGTTCCTTTTAGAAACTCTCCATTCCTTGGTGTTCTGTACCATACCCTTGCTTCTCTGTAGTTGGAATGAGGGGTTTAAACAATCCAACTCTGAAATAGTGTCATTAACTATTTGGCTACAGAGAGCCCATGTGCCAGACACTGTTCTTGGAAATCTGAGGTGCTTTCCCTCTTGACTGTAACTTCCTGTCTGGAAGATATTGAGGTGAGGGTTCAAGTTTGGTGTCCCTCTTTCACATACAACTTCCCTGGTCTTTCACTTGTTTCAACAGTGGTTTCTGAACACCTACTATGCACTAATAATTCTCAGTGTAGTTAGTTAGTTAGTAACTGCCACTCTGCTGGCTTGCCTGCAAGTCCAGGGAGTGATGAATAAAATAATTAAGGCCTGTCATAACAGCTAACACTCATACAGGGCTTAAAGTGGACCAGGCACAGTTCCCAGGGCTTTACATACCTTAACCCATTTAATTCAACACCAACTGACATTTATAGTTGAAGAAACTGAAGCATAGAGAGGTTAAGATACTTGCCTGAGCTCACACAGTTTATAGAACCAAGATCTGAACCCAGGCAGCTGGACTCCAAGTCCACATATTTAAACACTGTGCTACATTGGTTCTCACATGATTAGGTTAATGGTATCCCAGGAATGTTTTATTTAAAAAACAGACAAATGTCCCCAAATGCCAAAAAATTACCCCAAAATCATATGTAACCTGTCACAGTCCTAAGCAGAGAAATGGTTAAAATGAGCTGCTTCGTGTGTTCTGTAATTCTGAGCAGTTCTGTATGTTAAGTGCATCCACTACTTAGCAGAATAGAACTGCTGACTCTGCCATTCAGAAGAATCGCTCTGAAGCTGAAGTGGTAATAATTCAAAATTGACAGACTTGGAGAGACTTGAAAAGCCAGGCTTGTTATTAGCATTTAATGGAATCAAGTATTTAATAGACCATAGTAGAAAGTATTACAAAAATAAATCTCAATAAATGAGCAGATTTCAGGAATATTTGGGGAGCAAAGAATTTTTTTAAATATTTCATATATAAGAAGTGGTGGTTATTCCTGGAAATACATCCCCTTAAGTTGACAAAATGGCTTTTGTTTTTGACAGAATAGTTTTAGATTTCTTAAAGTATTTATTTTTAGAAAGGTTCAACTAGAGCAAAAATAATTTAAATGTCAAAAAATTATTCAACACTACATAATTCTAAAGATACAACACAGACTTGTTAAATACTGTGAAAAATAAATATTAACTTTCTGATTATCATGTAAAGTGTGACACTGATTGTTATATAAAAGTAAAAATAATGCAATTTCATATCAATTCAATGCAATCCTTATGAAAGATTTTTAAGTTCAATGTAAGTATTAATAAATTCTATTAGTTCCTACTTATGAGTCTGTTGGTAGAAATGGCATGCTAAGCTGAGACTAGGATACTAGAGGGCTATTTTACTGAAATAAGTACTAAAAATACTGTGCATTCCTTTCTTGTTCAATTCAGTATGTTAGTGACCCCTAAAAAATAAGGGAGACCAAAGGCATTTCCAGTTGGAAGATGTCATATAAAATTGTCAATTCTGTCATCTCTCAAAAACCACCCAACAAAAAACAAAGGAAAGAAGAAATACAAAGGAGTAAATCTCATCTTCAAGAAAAAAGTCCTTTTTAATTTAACCACAAAATATGCAGTGGTGGTGGTGGTTCAGTTGCTGTCGAGTCTCCTCTGTCCATGGGATTCTCCAGGCAAGAATACTGAAGTGGGTTGCCATTTCCTTCTCCAGGGGATCTTCCCAACCCAGGGATCGAACCCAGGTCTCCTGCATTGCAGGCAATCTCTTTCCTGTATTGCCAGTGAATTCTTTACCAACTGAGCCAACGGGAAGCCCTCAAAAAGGTGGAAGGGGTACCAAAAGCAGTGGAGTTTGAGCAAAGGCATGAAAGGAAGCTTAGAGAGGGCACCCAAAGCTACATATCTTAGAAAGAGCTTAACAGGCAACTAATGAGAGGCACATACTGAGGCGAGAAATCAATAGCTTGGTTTGCACAACAATGAAAGTAAGGTGGTATTATGGGTTGATTTGTGTGCGTCTCCAAAAGATGCACTGAATTTCTAACCTCTGAATATGGCCTTATATAGAGTTTGCAGACATAATCAAGGTAAAATGAGCTCATACTAGATTAGGGTAGGCCCTAGTGCAATGACTGGTGTCTTTATAAGACAGAAATTTGGACCCAGAGAGGAGAATGCCATGTAAAGATGAAGACAGAGATTGGAGTGATGCTTTTGCCAGCCAAGAAACACACAGGTTGCTGGCAGCCAGGAGCTAGGATGGAGGCATGAGATGGATCCTCCCTCAGAGCCTCTAGAAGGAACCAACCTTGCCAACACCTTGGTTTTGAACTTCTGGCCTCCAGAACTGTGAGACAATACATTTCTGTTGTTTTAAGCCACCTGATCTGTGACACTTTGTTACGGCAGCTCTAGCTATCTAATACAGATGGGTAGGCTGGTAGCATGAGTTTCCCCAGACCTAGTTTGGTTTTGAGTAGCAGAGAAAGTAGCCCTAAATTAGAATTCCACCTACAAACCATATTAACAGGAAGTCATATGTTCAGGAAGAAAGAAAAGAGACTACACTGTGAACAGTTCTGCACTGCCTATCTTCACTGGCTGGGGAAGAGAAAGGCTGAAATATCTCACATACAAAGCCCTGAGTAAAAGAAAAATTCCCCAGGGTATAGAAGGTGTCCTTGGCCCCTTCACTACACAGTGAAAGTTGCTCAGTTGTGTCCGACCCCACGGACTGTAGCCCACCAGGCTCCTCTGTCCGTGGAATTTTCCACGCAAGAGTATTGGAGTGGGCTGCCATTCCATATACAAACCTCCTATAAATAAATATTTAATATAGGAAAAATTCTCCTCATTCAAACATGAAGAATAGAAAAGAAGGCAACAAAGATATAAGAAAAAGAAAACATACAGAAGCACAAATGCTGATGAATAGTCGCCATGAAAATGTTACCTCAGAGCAGATGAAAATTCTAAACACATATTTTGTCTTAAATTTGTTAAAAGATATAATGGAGCAATTGCTTTCAGTCAACAAGCATGAAACAAAGAAACAACACTAAAGAGAAGCAGTGAGGGGAGGTGAATGAAGGAGCAGAAACCTAAGCCAACAGAGCTCAGGAAAGAAAGAAATGAGAAAGAAACCAAGACCATGGCAGCGATAGATGCAAAACCGGAAGCACGGTAAGGAGAAAAAGATACAGTATGGAACACAGTGGCCAGAAATGAGGAAAAAGTACAAAATGAAATGTAAACAAAGACCAAAATGTTCAGAGAGAAATGTGTAATTTTTGGTCAATTTATATGTACGCAGGAGAGGGAATTCAATATTTGCAAAATAAAAGTACCTGAAGAAGACAACATGAAGAGTGGAAGAGAACAAACATTTAAAGATATATTTTAAGAAAACTTTCCCGGAGTAAAAGAAAACTTCAACTTACAAATTGAAATTGCATACCATGTCCCACAAAAATCTTGATTTGGAACAGTCACAGTAAATTTATAGTTCGAAATCTAGAGATTTTAAAATAAATATTCTTTGAGCAGCCAAGCAGGTTGAAGGGAGTAATCAAGATATTTACAAGGAAAAGCATTCAAATTAGCCCCAGATTTCTCTATGATAACATTAGACAGATACTGTAGCAATACATGAAAAATTCTCCCAGAAAGAAAGTATATATTCCAAACTGTCACTCACTTCCAAAAACAATAAGTAGTTTTGAATATGCCAGTGCTCAGGAAATACTGTTTCCAAGAGCTCTTTCTGTTTTAGTATATGTGCTGCCGAAATGAACACCAAGAGCTCTTTCTGAAGAAACCATCAGAGGACAAATTTCAGTCAATTGAGCCATAAACGGAAAAACTGCAGCCAAGAACTGCCTGTGAGCCCCTGAATCTATTTAATTGTGGGACTAGAACGAAAGCAAAAGTAGGAATTACGGTTTCAAAACTGAATGTAAACACTAAAAACTCTACCAAAGTAGAAAAAATTTGAATGAAAATGTTGAGAGGGAAAGGTGGAAAGGTAGGAAGTAGTTAGAGAATATTAATTTCTCCATTTTTTCTAGGTGGAAAGGTAGGAGGTAGTTAGAGAATATTAATTTCTCCATTTTTTCTAGCTGGGAGCCTCAAGATTTTTTTAAACTGAGAAAGCAGTTAATGAGAATATACAAATAAGTTACCAAAAAAGATTATATCTTTTTATAATAATATCATATCAGTTTAGTTCAGTTCAGTTCAGTCGCTCAGTCGTGTCCGACTCTGCGACCCCATGAATCACAGCACGCCAGGCCTCCCTGTCCATCACCAACTCCCGGAGTTCACTCAAACTCATGTCCATCGAGTTGGTAATGCCATCCAGCCATCTCATTCTCTGTCGTCCCCGTCTCCTCCCGCCCCCAATCCCTCCCAGCATCAGACTCTTTTCCAGTGAGTCAACTCGTCGCATGAAGTGGCCAAAGTATTGGAGTTTCAGCTTTAGCATCAGTCCTTCCAATGAACACCCAGGATTGATCTCCTTTAGAATGGACTGGTTGGATATCCTTGCAGTACAAGGGACTCTCAAGAGTCTTCTCCAGCACCACAGTTCAAAAGCATCAATTCTTCGGCGATCAGCTTTCTTCACAGTCCAACTCTCACATCCATACATGACCACTGGAAAAACCATAGCCTTGACTAGACAGACCTTGGTTGGCAAAGTAATGTCTGTGCTTTTTAATATGCTGTCTATGTTGGTCATAACTTTCCTTCCAAGGAGTAAGCGTCGTTTAATTTCATGGCTGCAATCAGCATCCACAGTCATTTTGGAGCCCCCAAAATAAAGTCTGACACTGTTTCCACTGTTTCCCCATCTATTTCCCATGACATGATGGGACCAGATGCCATGATCTTCGTTTTCTGAATGTTGAGCTTCAAGCCAACCTTTTCACTCTCCTCTTTCACTTTCATCAAGAGGCTTTTTAGTTCCTCTTCACTCTCTGCCATAAGGGTGGTGTCATCTGCATATCTGAGGTTATTGATATTTCTCCCAGCAATCTTGACTCCAGCTTGTGCTTCTTCTAGCTCAGCGTTCCTCATGATGTACTCTGCATATAAGCTAAATAAGCAGGGTGACAATATACAACCTTGACGTACTCCTTTTCCTATTTGGAACCAGTCTGTTGTTCCATGTCCAGTTCTAACTGTTGCTTCCTGACCAGGTTTCTCAAGAGGCTGGTCAGGGGGTCTGGTATTCCCATCTCTTTCAGAATTTTCCACAGTTTTTAGAAAAGGCAGAGGAACCAGAGATCAAATTGCCAACATCCACTGGATCATGGAAAAAGCAAGAGAGTTCCAGAAAAACATCTATTTCTTCTTCATTGACTATGCCAAAGCCTTTGACTGTGTGGATCTCAATAAACTGTGGAAAATTCTGAAAGAGATGGGAATAATATCATATAGGTAATATAAATAAAATTAGATGGAAAAAGAAAGGGAAGGGAAATAAAGAGGGTATACAGTATAAGTGGCTCAGAGTGTCTGCCTACAATGTGGGAGATCCGGGTCTATCCCTGGGTCAGGAAGATCCTCTGGAGAAGGAAATGGCACCCCACTCCAGTACTCTTGCCTGGAAACTCCCATGGATGGAGCCTGGTACACTACAGTCCGTTCTGTTCCGTTCCGTTCAGTCGCTCAGTCGTGTCCGACTCTTTGCGACCCCATGGACTGTAACCTACCAGGCTTCTCCGTCCATGGGATTCTCCAGGCAAGAATACTGGAGTGGGTTACCATTTCCTTCTCCAGGGGATCTTCCCGACCCAGGGATCGAACCCGGGTCTCCCGCATTGGTGGCAGACGCTTTAACCTCTGAACCACCAGGGAAGCCCACTCCACGGGGTCGCAAAGAGTCGGACACGACTGAGCAACTTCACTCACTCATACAGTATTATAATCTCATCAGTGTTCACAGTAGAGAATTAAGAGATTATTGGCTAAAGAGAAGATAATGAGATGGCTGGATGGCATCCCCGACTCAATGGACATGAGTGTGAATGAACTCTGGGAGTTGGTGATGGACAGGGAGGCCTGGTGTGCTGTGATTCATGGGGTCGCAAAGAGTCGGACATGACTGAGCGACTGAACTGAACTGAACTGAAGGACAGTATCAACCATCCTTAATAGAAAACTCTTAGATTGAGGAGGAAATAAAAAATTGACATTTCAGAATATCTGAAATATAGCAATAATGAAAACACTACAAATCAGATTTTAGAGGTATGATTATAACAGTGGTCCCAGGGAATCTCATAGTCTTCAGTAATAGCTATGTCTAAATAAAAAGGAAAAAGAAAACAAAAACTTTAAACTCTGACAAAACTTTAAACTCTCAATATGTTAGGTTTAGTTATTTTTATTTCTTTTCTAAGGAAAACAATTAAGCTATAAAGATAAAAATAGAGATTAGTGAATTAAAAGCCAGAGAAAAGGTAGAAATAAATTTCAAAAGCTGTTGCTTTAAAAACAAAACAAAAGGCAAATAAATCCTGTCTAACAAATCAAGGACAAAAAGAGAAATTTTGAAAACATAAATGAAACATAAGAGCAAATAGTCACAGATACAGAAGAAATTGAAACACTCGTGAAAGTTTAATGATGTAAAAGTATAATTTAACTAACTTTCCAAGAAGAGACAGAAAATCGAAACAGACCAACTGTAGAGAAGAAACAGAGAAAGTGGTCAAACAACACAGGTTACAATCTCCTGGGAAGCTTTTGAAATCTCTAGGAGTCCAGGCTATGCCCCAGGCCAATTAAATCTACATCTCTGGGAGATAGCAGTAGTTTTTAAGCTCTTCAAGTGTTCCAATATTTAGCCAAGGCTGAGAAGCACAATTCAAATTATTAAAGACGTTGAAAAAGATACTTAAACTGCTCTTAGGAATTCCCTGGCAGTCCAGTGGTTGGGACTTGGTGTTCTCTGCTGAGGGCCCAGGTTTGATCCTTGGTCAGGGAGATAAGATCCCACAAACCTTTAAGTGCAGCCAAAAGAAAAGCAAACTGCTCCCTTCCAAAGAGAAATAAAGGAAATTCTTGTTAATAATTAACAAGGTAAATTCTTACCTTGCAACGTTACTATTGATATTATTACTTTGTATAATAAGTAGTAATTATTATTTATAGTAACTATAATAATTTATAACATTATTATCAGTGTTACTTTGTGATAATGCCAATTAAGATAAAACTGATGCCAAAATATGACAAAGATAGCACACAAAAAAACTATAGGCCAATATTTTTGATGATTATCAATGCCATAAAGCCTACAGTGAGTGTCAGCAAACAGAATCCAGCATCATATTAAAATAATAATACACCAAGCAGCTTTCCTTCTAGCAATGCAGGTTTGGTTTAATATCAGAAAACCTATTATAATAACTCACCATATTAATAGATGTGGGGAGAAAAATCATATGTATGGTTGCCTCTATAGATGCTATAAAAAGATTAGATATCAATGCACTATCACCGCTTGATTAAAAACTCTCCCTAGAATAGGAATAGATGGATGCGTCCTTAGTGTGACAAAAACAATCTCTCTGTCAGTCTCAGAGCTAGAACCCTGCATGGTGGGAACATGCTGGCTTGTGTACCCACTCAGGTCTTTCCACTGGCTGTGTCCTCCTGAAACACTGTGCTCCCAGACCTCCCCAAGGCTGATTCCTCCGCCTTGTTTGCATCTCTGTTCAAATGGTACCTCCTCTGAAGGCCTCCCATGAAAATTCAGTGGAAGCATTTCACTTTCCCAAAATATCCATTCATTTCTTTATTCACTGTCTTCCCTCCTTAGATTAAACTCTAGACGAGTTGAGTTTGGCCTGTTACAGCATCACCACATTGCCAGTGCCTGCATCAGTGCCTGGCTTGTCAAGTGGGCACTCAGTGAGGAGGGCGGGGGTTGGAGACAAAAGAAATCCTTCTGGAATACTAAACCCAAAGCGTAGGCTAGAGGTGACCAACACAAAAGCCTTTTTATGAAAAATAAAATACTGTGGTTTGTGAGGTTCTTCAAATATTTAAAATCAGACAATGCAATATCTCCAGTTTAAAGCACTTTTTCATTATGCATTACATCTCCATCACTCAAGAGTTTCTTTTCTGGCAAATTCCCCTGCTTTGAGCTTCCCCTGTGGCTCAGTTGGTAAAGAATCTGCCTGCAATGCGGGAGACCTGGGTTCAATCCCTGGGTTGGGAAGATCCCCTGGAAAAGGGAAAGGCTACCCACTCCAGTATTCCTGCCTGGAGAATTCCATGGACTATATAGTCCATGGGGTCACAAAGAGTCGCACATGACTGAGCAACTTTCACTTCACTTCACCTGCTTTGAAGTATATGATTTTCATCAGCTATATTTCTTCTTCTTGGAAATAGCCATAAGTTCAGTTCAGTTGCTCAGTCATGTCCGACTCTTTGCGACCCCATGAATCACAGCACGCCAGGCCTCCCTGTCCATCACCAACTCCCGGAGCTCACTCAAACTCATGTCCATCGAGTCGGTAATGCCATCCAGCCATCTCATTCTCTGTCGTCCCCTTCTCCTCCTGCTCCCAATCCCTCCCAGCATCAGACTCTTTTCCAGTGAGTCAACTCTTCGCATGAAGTGGCCAAAGTATTGCAGTTTCAGCTTTAGCATCAGTCCCTCCAATGAACACCCAGGACTGATCTCCTTTAGAATGGACTGGTTGGATCTCCTTGCAGTCCAAGGGACTCTCAAGAGTCTTCTCCAGCACCACAGTTCAAAAGCATCAATTCTTCAGTGATCAACTTTCTTCACAGGCCAACTCTCACATCCATACATGACCACTGGAAAAACCATAGCCTTGACTAGACGGACCTAGCCATAACACGAGTTTAAAATCAATGACTTAGAAAAGAATCTGCCTTACTCTCATCTTCATCAGCTAGTTTCTCTTCTCCATCCACCATTTTCTCCTCGTCAGTGGGCACCTCAGCCATCCCAACTGACTGATCTTTCTGTTTGCCCACCTTGGCTGTCATCATGTGCTAAATCAACACAAAACCTCAGATATAGAACTAAGAATGGTCCTAGCTTAACCTGGCCTTTTCTGGGATAAAAATGCCCCACAACCATACTTCTGGTCCAGTAGGTTAGTGGATGTGCTTGCCAGGTGGCGCTGGTGGTAAAGAACACACCTGCTAATGCAGGAGTCTTAAGAGATGTGGGTTTGATTCCTGTGTTGGGAAGATCCCCTAGAGGAGGGCATGGCAACCCACTCCAGTATTCTTGTCTGAGAATGCCATGGACAGAGGAGCCTGGCAGGCTACAGTCCATAGGGTGGCAAAGAGTCGGACACGACTAAAGTGAATTAGCACACAGGATATTGAATTCCAAACTGCTGCTACTGCTAAGTCGCTTCAGTCGTGTCCGACTCTGTGAGACTCCATAGACGGCAGCCCATCAGGCTCCCCTGTCCCTGGGATTCTTCAGCCAAGAATACTGGAGTGGGTTGCCATTTCTTTCTAGTTAAGTTAAAAGAGGAGAAACTTAACGGTGAAATGTATGTTGACACAAGTGTTATTGATGTACCTGGTCTTCAGCTAACATAACAGGAACTTTTCTGTCTTTTAAAAAAGTGGGTAAGGCTGAGTTTGTTTCAAAATCATAAGAGACGTGGAAAATCATGGATCCTATGTAGTGTACACATCTGGCTCCATTCCCAGTATCCTTGGGAATATCCCACCATGAACAAGGCAAAATATATCAAAATATACCACCAGTTACCTAATTTTTAAGTGAGTTATATCAAGATTGAAGGCCATTCATTGAATTTCTGAGAAATAGAGTAAATTAGACATTATATAAATTCTGAAAGTATGACACATTCCCCCTGAGAGGAAATGTTTGAACATTTATGTGAGATATTAGAGAAGAATATATACAGGCTTCCCAGGTGGCGCAGTTGGTAAAAAAAATCTGCCTGCCAATTCAGGAGATACAAGAGATACAATTTCAATCCTTGGGTCAGGAAGATCCCCTGAAGTAGGAAATGACAACCCACTCCAGATTCTTGCCTGGAAAATTCCATGGACAGAGGAGCCTGGAGGGGTGACAGTCCTTGGAGTTGCAAAGAATTGGACATGACTGAGCATGCAGTGCACACATCCAGTCAGAGCAAATTAATGAAAGTCTAAGGGCATTCCTCCTCTGCCCAAAAATATTTTCATGAAAAATTTAAATAAAGAACAAAGTTGAAAGAATTTTGTGATGAACATCTATGTACCTTCTACCTTGATTCAGTTATTTATATTTTATTTATACTTGCTTTATCATCTTATCCATCCCTCTACCATTATTAATCCACTTTATTCTTCAATGCTTTTTTATTTGGCCACCATGCACAGCTTGCAAGATCTCAGTTCCCTAGTCAGTAATTGAACCTGGATGATGGTAGTGCCAAATCCTGACCACTAGACCAGGAAACTCCCACTAATGCATTTTTTTTAAATTATAAACATCAGTACACTTCCCCCTAAATATTTCCTCCCTATGATTAACTAGAATTCAATATTTATTTACAGTTTTTATGTAAAATTTGTATATACAATGAATACACTTCAATGTTTGCTGAGTTTCAACAAATGCACATATTACTGAGTTTTAACAAGCACCTACATCCCTGTCAACCAAACCTCTATCAAAATATAGAATATTATTATTATCCCCCAAAATTACCTTTTGCCCCGTCCTAGTTAATCCATACTTCCATGCTCTTAGAAGATATCAATATTCTGATTTTTTTCCAACATAGATTCAGTTCAGTTCAGTTCATTTCAGTCCCTCAGTTGTGTCCAACTCTTCGCGACCCCATGAATCTCAGCACGCCAGGCCTCCCTGTCCATCACCAACTTCCGGAGTTCACTCAAATTCACCTCCATCAAGTCGGTGATGCCATCCAGCCATCTCATCCTCTGTCTTCCCCTTCTCCTCCCACCCTCAGTCTTTCCCAGCCTCAAGGTATTTTCCAATGAGTCAGCTCTTGCATCAGGTGGCCAAAATATTGGAGTTTAAGCTTCAGCATCAGTCCTTCCAGTGAACACCCAGGACTGATCTCCTTTAGGATGGACTGGTTGGATCTCCTTGCAGTCCAAGGGACTCTCAAGAATCTTCTCCAACACCACAGTTCAAAAGCATCAATTCTTCGACACTCAGCTTTTTTTACAGTCCAACTCTCACATCCATACATGACTACTGGAAAAACCATAGCCTTGACTAGATGGACCTTTGTTGGCAAAGTAATGTCTCTGCTTTTTAATATGCTGTCTAGGTTGGTCATTACTTTCCTTCCAAGGAGTAAGCGTCTTTTGACTTCATGGCTGCAATCATAGATTAGTTTTGCTTAATTTCATATCAGTTCAGTTTAGTTCAGTCACTCAGTCGTGTCCGACTCTTTGCGACCCCATGAATCACAGCACGCCAGGCCTCCCTGTCCATCACCAACTCCCGGAGCTCACTCAAACTCATGTCCATCGAGTCAGTGATGCCATCCAGCCATCTCATTCTCTGTCATCCCCGTCTCCTCCCACCCCCAATCCCTCCCAGCATCAGAGTCTTTTCCAGTGAGTCAACTTGTCGCATGAGGTGGCCAAAGTATTGGAGTTTCAGCTTTAGCAGCAGTCCTTCCAATGAACACCCAGGACTGATCTCCTTTAGAATGGACTGGTTGGATCTCTTGGCAGTCCAAGGGACTCTCAAGGGTCTTCTCCAGCACCACAGTTCAAAAGCATCAATTCTTCGGCGATCAGCTTTCTTCACAGTCCAACTCTCACATCCATACATGACGGGAAAAACCATAGCCTTGACTATACGGACCCTGGTTGGTAAAGTAATGTCTCTGCTTTTTAATATGCTATCTAGGTTGGTCATAACTTTCCTTCCAAGGAGTAAGTGTCTTTTAATTTCCTGGCTGCAATCAGCATCTGCAGTGATTTTGGAGCCCCCCAAAATAAAGTCTGACACTGTTTCCAGTGTTTCCCCATGGTGTTGGAGAAGACTCTTGAGAGTCCCTTGGACTGCAAGGAGATCCAACCAGTCCATTCTAAAGAAGATCAGTCCTGAATATTTGTTGGTAGGACTGATGTTGAAGCTGAAACTCCAATACTTTGGCCACCTGATGCGAACAGCTGACTCTTTTGAAAAGACCCTGATGCTGGGAAAGATTGAGGGCAGGAAGAGAAGGGGACGACAGAGGATGAGATGGTTGGATGGCATCACCTATTCGATGGACGTGGGTTTGGGTGGACTCTGGGAGTTGGTGATGGACAGGGAGGCCTGGCGTGCTGCAGTTCATGGGGTCGCAAAGGGTTGGACACGACTGAGTGACTGAATTAAACTGAAGGCTATTTCTATTACAGATAAAGCTGCTCTTTCTATTAACATGTTTTCACTTTTCTGGGACCCAAGTAGCTAGGATTAGTTTTATAAGAAACTGCCAGACTTTTTCCAAGAAAGTTGTGCATTTTACTTCCCCACCCACAATATTTGAACATTACAGTTGCTCCACATCACCACCAACATTTGGTATTGTCAGTCATTTTAGTTTTAGTCTTTTGGTAGGTGTGTAAGCAATTTTATTTTTAAATTAAAATATTCTTCCTATTCCAAAAAATATTTGCAGTTTACTAAAATCCATTTAAGATGAAAAACAAACACAAAAATCAGAGTGAGAAAAAGAATAAGGGTTCATAGGTATGATGAGTTCAGGAAGTATTAGTTCAAAGAAATAAATGCATGAAGTAAGTGCTCTGTAATTATCAAAAGCGGTCCACTTCATCAAACCCTGGGGATCTTAGTGGCCAAACAAAAGAGGAAAACATGATCAGTTACAGGATTTATGCTGTCCTTATTATAAAAACTTATTAACTGTTCAGGACAAGGCATTTACAAGGTACAGGGCATAAGGAATCTCTCCTGTAGGGTCTTATATAGAAGACCCTGATTGATTCTATAGTATGCATTTTCAACTGTGTGTTCTATGATAAATATACATTGTGTATCAAATTGCCCTTTTAAATATAACATCCCTCAGTGCAATCCAAAGGTTTATTAGAGCTTGTGACTCCAGAACAACCCTAAGAAATGAAGTGCAGCAGAGAATGTGAACATCATATTTTGTACTGAAATGAGATCATGCAAATCACTTTTTCTAGTTTTTTCTCTGCCTCATAGTCTCTGTCTTGCCTGAATTGATCCCTTTAATTAAAAGAATTGATGTATATTAAGTTAATTTCAAATTATTCATATTTATTTCTTGAAACATTATACCCTTATTTCTTCCCCCAAAATTATGTGTAATATTTCCTTTGTTTATGTGTTTTTACAGATGATCCTACTACCTCTCCAATTTTATTATAAAATCCCAAGGACAATGGCCATTTTTATATTGCACTCAACAGTAAATGTTGACTAAGATATTACTGGTAGAGAAGAAAATATGACATAAATATTAGCACTATGCAGTTATACAGTATAGCATAACATTTACATTAAAACAGAAAATGTTTTTATGATGCTAGGGTAATACTAAAACACATGTGGAATACCATAAATCTGGTATAGTATAAACCTAAACATAGAACCATTTAGAAGTCAGTATTATTTTGTATGTTCAGTTATCGTTTTAGTTCTTTCCAAGTTAGGCCTTTAATCATTTTGCTCTCAAAAATTCTGAAAGGGGAAATCTGTGTTATTATTTGAAAAATCTTCCTTAATTGTTTATAAGAATGCATAACACTTAATGTGCGCCTCTTCAATATTAAATATTATTGTGCTTGCATTATCAGTCACAAAGTCATATCCAACTCTTTATGACTCTGTGGACTCTAGCCCACCAGGTTCCTCTGTCCATAGGATTTCCCAGGCAAGAATGCTGGAGTGGGTATCATTCCTACTCCAAGGGATCTTACTGGCCCAGGGATCAAACTCACGTCTCCTGCGTGGCAGGTGAATTCTTTACCACTGAGCCACCTGGGAAGCCATTAAGTATTACAACCACCTTCAGTTCAGTTCAGTTCAGTTGCTCAGTCATGTCCGACTCTTTGCGACCCCATGAATCACAGCACGCCAGGCCTCCCTGTCCATCACCAACTCCCGGAGTTCACTCAAACTCATGTCCATCGAGTCGGTGATGCCATCCAGCCATCTCATTCTCTGTCGTCCCCTTCTCCTCCTGCCCGCAATTCCTCCCAGCATCAGAGTCTTTTCCAGTGAGTCAACTCTTCACATGAGGTGGCCAAAGTATTGGAGTTTCAGCTTTAGCATCAGTCCTTCAAATGAACACCCAGGATTAATCTCCTTCAGAATGGACTGGTTGGATCTCCTTGCAGTCCAAGGGACTCTCAAGAGTCTTCTCCAACACCACAGTTCAAAAGCATCAATTCTTCGGCGATCAGCTTTCTTCATAGTCCAACTCTCACATCCATACATGACCACTGGAAAAACCATAGCCTTGACTAGATGGACCTTTGTTGGCAAAGTAATGTCTCTGCTTTTTAATAGGCTATCTAGGCTGGTCATAACTTTCCTTCCAAGGAGTAAGCGTCTTTTAATTTCCTGGCTGCAATCAGCATCTGCAGTGATTTTGGAGCCCAAAAAAATAAAGTCTGACACTGTTTCCACTGCTTCCTCATTTATTTCCCATGAAGTAATGGGACCAAATGCCATGATCTTTGTCTTCTGAATGTTGAGCTTCAAGATAAAAGCTACTGGTGGCAAACACTGCATGTTGGCTGACCAGCCAACACTTCCAACACTCTTCTCCCTTGCCTGCCTCTACTGAAGAAGGTATAAAAGTTAAAAACGCACTTTCCTAGTTGTCTTGGCAGCTTTGTGTGGTCACATGACACAGTTTTACAAGTAGGACACAAGGGAAAGTGTGCTGAATTTTTTTTTAATTCAAGTATAGTTGGTTTATAATATTGTGTTAATTGTCAGGTGTACAAATTAGTGATTCAGTAATTTTTGCATTATTTTCCATTAGCGGTTATTATAAAGTGAAAGTGAAGTCACTCAGTCGTGTCCTGACTCTTTGCGACCCCATGGACTGCAGCCTACCAGGCTCCTCCATCCATGGGAATTTTCAGACAAGAGTACTGGAGTGGGTTGTCACTCCTTCTCCAGGGGATCTTCCCGACCCAGGGATCGAACCCGGGTCTCCCGCATTGTAGACAGACACTTTACCCTCTGAGCCACCAGGGAAGCAGTGCAGAGGCTATTATAAGATACTGAGTATTACTTCCCTGTGCAGTGCAGTATATATATCCTTTTTGCTTCTCTATTTTATATATAATATCCCATATCCCTTATCATCCCTTCCCCATTTCCTCTCCCATTTGGTAACCACAAGTTTGTTTTCTGTATCTGTGACTCTGTTTCTGTTTTGCATTTATATTTACTTATTTTTTAGATTCCACATGTAAATGAAATCACTTGGTATATGTCTTTCTCTGACTTATTTAATTGAGCATGGTATTCTCTAGGTTCATCCACAGTGCTACAAATGACAGTATTTCATTTTCTCACAGCTGAGTGATATTCCATTATAGGGGGGTGTGTGTGTGGTGTGTGTGTATCACATCTTCTTGATCCAATCATCTGTTAGTGAGCACTTGGGTTGCTTCCATGTCTTGACTATTGTAAATAGTGCTGCTTTGAAGATTGGGGTTCATGAATCTTTTCAAATTAATGTTTTTGGTTTTGTGGGTATATGCCCAGGAGTGGAATTGTTGGACCATATGATAGTTCTATTTTTAATTTTTTTAGGAACTTCTGTACTATTTTCCATATGGCTATACCAATTTACATTCCCATCAACGGTGTTCCCTTTTCTCCATACTCGCTTCAATATTTGTTACTTGTAGACTTTTTCATGGTAGATATCCTGATAGGTCTGAGGTGATCTCTCACTGTGGTTTTAATTGCATTTCTCTAATAATTAGTGATGTTGAGCATCTTTTCATGTGCCTGTTCACCATCTATATGTCATCTTTGAAAAAATGTTTATTCAAGTCTTCTGCCCATTTTTTAATTGGATTGTTTGGGTTTTTTGATATTGAGTTGTATGAGCTGTTTATATATTTTTAATATTAACCCTTTGACAGCTACATCATTTGCAAATATGCAAACCTATTCCTTGGGTTCTTTTTTCATTTTGTTGATGGTTTCCTTTTCTGTGCAAAAGTTTTTAAGTTTAACTAGGTTCCATTAGTTTATTTTTGCTCTTAATTCTTTTGCTTTAGGAAACTGACCCAAGAAAATATTGCTATGATTTATGTCAAGGAGTGTTTCATCAGTGTTCTCTTCTAGGAGTTAAATGGTTTTATGTCTTACATTTAAGTCTTTAAACCATTTTGAGTTTACCTTTATATATAGTATGAGGGAATGTAGTGTGCTGTATTTCATATTTCTCCTCCTCGGCTTTCCATTCTGGCACCTAAAAGCAACACTTGGCAGAACCACAGCTGCATTCCAGCCATAGGACAGAGATTCATTACTTCGGATGGCAGACTGGCAAGATGAGAAAGAGCTTGGATCTACGATAACATACCTTTATTTATCTTCATATTACCTATGAATTTCCTACTGTGATAGCCAGCATCCCAGCTGGCCCCCAGTGACCCTTAACTCCTGGCCTTTACAGCTTTGAGTAGTACCCTTCCACAAGGAATTAGGGCTGGCCTGTGTGATTAACAGAATAGAGCAGAGTGATGCTGTGTGACTGTTGATGCTGGATCATAAAAGGTATCACAGCTTCTGCTTTGCTCTCTTGGATTGCTCACTGTGGGGAAAACTAGCAGCCATCCTTTAAAGACATTCAGGGAACTTTCTGGAGAGACACATGTAGAGAGAAAATGCTTCCTACCAACAGTCAGCACCAATTTACCAATCATGAAAGTGAGCCACTTTGGAACTATATCCTCCAGCCCCAGTCAAGCCTTCAGATGACTATAGCCATGAGAGTTAACAACAATCTCATCAAAGACCTTAAGACAGATTTACCCAGCCAAGTGACTCTTGAATTCTTGAATTATAGAAATTATGAGCAAGAATAAATTATTGTTATTGTTTAATCCATGAAACTTTAGGGATTATTTGTTTTGCAGAATTAAGTAACAGATACATCAGAATTCTTGTTATATAAGAGGAGTTTCAGCTCAGATGGTAAAGAATCTGCCTGAAATGCAGGAGACACAATTGTTATTTGGGTAACTTTTTATCACTGGAAGGACTGATGTTGAAGCTGACACTCCAATACTTTGGCCACCTGATGTGAAGAACTGACTGGAAAAGACCCTAATGCTGGGAAAGATTGAAGGCGGGAGGAGAAGGGGATGACAGAGGATGAGATGGTTGGATGACATAACTGACGCAATGCATGTGAGTTTGAGTAGGCTCCTGGAGTTGGTGATGGACAGGAAAGTCTGGCGTGCTACAGTCCATGGGGTCACAAAGAGTTGGACGCGATTGAACTGAACTGAAACAATTCTAAGTGATAAACTACTCTTGGAAATTTCATGTATGCTGCTGCTGCTGCTGCTAAGTCACTTCAGTCGTGTCCGACTCTGTGTGACCCCATAGACGGAAGCCCACCAGGCTCCCCTGTCCCTGGGATTCTCCAGGCAAGAACACTGGAGTGGGTTGCCATTTCCTTCTCCAATGTGTGAAAGTGAAAAGTGAAAGTGAAGTCGCTCAGTCGTGTCCAACCCTTAGCGACCCCACGGACTGCAGCCTACCAGGCTCCTCCATCCATGGGATTTTCTAGGCAATAGTACTGGAGTGGCTTGCCATTGCCTTCTCCAGTCATGTATGCTAATCCATCCTAAAAACTGTATTCAAAGCAATATCAAACCCAAAATGAGGTTTAATTTCAGTACAGTATGAAGAATAAAATGGGAAAAATGAACCACATTTCAAGAAACCTAAACTCTAGCCCCAACTCTGTCATTATTAACCTATGACATTGGGCAAATCAACTGGAGATCTTTTTCTTCATTTGAATGATGAGGAAACTGGACTAGATGATTTCAGTAGCTCCTTTTAACTTCTAAATTCTGACTCTGAGCTTTGAGTTCAATAGTTCAAAGAATTTGGAAAAGAATAAATACATGTATATGTATAACTAAATCACTTTGCTGTACATCTGAAACTAACACAACATTGTTAATCAACCCTCCAATATAAAATTTAAAAAAAAATTTTAAGGTTCATTGGTACTGTTTTCAGGGCTCTGATAACCTTTACAGAGAAAATTTTACCTATTAAGTTAGTGTAGTAATAGTCAATATTGAGGGAAATGCAAGGTTACTGGCACTAACATACTATCGTTGGTGACAGAAATTGGTTTAATCCTCTTAGAAAGCAATTTGGTATTATGTTGGTGGGTTTTTTTTTAAGCCAATATTCTAACAGAAAAAAAAATGATATTGTCATTTTAAAAGTGGAACATATAGTACCCTTACAAATAATGTTTTAAGAGTTTATACTGATAACATAGGGAAATATATTTTCACGCTAAGAAAAAGTTTAAAATGAATAGAGATATCTCTTTTGGTAGTCTTCTTTGGGTGGTGAAACTAGAGATTACTTTCCTCTCCATCTCCCACTGTTTTTATATTTTTCAAATTTTTCATCCATGGCTCATTTTTATAATTTTAAAGCCTGAATGAGAGCCTGCTGCTGCTAAGTCACTTCAGTCGTGTCCGACTCTGTGTGACCCCATAGACGGAAGCCCACCAGGCTCCCCTGTCCCTGGGATTCTCCAGGCAAGAACACTGGAGTGGGTTGCCATTTCCTTCTCCAATGTGTGAAAGTGGAAAGTGAAAAGTGAAAGTGAAGTCGCTCAGTCGTGTCCGACCCTTAGCGACCCCACGGACTGCAGCCTACCAGGCTCCTCCATCCATGGGATTTTCTAGGCAAGAGTACTGGAGTGGCTTGCCATTGCCTTCTCCGGAATGAGAGCCTAGAGAAGGTAAAATTCAAAGAGGAAAATGCAAAAGAATGAAAAAAATTCAAGAGGGTGACTTTGGGTTCATTAAATAAGCCAAGATCTACTGTGGGTAGCTTGGTAGTTAATCAAGAGCAGATGTTGGCAATAAGATAGGGCAGTCAAAGAAGCAGCAGTTTGATGAGGCTATGACTTGGAAAATTGGATTAGGAAATATGGCACAAACCCAAAGAGGAACAGAGGAATAGGAATATGGCAAATCCCAGGAGTCAAGGCCAATAGGAAGTAAAAAATGAAACAGAGAACAGAGTATATGGACATAGCGATCACCTAAATAACAGGTGGCCTAAGAGGACTAAAGCAAACATTCAGTGTGGGTATTGCTGTAGTACGCCTATTTTTAAAGATTTTTTAATGTGAACCGTTTTAAAATTCTTTATTGAATTTTGTAACAGGTTTCTCCTTCTTCTCTCTCTTGTTTTTAATTTTTGCCCACGAAGCATGAGAGATCTTCACTCCATGACCAAGGATCAAACCCACACTCCCCTTATTGTAAGACAAAGTCTTAACTACTGGACCACCAGGGAATTCCCATGTATTATGTGTATTTAAGTTAATCAATAGACCACAACATCACATATACAAAAAGCAGGGATTTTTTTGCAACATATAGTGGAGTATGAGCACTAGGTTATAAACAGTTTGGAATTAATATTTAGCACAGTTGTTGTTAGTTTTTCCTATAAATTTTTATATAATATCAGTTCTGCAGTTGGTGAGCTTAAGAAGAGATTGAACATTTTGTTTCGTACTTGCTTTCACTTTCTGGGCACTGAGATTAATCAGGAGATCAATAGCGAGCATGGGCAGTAAAATCCCCAGAAAGTGTGTATGATTCCAAAGCATAACAGAGGGACTGTGTCAACTTAGTGAGGGCTTAGGAAGGAACTTACCTCTGTGAATTTTAGATTCAGACTTTTCCCCTTTGTACGTCTCCCCACTGAATTATAATTAATTCATACTTCAGTACAAAAACCTATAGGTTGAGTATCTTTAAGAAAATAGGACAGTACTTACAAGAGTTGTTTTGAAGCTACAAATCAAAACAACAGAGAAAAGTTCTCCCTTTGATATCGAGACTAGATGTAACCTGGAGACAGAGCAAAGCCAAAACAAATATCGTTAGCTTAACACACAAGCGTACTTCCTCACAAACAGTGCAGTGTTCTACAACATGATGACTGTACGGTTCTTGCTTCATCTCACTGATTGATCCTCCATCCATTCTTTTTTCCCCCCATCCTCTAATTATGAGCATTCCCTTTGGATTTGTCCTTGGATCCCCAACTTAATCCTTCTCCTGGAGTCAGCTCATCCACATCCATGATAATGCATGAAAACTTACTGAACACCAACTATGGACTAGGCACTATGCTATACACCAGAACACACCAAGAACACATTGTCCATGAGCCAGAGAAAAACACTCGAGTTACAACAGTAATGTGGTAAGTAGTACCGAGGGAAAGTCGCTCAGGCATGTCCGACTCTTTGTGACCCCTTTGGAATTCTCCAGGCCAGAATACTGGAGTGGGTAGCCTATCCCCTCTCCAGGGGATCTTCCCAACCCAGGAATCAAACCGGGGTCTCCTGCATTGCAGGCAGATTCTTTACCAACTGAGCTATCAGGGAAACCCATAATGTGGTAAGTGCCCTACTAAGTAAAAGTAAAGTAAAGTAAAGTCGCTCAGTCGTGTCCGACTCTTTGCAACCCCGTGGACAGTAGCCTACCAGGCTTCTCCGTCAATGGGATTCTGCAGGCAAGAATACTGGAGTGGGTTACCATTTCCTTCTCCAGGGGATCTTCCCAACCCAGGATCGAACCCAGGTCTCCCATATTAGAGGCAGATGCTCTAACCTCTGAGCCACCAGGGAAGCCCTACTAAAGGTTCATGCAAATCATAGGAGCAAAAAAAAAAGAATGTGACTGACATCTGAGAAGTTTTCACAGGAGGAGATATTGCTAAAGGACGACCAAATGTTCAAAGGTGGATTTGAAAACTTCAAGCTAAGGAGACAGTGCAAAGACACGGCCTAACATGTTGAGGACAAGTTTGATGAGGAAGAACTTAAAGGAGTTCAAGGGAGTAGAAGGAAGTGAAGCCGGAGATAAAGTGAGTGCTATGGAGAGTTCTTCTAAGCACTGGTAGTAAGTTTCAACTTTATTCTTTATGTATTGAAAGCCATTAAAAGCACTAAGCAAGAGAGACAAGATCATCTTTGTATTTTAAAATGATCCTTTTGGTAGCAATCTGGATGCTCCTTTGCTAAGACTCAAGCAAGTACAAAGTATTTCAATAATCCAGGTGAAAAATAATGGGGGCTGCTGTCTATGGGGTCGCACAGAGTTGGAGACGACTGGAGCGACTTAGCAGCAGCAGCAGCAGCAACAAACTAAGAGAGGGGCAGTGGGAGATGGAGAGGATGGACAGAGTCAAGAGCACTGATCAGATCTATAAGCAACAGAATGTAGGGGGGTAAAGAGAGGGATCAAAGGCGAGTTTTCAGCACAGTTAGCTAGTTTGATGTGATATCACTAAATGAGACAAAGAACATGAGGCAAGTATGAAAGAGATAAGGCAAAGGATAAAAGGAAAAAACATGTCTATTTTCACATGGTGAATTAAAGAGTCCACTGGGATATCTGCCCTCAGATATCCTGGGAACAGTTGAATACAAGAATGCAGAACTTAGAAATAATATGGGGAGTCAAAACCACTGGCAAGTGACAGCTTCAGTGCTGAAAAGATCCAGGAAATACAGGATGAAAAGTATCTAACTGTCTAGATAGTCACCTTTTTCTCTGATACTCTACTGTTAGAAAATCTATGTCCTCTGTCTTTGTTCATTACCAGACTTCTCCATTTGGACATCCTACCATCGCCACAAACATGAGTGAATCTAAAATGGTTGAATATTGGAATTATGTATATTTCCACCTTAGTAATTAGCATTTCACAACTGGATTACCGCAGCAGTTTCCAGGCTTCCTTATCATGCAGCTTACTACTTTACAATTTATATTGCCAGATATTTCTTACCCTTTCCTCACATATCATTTCCCTGCTCAAAATCCTTTATCAGTGTCCTGTTAATCACTGCAGCCAAGCCAAGCCCCACATTCAGTCTCGGTCACTTCTCAGCATTATTCTTCTTACAGGACTAGGCTCCTCAAGTACCCCAGTGTTCACTGCATCCTTGGTTCATGCTGCACCCCTATTTCCTCTTCTCAGCTTATCCAAATCCCATTGAACATTTCAAGCAGAATTTCTCAACTTTTTGACCATTTCCCTTCAATAAAGCTAACTCAAAACCCTGCTTCATCCTTGTCCGCTTCCACTAGAGAGGCTGGAAAAGTTCAGTGCTTGTTTTCTGAGCCTTCCTTGGAACTAGGAGAAACCAGGTGACACAGTTCTAGCCAATGGTGCTGCTTCCTTCTTCTTGCCTTGAAAACGAGCACAGTACCCAGAATTGCAGCAACCATCATGGGCTCATAAACAAACAAGTCAGCCTGTTTAGTTTTACAGCCTGGGAAAACACAAATTGCAAGGTCCTTGATTCCATTCCTTATGTCACATCAGGCCACAATTGCCTACCTCTGGCCTTAAATTAGGTGAGAAAATAAGCACTCAATTATTTAAGCTACAATTGACTGTCTTTGATTTTTGCTGCTGAAAAAATTCCAAATTGATATACTTAGCTTCCATTATTTATTCAAACAATAAGATACCCTTAATAGCTAATATTAATAAATTCATACGAGTGTTTTTATGTGCAAAAATTCACTTGACAGTTCCAACACATATTTAATAAACTGTCAGCTGAGATATGTAGACACTCATATCTTCCACTAGTTACAGCTTTGTGCAGAAACTGTTCTCACTGAAGTTCAGAGAGGCTGCTGCTGCTGTTGCTGCTAAGTCCCTTCAGTTGTGTCCGACTCTGTGTGACCCCATAGACGGAAGCCCACCAGGCTCCCCCGTCCCTGGGATTCTCCAGGCAAGAACACTGGAGTGGGTTGCCATTTCCTTCTCCAATGTGTGAAAGTAAAAAGTGAAAGTGAAGTCGCTCAGTCGTGTCTGACCCTTAGCGACCCCACAGACTGCAGCCTACCAGGCTCCTCCATCCATGGGATTTTCTAGGCAAGAGTACTGGAGTGGCTTGCCATTGCCTTCTCTGTCAGAGAGGCTAGGAGAAACAATAATTAAAATGCTTATATTAGTTAAAGGGAGAATTTCAGTTCTTCAACTGCAATATGTTTAAGTTATTCTGTAAGCATTTAGTTCTCCTTTACTGCGACTAAAAAGAGAGTTCTAAATTACTAAATTATATATATATATTTACATTTTGCTTTCCCACTAAAAAGAGATGGGTGACCCCTCACAGAAGAGTACTGAAGTATCCTTGTGTCCTGGTGTGGACAAAGGATCATTCCATGCTCTGGTAGGCATCCTCTAAGGAGGCCCTCGGTGTTCCCCACCTCATGGTATTTACAGCCTGTTTAACCTGCTCACATAGAGTGGGGCTTGGATTTAGGGGCCAAGTCATATGGTAACTCTATGTTTACCATTTTGAGGAACTGCCAAACTGTCACATCACAGCGGCTACAGCATTTGACATACTGGATAAACTACTTTTTTTATCTCCAGAGCAAAGGGCAAATTATTTAACCTGAGTTTCCCATCATTTATAAAATGGGATAATTCCAAAAGTAAAGATTAACCTTTACTTAGCACTTACATGTACCTGTACTATTCTATGTAATTTCTAAGATTTTACTAATTTAATCCCCTGTGTAGGGTTGTCAGATAAAATAAAAGATACCCCAGGGAATTCAGATAAAAAATAAATTTTTTTGTTAGTATGATTCTGTCCTCTGCAATTTTGTCCAAGGTCTCATAGTAGTATGTGCTATTATGTGCCAGGGTGGGAATCTAGGGTTTGCAGTCTAACTCTGCAACAACTGCTGTTAATTTCTCGTAACTTCAAGCAGTTCTTGCAAGGTGAATTAAGTACATTTAAAAACTTGGTACCCACAATAGTGAATTTCCAGTAAATGTTAGTTCTCTTCCAGGTTTCTTCCTTTGCTGGACTTCTTTGCTGACAAATCCAAAGCTGTGCCCATAGCACTTTGTTTATACTCTTTTGTAGTGTGTGTGTGTGTGCGCGCGTGTGTGTGTTAGTCGCTCAGTTGCATCTGACTCTTTGTGATCCCATGGACTGTAGCCCACCAGGCTCCTCTGTACATGGAATTCTCCGGGCAAGAATACTGGAGTGGGTAGCCCTTCCTTTCTCCAGGGGATCTTCCAAACCAGGGATCAAACCCAGATCTCCCACATTGCAGGCTGATTCTTTACTGTCAGAGCCACCAGGGAAATCTCTTTCACAGTAATAGACTACAGAGAGGTTGTCATTGTTCAATGGTCATAATTTCTGAACTGAGACTTTAATGAAAAATTATTTAATATCAGTTTACTATAGTAGGTTCAGTTTAGTTCAGTTCAGTCGCTCAGTGGTGTCCGACTCTTTGCGACCCCATGAATCACAGCACGCCAGGCCTCCCTGTCCATCACCAACTCCGAATTCACTCAAACTCATGTCCATCGAGTCGGTGATGCCATCCAGCCATCTCATTCTCTGTCGTCCCCTTCTCCTCCTGCCCCCAATCCCTCCCAGCATCAGAGTCTTTATGGTAAGGATACCAGTATCCTCAGGGAAAGCTTTAAGAAATAGTTATTTTATAAATGCAGAACAAAAAAGTAAAATTCTCTGTTCTCTCTAAATTGGCACCTCACTTCTGATTTTGTTCTTTAAAAGTAAGTCTTCAATTTAATCAGTGATAAAATTTGATGAAATACTAAGCACATTAATCATATTCCTGTATTTCGAATGTCAATTGTTTAAATATATTAACAGCAATTTTTTATTTCTCAAACACGTTAACCTCTAGAATTCACCCAAAAGATCTGCAGAGGTTTTTTAAAAAGTAGTTCTTTAGCTTTCTTCAGTAATGAATGTGCCTTTAATCAATTATTCAACACAAAAAAGTCAGACTTTTTTTTCCCTCTATATCTCAGTGATGTACAGAACAACCACATACCTATGAGGAAGTGCTCCACACTTGTTCACTCTCTGGAATTTTTTCTGTTATATTTGTAACTCAGTATACATTCATTCTTAGAAAATTTAATATGGTGCAGAAGAGGAAACACTGGTGTATATCCATTGTGATCCTGCGATAATGAAAAAAATGTCTGCATATAAAGCTGGTTCCAGTGTCATAGCAGTCATTTTGGTTACTGTGTTTCTGTCCCAGCTGCTGTCTTTTTCCAGTTGAAAATTATGTTGGCTGAGAGCCATGCCACAGAACCTCCACCCTGAGGAGTAACTCAGATAATTAGACAAAAGCATTTAAACCTCTCCAGGATTTTTTCAGACTTCTCTCTTGATATTCCCTCCTCTTAGGCATAGAATTGGTGACTACACATTTTGTGTAATTGAAGGGAAAAGACTACCACCATTCATAAATCAACAATGCCTGTTCTCAATCATCATCTTTAAAAACGTATTAATACAACAAATAGTTGGCTCCACAGTACCTTGAAAAAGTCTTTGTTCACTGAATATTTTTTATGTACAGTATAATTTTTCAAACTTACTATGATAATTTCAAACACTCAGTTGAACACCCATGTACCCATTCACTCAAGTTCAACAGTTAGCAACTCATAGTCCATATAGTTTCACCTATAATTTCAGTTCAGTCGCTCAGTCGTGTCCGATTCTTTGCAACCCCATGAACCACAGCACACCAGGCCTCCCTGTCCATCACCAACTCCCGGAGTTCACTCAAACTCATGTTCATTGAGTCGGTGATGCCATCCAACCATCTCATCCTCTATCGTCGCCTTCTCCTCCTGCCCTCAATCTTTCCCAGCATCAGGGTCTTTTCAAATGAGTCAGCTCTTCACATTAGGTGGCCAAAATATTGTAAACCCCCTCCTTATTCCCAGATTATTTTAAGACAAATCGAAGATATGAAATTTCATCATTAAGTATTTCAAGGCCAGCATAACTCTTGAATTTTATTTCTGCTTTCATTTTTTTTTTAATTAATAAGTTAGAGGGAAGAAAGAAAATAGAACTAACATCTACTGAGTGCTTCCCATGCCAGATGTTATGCAAGAGACTTTCTCCTAAATTACCACTTTTAATGATAAAACCCTGCTGGGTGAACATTACCAGTCCCATGTTTAGAAAAGGAAGCAAAGAGAAATTTTCCAGTCTCACTTAACTATTGAGTAGCAGGGCTTGGGTTCAAACCTAGGTCTGACTCAAAATATTATGCTGTTTCCCCAAATTGACCCTGTCAGGCAGGGTCCTAAAATGCCAGTGGAAAGGTAGGAGTTGTCTTAGACAACCTTTTTGTTGGGGGGGGGCACCTCCTCCGTCTTCAGCCCTCCCTCCGTGCTATGAATAATATTCCAACATCATCCACAGGATGTTTCCAGAGTCTAATTCTTTACTCTAGTATTTCTAACACTTATGCAGAAGTCACAGTTTCCTCAGTCACTATTTTGATGCTCAGGAAAGCGACATGGACTCTGATGTGCACCAGTAGGCAACATACTTCAGGGTTTATTAGGAAGGGATGTGCACTAAGAAAAAACACAAACAACAACAAAAAAACCCTGCAGCCTAGAAATCACCATAAGTGTAGAAAAATAAATATTAACGTGTCTAAGCACATGGAAACAAAAATCCTGTCAACAATACTAGAAGGAAGATTAGTTACCCAGGATATAATTTGGAAAATTTTCCATGCTAGTCTAAAATCTATGCTCCAAAAAAAAATAAATTTTTAATTAATAAAACCTATACTCCAATGCGACGAGTTGACTCACTGGAAAAGACTCTGATGCTGGGAAAGGTTGGGGGCGGGAGGAGAAGGGGACGACAGAGAATGAGATGGCTGGATGGCATCACTGACTCTGTGGACATGAGTTTGAGTGTACTCCGGGAGTTGGTGATGGACAGGGAGGCCTGGCGTGCTGTGATTCATGGGGTCGCGGAGAGTCGGACACGACTGAGCGACTGAACTGAACCGAACTGACTGATACTCCAATGAGATTTCCAACAAATAATAAGAGTACCTGTTAGCATTTATTTAAAATATTTTCTCCAAGATGTCTCTATTACATTATTACACTAAGTAAAGAAAAAAGAAAGAATCAGTATGTGATATTTTGTTGTATAACTTAAGCTTGTCTCAATGACAAAAAAAAAAAATAAGATTCCTCAAATAGGTTTCTAAATACTAGGTTCTTGTGTGAAATGCATTCACTATCTTAAATCAAGTATTATCTATGAATTGGAGAGAATAAAAAATATAAATCAATCTTATAAAAAGAATTTAAATCATAGATAGGCAATCAACCACAAAAGGCTAAGAATCTTTCATATAGCAGTACTACTGTTTACTTTGAAATACTTACCTATCTTTATCCTCAAACTTGATAATTACAGTTCAGATTTTTTAAATTTCAAAAATAAGCCATAATACATGTGTTCATTTCAGATATAAACTTAAGGTTCCTAAGGAACAATTCATGGTCTAGGAAAAAACTCGAGTGTATCAAATGAAAATATAATGTGTCGATAGCTACCAGTGTCCCAGGTTTGTCCTGTTAAGTCTACAAATGAGTCATTAGGTATTAACCTCAAAAACCTTGCTTTAAAAGTAGTTTAAGAATCACTATTGGTTACCTTGAGCTAAATATAAATACAAAGATACTGACTGACGTAACACTTTACTACCAGATCCCTATGTATTTTTTTTAGTTTGAGGTATTAACTACCATTTTTGATACCAGTGAATGTGTTGAAAAAATGAATGAATTCCAAATATTAATATTAAAAGTTATTTTTTAATGTCTATTTTAAATTTACTTATAGCATGGAAGAAAATTTTTTTAAGTAATTCAACATTAAGCTCTCAAAGTCAGAGCCTCAGAAAAAGGAAAGTTATGGTTCATAGCCACTGACTCATTTCCTTAGATGATTCAACCTCCTGGCTTTAACAGTGTCTTGCCCTCCCCTCCCCCTTCCACTTTTAATTCAGTACTGGGGGGAAATAAACCTCTACCACTAAACAGCTAGCTTTCCTGTGCTAACACATCATAATCTTTTAAGTAAACGAAGTCTCTCTACAAGCTTTTATATACTTTTGATATTAAAGTCCTAGTATATGGGGTCGCACAGAGTCGGACACGACTGAAGCGACTTAGCAGCAGCAGCAGCAGCATATAATTAACAGTGGCTCAAACATGCTACGTGGATTTTTCCAAAAGTTATTGAAAAAATGAAGAGGTGTTTTTTCCACCTCTTAAATATGTCACTGGCACAAAGATGATTTCATTAAAATGTGCATCTTTCTGCTACCCTGCACAAACCTCTGAAAATAAGCCTGGACTTCATCTCACTTCTCCATGTATTCTTTAAATATTTATATACCTCAGATGTTGAGTTCCTGATGAATAACATGTTCATAAGCTTAGCTAATACCAAGTAGAGACCCACAAAGACAGATGAAGAGAATTAACACAAATACACCAAAGGCACGTCTACACACGCCCAGAACTCCTGGCCGAATTCACAACAGAAACCAATACATCTGGCTCCTCCTCCCCAAGTAAGGGCAAGACTAGCCAGCCACACAGAGTTCAGAAACCATGTGTACTGATGCTGCTCCTGAAAAACAACAGCTTACAAACCATCCCCTAATCAGGGGCATATAGAGGTATATAGTTCAAACCAAGTTGAAAGAAAAAGTGAAAGTCACTGTCACTCAGTCATGTCCAACTCTTTGGGACCCAGGATTTTCCAGACCAGAATACTGGAGTGGATAGCCTATCCCTTCTCTCGGGGATCTTCCTGACCCAGGAATCAAACCCAGGTCTCCCACATTGCAGGCAGATTATTAGCTGAGTCACAAGGGAAGCCCAAGAATACTGAAGTGGGTAGCCTATCCCTTTTCCAGGGGATCTTCCTGACCCAGAAATTGAACGGGGGTCTCCTTCATTGCTTTTCACAGCTATTTGTAAGGCCTCCTCAGACAGGCATTTTGCTTTTTTGCATTTCTTTTCCATGCAGATGGTCTTGGTCCCTGTCTCCTGTACAATGTCACAAACCTCTGTCCAGAGTTCATCAGGCACTCTATCTATCAGATCTAGTCCCTTAAATCTATTTCTTACTTCCACTGTATAATCATCAGGGATTTGACTTAGGTCATATCTGAATGGTCTAGTGGTTTTCCCCACTTTCTTCAACTTAAGTTTGAATTTGGCAATAAAGAGTTCATGATCTGAGCCACAGTCAGCTCCTGGTCTTGTTTTTGCTAACTGTATACAGCTTCTCCATCTTTGGCTGCAAAGAATATAATAAATCTGATTTCAGTGTTGACCATCTGGTGATGTCCATGTGTAGTCTTCTCTTGTGTTGTTGGAAGAGGGTGTTTGCTATGACCAGTGCGTTCTCTCGGCAAAACTCTATTAGCCTTTGCCCTGCTTCATTCCGTGCTCCAAGGCCAAATTTGCCTGTTACTCCAGGTGTTTCTTGACTTCCTACTTTTGCATTCCAGTCCCCTATAATGAAAAGGACATCTTTTTTGGGTGTTAGTTCTAAAAGGTCTTGTAGGTCTTCATAGAACCGTTCAACTTCGGCTTCTTCAGCGTTACTGGTTAGGGCATAGGCCTGGATTACTGTAATATTGAATGGTTTGCCTTGGAAACAAACAGAAACCATTCTTTCGTTTTTAAGATTGCATCCAAGTACTGCATTTCGGACTCTTGTTGACCGTGATGGCTACTCCAATTCTTCTAAGGGATTCCTGCCCACAGTGGTAGATATAATGGTCATCTGAGTTAAATTCACCCATTCCAGTCCATTTTAGTTCGCTGATTCCTAGAATGTCTATGTTCACTCTTGCCATTTCCTGTTTGACCACTTCCAATTTGCCTTGATTCATGGACCTAATATTCCAGGTTCCCTTGCAATATTGCTCTTTACAGCATTGGACCCTGCTTCTATCACCAGTCACATCCATAACTGGGTATTGGTTTTGCTTTGGCTCCATCCCTTCATTCCTTCTAGAGTTATTTCTCCACTGATCTCCAGTAGCATACTGGGCACCTACCAGAGACGTTAAAACCAAAGGAGTAAAGGAAAGATATAAGCATCTGAATGCAGAGTTCCAAAGAATAGCAAGGAGAGATAAGAAAGCCTTCCTCAGCGATCAATGCAAAGAAATAGAGGAAAACAACAGAATAGGAAAAACAAGAGATCTCTTCAAGAAAATTAGAGATTCCAAGGGAACATTTCATGCAAAGATGGGCTCGATAAAGGACAGAAATGGTATGGACCTAACAGAAGCAGAAGATATTAAGAAGAGGTGGCAAGAATACACAGAAGAACTGTACAAAGAAGATTTTCACAACCAAGATAATCACGATAACGTGATCACTGACCTAGAGCCAGACATCTTGGAATGTGAAGTCAAGTGGGCCTTAGAAAGCATCACTACAAACAAAGCTAGTGGAGGTGATGGAATTCCAGTTGAGCTATATCAAATCCTGAAAGATGATGCTGTGAAAGTGCTCCACTCAATATGCCAGCAAATTTGGAAAACTCAGCAGTGGCCACAGGACTAGAAAAGGTCAGTCTTCATTCCAATCCCAAAGAAAGGCAATGCCAAAGAATGCTCAAACTACGGCACAATTGCACTCATCTCACACGCTAGTAAAGTCATGCTCAAAATTCTCCAAGCCAGGCTTCAGCAATATGTGAACCGTGAACTCCCAGATGTTCAAGCAGGTTTTAGAAAAGGCAGAGGAACCAGAGATCAAATTGCCAACATCTGCTGGGTCATGGAGAAAGCAAGAGAGTTCCAGAAAAACATCTATTTCTGCTTCATTGACTATGCCAAAGCCTTTGACTGTGTGGATCACAGTAAACTGTGGAACATTCTGAAAGAGATGGGAATACCAGACCACCTGACCTGCCTCTTGAGGAACCTGTATTCCGGTCAGGAAGCAACAGTCAGAACTGTACATGGAACAACAGACTGGTTCCAAATAGGAAAAGGAGTACATCAAGGTTGTATATTGTCACCCTGCTTATTTAACTTATATGCAGAGTACATCATGAGGAATGTTGGGCTGGAAGAAGCACAAGCTAGAATCAAGATTGCTGGGAGAAATATCAATAACCTCAGATATGCAGATGACACCACCCTTATGGCAGAAAGTGAAGAGGAACTAAAAAACCTCTTAAGGAAAGTGAAAGAGGAGAGTGAAAAGGCTGGCTTGAAGCTCAACATTCAGAAAACAAAGATTATGGCATCTGGTCCCATCACTTCATGGGAAATAGATGGGGAAACAGTGGAAACAGTGTCAGATTTTATTTTGGGGGGCTCCAGAATCACTGCGGATGCTGACTGCAGCCATGAAATTAAAAGACATTTACTCCTTGGTAGGAAAGTTATGACCAGCCTAGATAGTATATTAAAAAGCAGAGACATTACTTTGCCAACAAAGGTCCATCTAATCAAGGCTATGGTTTTTCCAGTGGTCATGTATGGATGTGAAAGTTGGACTGTGAAGAAAGCTGATCACTGAAGAATCAATGCTTTTGAACTGTGGTGCTGGAGAAGACTCTTGAGAGTCGCTTGGACTACAAGGAGATCCAACCAGTCCATTCTAAAGGAGATCAATCCTGGGTGTTCATTGGAAGGACTGATGCTAAAGCTTAAACTCCAATACTTTGGCCACCTCATGCAAAGAGTTGACTCACAGGAAAAGACTCTGATGCTGGTAAGGATTGGGGGCAGGAGGAGAAGGGGATGACAGAGAATGAGGTGGCTGGATGGCATCACCGACTCGATGGACATGAATTTGAGTGAACTCCGGGAGTTGGTGATGGACAGGGAGGCCTGGCGTGCTGTGATTCATGGGGTCACAAAGAATCGGACATGACTGAGCAACTGAACTGAACTGAACTGAACTCCTTCATTGCAGGCAGATTCTTTACTAAATCATCTATCAGGGAAAACAAGTTGGGGTCACCTTATTTAACATAAGGTAGGAGAGAAGAAGGCCTCTTCCTCAATAGATGGCACCCTTCCCGCCCCACCCCACCAGCCCACCCCCGTTTACCCCAAAGCCTTTCTTGTCAACCAGGCCTGCAGGTGATAGTGGATATATAAAGTAGAATGTTTGGAAGTTATTTAAAATTGCCAACTTTTTCACTCTTTGGAGGGAAGTTTGAGTGAACTCCGGGAGTTGGTGATGGACAAGGAGGCCTGGTGTGCTGTGATTCATGGGGTTGCGGAGAGTCGGACACGACTGAGCGACTGAACTGAACTGAACTGAACTGAACCCTGCTCATACACTTCCAACAATCCCTGCCCTTCCAAAAGTTGTTTTGCCTCCAGGAGCATCCACAAGCCCCTGATAAGTTGGATTAATGATGGACAGATCTCCTGGATGACTGCCACCATGTCTTACTGGATTCCATGTTGGAAAAAAAAAATAGAAAATTATTGCAGTTTGTTAGAACCTTCCCCTCCTAAAGCCTATTGCTTTGAAGTCAATAAGACTTGAGTGTGAATATAGGCTCTCCCATTTAATAGCTGTGTTATCATGGGCAAATTACTTGAATTTTGTACAGTAAGTTTCTTACCTGTAAAATGAAAGATAACACCACTTATGTTGCTAGTCTGTTGTGAGGATAACATTTAAAGCCTGTTGCACACTGGCAGGCACACAATAACCATTCAATAATGTGTAATTCAATAAAATTATTTAATACGATACTCCATTTTCGGAGAAGGCACTGGCGACCCACTCCAGTACTCTTGCCTGGAAAATCCCATGGACGGAGGAGTCTAGTAGGCTGCAGTCCATGGGGTCGTGAAGAGTCGGACACGACTGAGCAACTTCACTTTCCCTTTTCCCTTTCATGCATTGGAGAAGGAAATGGCAACCCACTCCAGTGTTCTTGCCTGGAGAATCCCAGGGACGGGGGAACCTGGTGGGCTGCTGTCTATGGGATCGCACAGAGTCGGACACGACTGAAGCAACTTAGCAGCAGCAGCAGCAGCATACTCCATTTTTTCATCCTGTAGGATTTTTACCTCTAACTCCTAAATCATTGCAGAAGAAATACCATGAAATTCAGAACTGATTCTGACAGGCAATATTGTTAATTTGCAAATCTTTTTTTAAAAAATAATTTGATTTGTTTATTTTGGCTGTGCTGGGTCTTCACTGCTGCTCAGGTTTTTCTCTAGTTGCAGGGAGCAGGGCCTTCTCATTGCAGTGGCTTCCCTTGTGGTGGTGCACAGGCTCTAGGGCACATCAGCTTCAGGAGTTGTGGCGCACCGGCTTAGTTGCTCCATAGCAAAATAGGTTCCCAAAATCGGTTCGAACCCGTGTTTCCTGCACTGGCACGCAGATTCTTTATCACTGGTTCACCAGGGAATCCTGCAAATCTTAAGTTTCCTAATAAATTGGTAACTATATTTTAGTTAAATTGAGATTAGGTCAATCATGATGTCTACAAATTAGAAACTCTTAAATTTCACTCCATGGCCATATAATTGCCAAATACAAATAAATTTTGCACCTAGTCTCAGCTACATGACTAATTGCTATGATTTCCTAGACAAGTCAGAGCCACCATGGCTTACTTTGCACATTTCTGAGATTGGGATACCACCATCACATTTGTAATTACAGTGGGACTAGTACTACTTGGGCATGGTCACTGCATTTCCAAGAAGAGAGCTCCAACTAAGCTAAAAAAAAAAAAAAGGTATCTTCCAGGAGTTAAGGTTTTCCCTGATAGCTCAGTTGGTAAAGAATCTGCCTCCAATGCAGTAGACCCTGGTTCAATTCCTGGGTCAGGAAGATCCCCTGGAGAAGGGATAGGCTATCCACTCCAGTATTCTGGCCTGGAGAATTCTATGACTATATAGTCCATGGGGTCACTAAGAGTCATACATGACTGAGTGACTTTCACTTTCACAGGAATTGGTTTCTTTTTTAAATTTTCTTTTCCCTCTAGGAAACAGGTGGTAGGGAGCACATGTTCTTCATTCCCCACTCCACCATTAATAATCAAGACCTACCTACCTAAATAATGTTTTGAAAATTAAATGACCCTCTTGTATTGAAGTGTTATCATCCCTTCATCTCCAGCTTCTTGAAACATTTCTATTAGCAGCTTCTCTACTATCTCCTGTCTTTTTCGTTGCAAACTAGTTTCTAACCACTTCACTCAAATTTATCTAAGGAAGATCTCAATGACTTTCTAATGTCAATTCTAAAGAAGTCATTTTGAACGTCAACATTCTTGATCTCCCTGTCGGATATGATGTCACTGATATTCTGACCCGTGTCTTCTCAGTCTTCTCTGTTAACACCCTCTTCTCCTAACCATCCCTTAAACATTGGTGGTCCCCAGGGAGGTGTTCTATTCTCTGCCCTTTATTCTTCTTACTCCAAGGAAATCTCACTAGCATCTTTGGTTTGAAAAACCACTTACAAGCTAGTCCCTAAACTTCTATCTGTAACCTAGATGTCTCCTAACCTAGCTGGATGTAGACTGGACATCTCCATGTAAATGTCCATACCATAGGCACCTAAAACTTGCTGTCAAATCTGGGTATGTCATCTCCTTCCTCCCCTTAAACTTGTTCTTTTCCAGCTGTACTTTTACAAATATAAAACTTTCATTAGCAGTCACTTATGCAAAATTTCCCTCTTCTTCCTCTCACTTGGTTGGCCCAAACTCATTTATTCTGTCTGTAAAATAGGGTTTCCCAAACTACAGTCCTTGGGACCCTTGTCTGTTTGTTGTGTTTTTGTTTTTGTTTTTAATATTGGGGTATGGGATCAAATGAGTTTGGGAAATGCTGGGTTAAGGCAGGACTTCTAAGAATCTTCAATATACTGCTAAAGAGTCTTGTGAATCCCAAATGCAGATACAATCTGAAGCATTTCCCAAATAACTTGGAAGCCTTTTTTTCCAAGGATTATCTTCTGTGGTCAGTGTGCCAGAGAACATACTTTACAAAATGCCATTCAAGGATTTCTCAAATGGATCCTCTCCTCTCCACCATCACAGCCACTGCTTCAACCAGGAAATTCTATTTCATCTAGTCTATGCAGTAGATTTCCAGCCTAGGAGCTTTATTCATCTTTTATATAGTATTCGGTGAGCTCCCTACAGTGTACATTTTAGGCAGTTTTGTGCTTAAAAATCTCACAGCTTTTTCCTCCGTTCCGTTCAGTCGCTCAGTCGTGTCCGACTCTTTGCGACCCCGTGGACTGTAGCCTACCAGGCTTCTCCGTCCATGGGATTCTCCAGGCAAGAATACTGGAGTAGCTTACCATTTCCTTCTCCAGGGGATCTTCCTGACCCAGGGATCGAACCCGGGTCTCCCGCATTGGAGGCAGACGCTTTAACCTCTGAGCCACCAGGGAAGCCCATAGAATCCAAAGTTCCTCAAAAAACCAAAGGAACTTCATGATCCAGCCCCTCACCATCCTTCCATCTTCATCTCACACCAGTCCACACTATTCTCCAGGCCTAACAAACCATAAATGCCAGAGGGTGGTGGTAACACTTTTTGGGTTTTGCACATAACTGTTCTGCCTAAAACATCAACCAGCTTTTGCTTATCTGAGTAATTGCTATTTGTCCTTTAAAACTCACCTCAGATGGTCCTCTTCTTCTGAAGCCTCCCATTCCCCAGTCAGAGGAAGGTGCCTCACTGGTATGCAGTCAATGAGTCATCTACCATAACACATCTTTGTAATTAACTGTGTATATTTATTTTCAGCTGAACTGTGACCTTCTTGAAGATTAAAGACATTTATTTATTCCAGCTACAGAGCCTAGTGCAGTGCCTGAAACCTAGTAGATGAATGCTTGGTTAATAAATGCATCAATATATACATTATCTTTTAGCTCTTTCAATATTCTTTCTGAAAACTTATTTAAATGTATAAAGTATGGATTTTATCCTTGGAACTTTAGTTTGGGACCTGGAAAGATATTTCCCAACTTTTATTAAGGACCAGATAGTAAAGGCCTTGTGAGCCATATGGTCTCTACCCTAACTACTCAACTCTGCTGTCTCTGTGCAAAAGCAGTCATAGACTATACACAAATAAATGACCATGTTTATGTTCCAATAAAACTTTATTTACAAAAGCAGGCAGTGGGCAAGATTTGACTTGTGGACATTGGTTGTCAATCCCTGGCTGAGAAAGCTTATCATATCTCAATGATCCTTAAGTATCAGGAAGAAATAACTACACTCTAAAAAAGAACTGTCCAGTACAGTAGCCACTAACCACATGAGGTTACTGAGTACAGGAATGTGGCTAGTCCTACATGACATGTGCTTTAAGTATACAGTATTGCATACTCTTGGATTTTGAGGATTTTGTGTGAAACAAAGGTGAAATTATCTTCAGTTCAGTTCAGTTCAGTTCAGTCGCTCAGTCGTGTCCGACTCTCCGCGACCCCATGAATCACAGCACGCCAGGCCTCCCTATCCATCACCAACTCCCGGAGTTCACTCAAACTCATGTCCACAGAGTCGGTGATGCCATCCAGCCATCTCATTCTCTGTCATCCCCTTCTCCTCCCGCCCCCAACCTTTCCCAGCATCAGAATCTTTTCCAGTGAGTCAACTCGTCGCATGAGGTGGCCAAAGTATTGCAGTTTCAACTTTAGCATCAGTCCTTCCAATGAACACCCAGGATTGATCTCCTTTAGAATGGACTGGTTGGATCTCCTTGCAGTACAAGGGACTCTCAAGAGTCTTCTCCAGCACCACAGTTCAAAAGCATCAATTCTTCAGTGATCAACTTTCTTCACAGGCCAACTCTCGCATCCATACGTGACCACGGGAAAAACCATAGCCTTGACTAGACGGACCTTTGTTGGCAAAGTAATGTCTCTGCTTTTTAATAGATTATCAAGGTTGGTCATAACTTTCCTTCCAAGGAGTAAGCGTCTTTTAATTTCATGGCTGCAATCTTAGTAACAATTATTTTATACTAGTGACATTGAAATAATATATTTGATATATTTGAGCTAAACATATTGCTAAAATTGATTTCACTATTTTTACTTTTTAAAATGTGACAACTGAAATATTTTAAATCATATATGTGGCTTGCAATATATTTATATTGGACAGCACTGCTCTAAGAGAGAATAGTTATAAGAGTATACCTAACAGATTCAACCTCTTTTCATTCAAATTATAAATAAGACACTTTACCCAATTATAAATGAGACACTTTACCTGATTATCAAACTGTTTCTATTCAAAGCTGCTGTGTATCCTGCTATCAATGATACTATCATTATATCTTACATAAAGATTAAGGATCACAATCTAATTCCTTCTCCCTCCACATTAACATATGTGTAAAGTGGCAGATAAATATAGGTCAGCCAGTTAAATTGGAATTTCAGATAAACTATTTTTAGTGTATAATTTTAGTATATGGTTTGGGGTTATTTGTACTGAAAATTAATGTTTGTGTGAAACTGAAATTTAACTCGGTGTCCTGTATTTTTATTTGCCAAATCTGGCACTCCTAGTCAGACAAGTCTATTCTCTATCTCCCAAATACTATATGTAGATTACTACCCTTGCTTACCTATTTTAACTGAGATAATCAATTCACATACAACAGTGCTTAGCACACAATAAGCTTGAAGTAAGTAGTAATGTTGTTATTCCTCTTTGTGGGTCCAGTACAAAATATAATCTCTCTCCTAAATCTAGTATTTGATAAAGTATTTCATTACTTACTTTGCACATTTTATATGTGTCTTATCTAGCCTTAAATTTCCACCTCATATAGAAATTCAGTTCAGTCAGTTCAGTTCAGTCGCTCAGTCGTGTCCGACTCTTTGCGACCCCATGAATCACAGCACGCCAGGCCTCCCTGTCCATCACCAACTCCCGGAGTTCACTCAAACTCATGTCCATCGAGTCGGTGATGCCATCCAGCCATCTCATTCTCTGTCATCCCCATCTCCTCCCACCCCCAATCCCTCCCAGCATCAGACTCTTTTCCAGTGAGTCAACTCGTCGCATGAGGTGGCCAATTACTGAGAAATAAAATAGGATTGTTAAATAAGGCATTTTGCAACTTTTTATCAACTTTTACTCTTAAGTTCCAGCTTAAATTCCTAAGTATATGAATAAAGCACCCTTGATGACCCTGGATTCTAGGCTCTTGCTGTCAGGAGGATACAGTGTTCAATAAACCTCACTTACAAAATGTGAGGTTACAAAAAGCAAGAAATTCATGTATTAATACCTGAAATGTCCATAGTTATAAATTTATCAGGTAAAGACAATATAAATTGTACACTCTGAATTTTCTAAAACTTTCTTAAATCAAAAGGAGTCTATATATAAATAATCGTACAATAATCAGCTTATTGAAAATGTTTACCTGTTTTTCACAATGATCTGTAAAATTCACAATCCAGCAAGTAGTCACATGTTATTTTTACAGAAAAATATTTTTTCTCAGTTGGATACAACACTATGTTCACCACTATACAGAAGACTCAAATTATATAGGGACTGAAAATCTGTTAATGACCAAATAAAATTATGGGATATTCCTCAGAATAAGCTTTCTGTAAACACACACAAAATTTTATGTACATTATTAACCAGTGGTTCACCTCAGTTATATTCTCAGGACAGTATGGACTATCTGAGTCCAAAGTCTGTCTCTGCTACTTATTAACATATGCTATCTAGTTGGTGATGGACAGGGAGGCCTGGCATGGGGTCGCAAAGAGTCAGACACGACTGAGTGACTGAACTGAACTGATCTAATCCTCAGTTTTCTCAACTATAAAACGGAAGCCCTTTCTGCCAAGGCGTTGTGAGGATTAAGAAGATCCGCGTGAAATGCTTAGAACAATACCTGGCACATGGTAAACATTCAAAAAATGCTAACTCTTATTATTCTTAGAATGTTTTCCAATTTGATTTCTTCATGCCCCTCTAGCTTCAACTTAGGACTTAGTCACAAAACTAATTTTTAGAAATAAAAAGATCTGGAGGAGAGAAAACACTTTGCAGTATTAGAACAAACTTCAAAGGTCCTGATCCTTGCTTCTATAACGCCTTTAACAAATTTGGCTTTTGCCCTTACATCCTATGACTTTCTGAGGCCAGTCTATTCAGATATAATGGGAAACAGCTTTCATGCTTACGACTAGCCAGTTTCACATAGAAACTGAACAAGTATTTTTATTTTTTAAAGCTCACTTGTAAATATCCTCCGTAAAACACTTCCGTAACTCCTAAATCGTTTTAGGTTCTCTTTTAAGTTAGGAATTCCCATATCCTACTATGTATATAGTACAGAACAATTTTTCTATGCAAGTAATAATTCACATGTAAATTATTTTTCCTAATTTATATTGATTAGACGAATAGTGTTGTGGTCCATGAATAGTACAATAAGAAACCAAATACCATGCATTATATTACTTTCCAAGTCCAAATAAAACACTTCCTCTTACACAGTTTCATAATTAAAAATACTGGATTCAGGACTTGATTAAAATAATACCAATTTGATGTTATCAAACTATTCCAAACTAATCCAGGTTACCTGGAGGAAAGGCACTTTGTACGAAAAGCATGCTTAATTTATATCCAAAGACCAGTAAAACTACCATAAAAAATAAGAGAAGTATTTTTTAATGAAATGATTCACAAAATTTTTAAGAATATGAAAACTGATACTGAAAAACTATGGATTTCACATATTCATCCAGCAAGAAAAAAGCCCAGGTTAAACTACTCAAATACAAGTCTCAAAGATCACTACATGTTCAAATGTGGTAAATTACATGTGCCACTGTTTCCTAAAGTTTTGATTAGACTCATTTAACAATGGATTTTTGAGGGATTTGCTATATATTTTGGTAATGCTTTTAAAATTGGGCTCTAGGGAATTCCTTGGTGGTTCAGTGATTAGGACTCCATGTTTTCACTGCTGAGGACATGTGTTCAGTCCCTAGTTGGGGAATCAAGATTCCACAAGCCTCGAAGTGTGGTAAAAAAAAAAAAACACCAAAAAACAGAGCTTTAGATCTGGGGTCAACAAACATTCTCAGTCAAGGGCCAGATAAGTAAATATTGCAAGCTTTTCAGGATACTGTCTCTGTCACATATTCACATTTGGTTTTATCAGTCTTTTGAGATCCTTTAAAATGTAAAAAAACATTCTTAGCTTTTAGCTTAGTCTCTGTAAAAACAAGAGTAACTACATTTGTCCTTGGCCAGTTTCCCCACCCTTGTTTTACACTATACATATTATCTTTTTGTTACTATGTCAATTTCATTGATACTAGTTTTTCTGCCTTCAAATATTTGTTCAAATGTCACCTTCTCAATGAGTACGTCTCTGGATACATGCCTACCTGTTCCCTATGTATATATATATATGTGTGTGTGTGTGTGTATATATATATAAAACATATTATGTAATACATAGTATATCACCTAACATTTTTATCACTCCTACCTCCCAACACCAATATAAATTCCATAAAGGAGATTTTTGTCCACTGATATATATTTTTTCTTCATCATCCCTAGAACAGTGCCAGGCACATCAGTGGGCTCTCAGTAAGTAAACTTACACACTTAGAAAAACCATGGAGGAAATACACAGTTGATCCTAGAACTTGGAGGTTAGGAGCGCTGATCGTCTGTGCGATGGAAAATCCAAATCTTTGCATAATCTTGTAGTTGCACAGTATCTGCTGATTCAACCAACTCCAGATTATGTAATACTGTAGTATTTACTATTGGAAAAAAAAATTCATGTATAAGTGGACCCACTCATATCCAAACAGTTCAAACCCATGTTATTCAGGGCCAACTATATATCCAAATGAAAACAAGAGAAAAGGTATCCAAGAAGACTGACAAATACATTTTTAAACATTGTTTCAGGCAGTCATAAAACATTTTAAAATTTGAAAGTATTTTATTACTGCCAAAGAAAGTAATTTCTAGACTAATTCCCTGGAAGTTTACCATTACTTTTTTAATGGTATGCTTATTTAACAAATTTCAATTGTTATTCCTAAACCCCTCTATAGGACCTATTCCGCCTCTTTGACCTCACCTCTATGTATTCCCTGCCCATTCAACTCACTTATCTATCTAGTCTGGCAACTTTCAAGTTTAGCAAAGCAGGAAGAGAAAAGTTACTTTATCACTCCATCTCCCAACATTCACTTTCTATAAATTTCATAATATTGTAATCTTTCCTACTTTGTCTTTACCATTCAATATAAACAAAGCAAAAGGAGATTCTAGTGAATATTGTATTCCAAATACATTATACTCAGTGATTATTTCTAATTGCTGTATGTGGTTTTACAATTTTTACCTCTAAGGAAAACGCTGCCTTATCACCACCCATATATATACTTGGCAAGGTGATGAGGAAATAACTTTGGGAATTCAGTAAACTTCACCACCATTCAGATTACAGCTATATTTCTAAGCTGATATTAAAACTTAAAAACTAAGATATAAAATATCCTCTACCACTATCTCTGACACTTGATAGCCATTAATATTAATGTGGGAGTTAAATTATACTAGAGATCAAAGATATTCTAAACAAACTACTAAGTTAATAGTAGAATACTATTCCTTGCTAAGAAGGAATGCCCACAAAAAAAGATGTTTTAAAAAATCCTTTATACGTTATTCTTCATCTATTTTATTTTCTAAAGGGTTACAATTCTGCCATGCTTATAAGACAAGCAGTCTTGGTTTTTAAAAGACAAACTTTCTAAAATCCAAGTCAATTGTCACGGATTAAAACTATGCTGTAGGCCAATTCTTTAAGAGACACAATTCTGTTCTTAAAAAAAGCAGCATAATAAAAACTGCTATAGAACTTTCACTTTCTAAATTTTTCAACTGTTTTTGTGTCCTAAAAGTTATCATAAATTCAAATTTGGTGGAACTAAATCAGCACAAAACTTCCTTGATAGCCAGAATCACAAGAACCAAACTGATTCTTTTTCTTCTTCTTACAAAGGTTAGATGACTCCCAAATTAAGTCACTTTGTACCACACATCCCTGGAGAAAAACATGGCCCAACACACCACACGTCCCACTTAATCTAGTTCAAACGAGTAACATAACGTGAGAAACTGCACTGTGTAATTCCTTTATTTTCTGCATATTAGTGCTTTACCAACACTACAACCATAAAGAACACAATTCCAAGTACTGTACTTTTTTAGTTTGGGGAGATCACAGTCTACAGACTCATTTACTTATATTAGACAAGATTAACCCATTCAACTTACTGCAGTTTTTAAATGCACATAAAATACAGAAATTGATGCAATTAAACAAAATCTTCAGGATCTTATTTCTTAAATTCTTAGATTGTAATTTTTTTCTGCAGGCTTAATTACCGGTCCCCATGATCACCACTGGTTATGGCTCAATTTAACTACACCAATTTATCAACCTTTTATATCCTTAAAGATAACGTAAATGAAAATTACAGTTTCTTATCAAAAGGTTTAGGGTTTCCCAAATTTCAAATATTTGCTTCCCCTCCTCCCCCCACCTTAAGACATTTCAAATAAACTAAAAATAACCACATCTCACCTGCAACATTCCGTAGCAATCACTTGATGTATAAAATTTTAACTATGCCCCCAGTTATTTTAAGACACAAAAATGGCTGCCTACCAATCTGTCTTGTCACAAGTTAGAAATACTACATTTAAGAATTAACATGAGGGTTTCAAGTTTCCTCCAGTTTAGGCATTTATACCTTTGTGCTTGTCGCTTCAGGATGTTACTGTAACATTGATATTTGTATAACCCACGTTTATGTACCTTATATGTAATCATTTAAAACACTAGTAATTAAATGTATGATGGAGCTTGGGAATTTTAAAAGCAACTAAAATGTTCTTAGATGTGTGTCAGCTTCATTTCCAGAGATACTTCTACTAAAGTGAAACTGAGAACTTGATACTTTAGTTGCATTTTGAATTCAAAAATCCCTCTGCACCATTAGGAGCCTACAACATAGCACCTTTTCTCATCTGCTTTAAGTAAAACGTTTGTCAAGAGTTTTACTTTGAAGAGTTAATTTTCTATAGCCTTATATTTCTCATACATCTTTGGTAAAAGCTCCATTATACAATATGGCCAAAGCATGAAGGACCAATACTGTCCAATCATATACCATGATATCCCGTTCAATTTTTGTTTTCATACACCCTCATAAACAAAACCCACTTCACCTTTTCCTGTAAACTGTTTGCAGTCTACATTTCTGAAATTCCCTAAGTTTTAATTCCTTGAGGATCTCTACAATTAATCCTTAAGGCTATGTAAGAACCAGATGCTGCTACACTATTCTGTATCAAGCATTAACATTTGGTTCAAAGTATTATCATAGTGGTCTCAATAATCTAGTTACTGGTCCTAACCAGCTAAGCAAGTAATCTTGTTAAGATCTGGGTATCACCAGCAAGCACACTGCTTACACTTGAAGAAAAATAAGTTTACATTCATTGTCATCTGTAGGTTCTTCTTCTACATCCTACTTCCCCTTTGTCATTCCTTAAGTCTACACATCATTCATTCATCACATTTCCTTCCTTAAAGGAGATAGTGTATTATTGAACCAACAGGATATCTATTTGCATGAGTTAATCCAACAGAATACTTTTTATAAAACATCTTTTCCAGTGTTCTAATTAATGGAGATATGGATCACTCATTTACTTAAAAAAAGACATCTTCAGGTTAATCAGTTGCTGTAATGTGGAAACAGATTTTTTTTTCAACTAGGTAAAGGGTGCATATAATTTGAATTGTTAAATGATTTATTAATGAACAAAGTAACCATTACAGTAATTTAAAATCTACTGGTCTTAGATATTTGAAACATGGTAAAAGGATATATTCCAGTTTTGCCCAAAAGTCACTTAAAATATCTACAAGTATTTCATCTGTGTATGTTTTACACCATTATTGCTCCATTTTCTGGAAGAGTATGTTTTTAAAGTTAAAAAAAAGGGAAAACACAGCAAAGTTGCTAACTTTGCAGTGAAAAAAATAATCTGTCCTTGACAAGTTTCATAGTTTTATGCAGTGTAAGTTAGCTTTGCAATGGGGAACTTGAGTTTTATCCTTACTCATGCATGATGTATGTTTCAGAACTTAATAGCTGAAATTTCAAAGAACTTCTTACATTACCTGTTTAACATACTGATGTGCAACTGGAACATATTACAAGGATATTACTCATTATTTGCCACTGTGGGCTAAGTTTACTGTACTGGTCTTAGAAATAAAAGGTCACATTTGAATTTACTAAGTTAAAGTCAGAACTCATTAAGGGGGGGAAGGCCTTAAATATAAAAGACAAACGGCAGTTTGATTAAGCAATAATTTTCAGTTTACTAGATGAAACAGACTTGCAACATAGTCTGCATGAATGCAAAATAAGCCATCTACAGCAAGTGATAAAGAAACTGGGCAAAAAGGAAAAAAGCATACATTGGAAAAGAAGATTCTCTTGAGATAAAAAAATCAAACCATTATTATAAAGGAATTTACCAAGAACTGCTATATTTCCCCCATCCCATTTGCTGGAAGTCAACAAGAGCATCTAGCACTTTGTGTTCATGTCAAAAAGTCAGATCAGAGCATCCTAACGCAAAGCCAAAAAAAAAAAGAAAATCCCTAACCCCCTCCCCCAAACCGCAGAACTGTTAACTCCAGAGTTCAAATTCAAAAGAAGAGAAAGTGGCAACTGAAAGAGGTGATGGTGGCGATAATCCTATGAATGGGTTTTTGATTTCTCTCCTTTCCGGGGGATGGGTGGAGAATGCTCATTAGGATTTGTAGTTAGAGGTTAACCATGTGAGCCCCTCATAGAGTCCGTCCCCCGAGGTGGCACAGGAGGGCTGCACATACCAGTTCCTGTCCCGAATCCGGGTCAGGCCCAGTTTCTCCTGGATCTCGTGGGGTTTCATGGCATCGGGGAGGTCCTGCTTGTTGGCGAAGATGAGGATTATGGCGTCCCTCATTTCCCGGTCATTGATAATGCGGTGGAGCTCCTGGCGGGCCTCGTCGATGCGGTCGCGGTCGGCGCAGTCCACTACGAAGATCAGACCCTGGGTCCCGGTGTAGTAATGCCGCCAGAGCGGCCGGATCTTGTCCTGGCCGCCCACATCCCATACGTTGAACTTGACGTTTTTGTAAGTCACCGTCTCCACGTTGAAACCCACAGTGGGGATGGTGGTCACCGACTGGCCCAGCTTCAACTTGTACAGGATGGTTGTCTTGCCGGCCGCGTCCAGGCCCAACATGAGGATCCGCATTTCCTTGTTCCCGAAGATCTTAGACAGCACCTTCCCCATCGCGTCGGAAGAGCCGGGGCCGGGGGCATTCAGGTGTCCCGGGTCCCCTCCGCCAACAACGCCGCCGCCGCCGCGAAGCAGAAACGGAGCCTCCCAGTCGCGAGGGCACCCGTGCGGCCTGCGTGGGAGTCGCCTCCTCGGGGCAGAGGCCCGGGCCCGCCGCTCACTCGGGCATCACCCACCACACAACTTGATTCCTCCAGGCGCCGCGGCCGCCGGGGCGCTGAGTCTGCGCCGGGAGAGCCGCCGCCCTGCTGAGGCGCGGCCCGGCCCGGAACTGCCCTTCCCCCCGCAGGCGCCGCGCGAGCGCCGCCGCGGTTCCCGCTCCTCCGCCTTCTCCTGGCTCCGCCGCGGGAGACTGCGGGCCTCCGGCCCGGTCCGCGAGCACCGCGCTCACCACCGACCCAGGCCACCCGAGAGGCAGCGCGGCTCCGGCGCCCAGTCAGGTCATGGATCCTCGCGGGAACTCGGTGCGCTGCCTGCGGAGACACAGAGAAGGGAAAAAGGAGTTACTGCTGGAGCCCCAGAGGAGAGCGGAGGCCGAGGGGGCCCGCCTCGCCAGCTCAGCCCAGGAGGTTACCTCCAGCCGCCGCCCCGCGCGCGGGCTCCCTCCGGCCTCCACAGCCTCCTCCCAGTTCTGCCGCTGCGGCCGCCGGAAAAGGCGCCGAGGAAACCGCCTCACTTCCCCTCCCGATTACGCAGGCGCAACAGAGGGAGGCCGACCGTTCGGGCGAGAGCGACCTCTGTAAGGAGAGCGGCCCGCGCGCCAAGCGTCGGGGCGCCACGCGCGGGGGGCGGGGCTACGGCGGCCCGGAGGCCTCGCAGGTGCGGCCAACACCCACCCGCGCGAACCTCGGACTCTGGCTAGCTCCCACCTGTCGCTCCTCTAGCGACTCCTTCCTGCATGCATTGCTGCTTCTGCGCTCTCACTTCCTCCACCCCCGACTCAATCCGGGGTAGCCGATCCTCTGCGGAGCTCCAAGGGGTGGGGTTCACGGACCGCCCGCTCCCTCAACAAACGCTTTCCCCGTGCTCCTTCCAGGCCTGTTCTCAGACCCCGGTGCCCGCCTGATGCTCCGCGAGGTCCCTCCAGCCTGCCCCAGCCTTCGGGAGCCCTCAGTCTCCCAGGGAAGCCGTCGCCACGGATTTCACCTTTCCCCTGGCCCTCTTTGGCTTCCTTTTATCCCTCGTGTTCTGTGCGTTTCCTGAAAGACACGTGGGAGGCAAGTGGTTCGCGTGGAATCTACCAGTTAGTGCGGCGCTTTTACCGGGCTTGGGTTTGTTCTGAAGCCTGTCTTTGGGGCATTTGAGCCCTATCTTAACACATCTCGGCAGGACCAGTCCACGTTTTTGTTTTTGTTTTTAAATTACAGTATTATCAACAGTTTCCATGCTTTTTCAACTGTTTAGAAGGTGATAATTTTTCATGTATAAATATTATCATCTTTTAGTGTGATTAGTAGTAACTTCTCACCCAGCCACTCATTCGCAACTTGAAGAATTAGAAAGACTACTTCTGTTGCCTCGATTTGAACATTTAACCTTACTGAGTTATGTCATGTTTAAACTGAGTGTACTACTGACTTTGCTGTCCGCAAACCCTATTTGAGGGTTAAGTAATAAGTATAATGTTAGTAGAAAACTGCAGGAAACCTTTTTGTGTCAGATGTTTCTTGGTAAAGTTAGACTTAAAGTGAAAGCTGGAAATAAACCGAAGAAAGGAAAAACAGGAAAATAGTGTTTTTTTTTTTTAAGAAAATGCTGTAATAACATAAGGTAACATACTTCTCATTTCACAATTTAAGAAAATGTAATGATGGTAGATGGGTTAAATGATAACCTTCATAAACGTCAACCTGAAGTAAATTTACTTACCAAAGTTATTAATATTCTGGCAGTGATTTACGTACCATCTGGCTGAATATGCATGCACCGTCTTAAAACTGAAAAAAGGATTTAGAGTCAGAAGATTGGGGTTCAGAGTGTCACCCCTCCGTTTCATAGCTGTGAATCCTTTCCTCTCAACCTTTGTAAATTTCATCTTCTTTAAGCTGTTGAAACAGATGAAGAATGATATAATCTCGAATGAAAATAGTCACCGATTGTCATGATGAACACTGTACTACTACATACTTTAAATATTTTCCTTCAGTCTGCACAACATCCATGTGAGGTAACTTTGAGTATTAGTGGAAACTGAGGAGAGAGGTTAAGTTTTTGAAGGTTCCAGAGTTGAGATTAAGTGGTGAATCTATGGCTCATCCTCTTAACCCCAAACTATGCTATCTCCCTGAGTACTTCACACGGTTGTTTGGAAGCTCGATTATATTACAGTTGACTCTTGAACACCATGGGTTTGAACGGCACAGATCCACTTGTATCAATACTTGGCTTTTTTTTTTTTTTCAATAGATGTGTAGTATGTTACTACACAATCTGGGTTGGTTGAATTCACAGATGTGAAACCTGGGATATGGGGGGCTGACCTAGTAGTTATGCTCAGAATTTGGACTATGTTGAGGTGAGACCTCCAATGTCCCTATTGTTCAAGGGTCAACTGTATTTCTTAAAACGCTTTATAGCTATTGGGTTGGCCAAAAAATTCATTCAGGTCTGTCTGTAAGATGATATGGGAAAAACCCAAACGAATTTTTTGGCCAAGCCAATATAAATAAGGTGCCATCAATTCAGTTCAGTCGCTAAGTTGTGTCTGATTCTGTGACCCCATGGACTGCAGCAGGCCAGGCTTCCCTGTCCATTACCAACTCCCAGAGCTTGCTCAAACTCATGTCCAGAGAGTCAGTGATGCCATCCAACCGTCCCCTTCTCCTCTTGCCTTCACCTTTCCCAGCATCAAGGTCTTTTCCAATGAGTCAGTCCTTCGCATCAGGTGGCCAAAGTATTGGAACTTCAGCTTCAGCATCAGTCCTTCTGATGCCATAGTAATTATTAAAGCGCCATAGTAATTATTGTTTGAGGAAGGAATTTTTTTATATGAGGCAGTGACTACTGTATCTTGCTCCATTCCAACATAATAGTTTTCTCAGAGCAGATTCCAGTTTTCCCAACTAGATGGAAGATTGATTTTCTGGGCTTTTACTTATTTTTCAGTGAAAGGTGTGATATAATTAAAAATTGAAGCAACCTGAAGCACTAGCATCTACCTGGCACTGGCACTGTTCTAGGGCTAAAACAGTTTATGTTTGAAAGCCAACTTCCATTTATCTTCCAACAGAGTAAGTGAAGGCAGAGACTTTGCATTATCCACATAATGTCCTCAGTGATAGCATGGAGGCATCAGGAGTTCAGTCATTATTTACTGAATCTTTTCTACCACAGAGGAGGTAAAACAAAAAAGGAAGCGCACATACAATTTTCATCTGTGGTTTGAAATAATAGGTCAAGATTTTCATACAGTGGCATATCTTACAGTGGCTCTTCATGTAAAAAATTATCCAATAGATTATTTTAAGTAATGATCATAAAAAAACCCAATAATAACCAGAATGTAAATACAGTGAAAAAAATTATGTATGCACACTTTTTTAAAAAAGTAAACTTCACTAAAACCAAAATATCTGCAAAAAGTAACAATTTAGAGAACTACTAAATCATCATATCATTGATAAAATTTTGTTTTCTTGACAATTTCAATTTAAAAAATATTATTGTCATTCAGTGAAATATTTTATAAATAAAATTTATATTGATAAAGTATTAGATTTCTCAGTTTGCATTTTATTTCAGACACAAATGTAAGCTCTAAAGACTAACTTCTATAGAAAAATGGATCTCTGCTTTTAACTCAGCTTGCAAATGAAGAGATTTCTCCAGCTTGCTTTCAAACAAGACTTCACTTTTAAATGCATTTCATAATGTCTAATCTGTTCAATATCACATGTTTATTGTATCCCTGACTAAAGCATCATCTTATAAGAAAAATATTTACTTTCATAAAATGACTTAGCTTCCCACTTTAAAATGAAATAAATGTCTTCTTTAACAATAGCACCTCATGCTATTTACCCTTATTTCTGAACTCCTATAACTTTGAAAAATCACTCACTTTGTTTGACTCTCGTATCTTTCCTTCTATCCTATGCAGGGTCAGGGAAATTCTGGCCACACACTGAGGGTGGAAACCAAAATGATAGTTCACTCCCTCTTCCCTTGTCAGCTGAAGAACTACTTTCTAGTTTTTCGTCTTTAACCATTAAAAAAAAAAAAGTATATCCCAATCAAAACCTTGATAATTACTTTAGTTATACCTGAGTATGAAGACTTTCTCTCACTTTCAGCAGTATTAAGAGTGGAAAAGATATAACTAAAAACAAAAGTTTGAACTACAGTTGATATTAGCAAATAGTTTAATAGTTATGTCTTCAGACCATAAAAATAAACACTGGGGCAATGAGGTCTAGTGGCACAAGTGAATACAAAAATCTAAATTACATCCTTAACTTACTCCTAATACTTCTTGATTTAGGTTTAACTTGGGTAATTTGTTCATCCTCATTGATCATACATTTATCTGTTCCTGCATTAGAGAAATCTCTCTTAATTGATTAGGGCAGTTTATGTTATTTCCCTTTGCAGTTGAAGGAGCTGAGGCAGTGAGAGGGTAAGCAACTCCTTAAGATCAATAAATGGTTCAGAGGAGATTTAACATTTTTTTGATCCAAATCTGGTGTTCTTTTTTCTATTGTGTGAACCCCGGAAGCTGGACTAGATCAATGGTTTTTAACTCCAACTGCACATGACAATCAGCTGGGGCATTTTTAACTATAAATGCTTAAGCCCCACCCCAGGTCAATTAAGTCACAATATCTGTGATAGAAGTTCTGCCCACTAGTATTTTTTAAAACTTCCTGAATGATTCTAATGTGTAGCTAAGATTGAGAACCACTGAATTAATTGCTAACTTCCCGTCGCATCAAAAATTCTATAAATTCTGAATGCTATTTATTTTCTTCAAAATTCAAAGCTTGGACCAGGACATCGATTAGTAAATTAATTGAGCTCAGTTCACTTCCCCAAACCCCAGCTACCAGGTAAATAGGAAAAGGAATATCTATTTGCCCCGTTTCATCCTATCTTCTACCTAAATTGTGATTAAGTCAACTAGGAGAAGTGTCGGCATACGGGGCAGCCAAATGGAAACTATCCACAGACAAGTTTTAGTCTAGAGCTTATGACTTTGATCATCCTATGGTTGCCAAGAATTCTGTCTTACTTTCTCTTTATTTAATGGTGTTGACTAGCTGATGAAAAAGTGAAAAGTGAAACTGTTAGTTGCTCAGTCATGTCCAACTCTTTGCCAACCCATAGACTGTAGCCCACCAGGCTCCTCTGTCCATGGAATTCTCCAGGCAAGGATACTGGAGTGGGTAGCCATTCCCTTCTCCAGGAAATCTTCCCAACCCAGGGATCAAACTCATGTCTCCTGCATTGGAGGCAGATTCTTTACCATTTGAGCCACTAGGGAAACCTATTTATAGATTAAAAACCAAATAATTAAATGGTTTTAAATGCTATACATTGGTCTTTCAAAGAGAGAATAAATGAATGAATGAAAAAGTAAGTAGGAAAGAAGCAAGAGAGCAAGGAATATAGAAGGGAAAAAGGAAGGGAGGTAGGGAGGAGGGAAGGAACAACAAGGATTGTATTGAAAAGCAGAGCTTGGCAATGTTTTAAACTGATAGCCTAACCTAATCAAAAGCCCAGTTTGGGGTTGAAAGGAAAAATGCCTTAGAAAAACATAACCAGGTCCTCCTCCATAACCTTTTCTTTTTTGTAAATATTGTTTTATGTGCACCAAGAATAAACAGTGGAACAGTTTTTGCTATTCAGTACCTTTGGACTATCAGTAAATTACTGTTTGTAATTACTCCTACTTCTAATATAAAATTCTGAGCACAATGATTAAGATTTATGAGTGTGGAAATGGTTGTAAAATCCTAGCTAAATGTTACACTATAACCAATTTAAGAATGGCTTAGCTGGGCAAAATTTATGAGTTTGTTTCCATTTCAAGTAAGAAAGATTTATATTCCAAAAGGCTTAGAAAGACACCTACTAGATTCAGTTCAGTTCAGTTCAGTCGCTCAGTCATGTCCAATTCTTTGTGACCCCATGAATCACAGCACGCCAGGCCTCCCTGTCCATTACCAACTCCCGGAGTTCACTCAAACTCATGTCCATCAAGTCGGTGATGCCATCCAGCCATCTCATTCTCTGTCATCCCCTTCTCCTCCCGCCCCCAATCCTTCCCAGCATCAGAGTCTTTTCCAGTGAGGCAACTCTTCTCATGAGGTGGCCGAAGTATTGGAGTTTAAGCTTTAGCATCAGTCCTTCCAATGAACACCCAGGATTGATCTCCTTGAGAATGGACTGGTTGGATCTCCTTGCAGTCCAAGGGACTCTCAAGAGTCTTCTCCAGCACCACAGTTCAAAAGCATCAACACCTACTTGATTATATGTCCACAAATACTAGTCAAATAATATAAGCCTTCTGAGCTCAAGACTGGCTTCAGGGGTGACTTTAAAATTTTATAAACCAGAGTCAATGGTGTGGTGACTCTCTCCAGTGAACTAGGGGGACACTTCCTATATTCTCTTCATCATAGGAAAACCCTGCTCCGCTGTATGCAGACTTCCCAAATTAACTAGTTTGATGCTGGAAAAGGAAAGGAGCCTTTTGAGGCAGTTTCTGATGTTTGACTTCATTTCCAAATGTAAAAATGGGTCTTTCTGCTGCTTATTATATCTTTTAAACATTACAAGAAATAGTAAGTCATGAATTCAACTTTCACAGTAGTGATGTTGGTTGTATAAGAAGGTAAACCTGTGACTTTATAACAGTTTCAATGTAGATACATTGTTAACCATGTATCAGAGATTCTAGGAATAGAACAAGATACCCAATGTATTGAACACTTTTGGCTGTCTTTGGAAATGGCACCCCCACCCACAGGAACACAGGAGTAGACTTCTGTCAGCCCTACTGGTTTTTCCATGTTCTGCTTCCATGCATACACCTCACACCATACCAAATGGACTACAGGTAGACTCATGATCCTAATTTGCTAATTGTACTCTTATTCCTGAGAATTTAAAATCAGAACACTGACTCAATGGACATGAGTTTGGTTAAACTCCAGGAGTTGGTGATGGACGGGGAGGCCTGGCGTGCTGCAGTCCATGGGGTCAAAAAGACTCAGACACAACTGAGCGACTGAACTGAACAGAACTGAAGGAAGACCATTATCAGTTGGTCTCTTCCCAGTGGGCCCATATCCTCTTCACTAGGGACTGTGTCACAGCCATATTCTGGTGGCAGACAGGGCCTTTGGCAAGAAAGAAAAAGCAGATGCACAGTGAGAAGTTGAGACAAAATATACCTTGGGCTCCACTGCACATTTCCAGGCCCTTCCTGGAGTCTGTCTCCATACCAACCCTTGAGTTTCATGAAGTACTTGCATCTTTATATAAAATGACCTTTTTTTTTTTTTTTTTTGCTAAAACAAGCTCCACAAGGCTTCCCTGGTAACTCAGATGGTAAAGAATCTGCCTGCAATGCAAGAAACCTGGTTTCGATCCCTGGGTCAGGAAAGTTCCCTGGAGAAGGGAATGGCTACCCAATCCAGTATTCTTACCTGAAAAGTTCCAAGGACAGAGGAGAGCTGCAATCCATGGGATAGCAAAGAGTCAGACATGACTGAACGACTGACACTTTCAGTTTTCTTTCAAGCTCCAGTAGGCTTCTGTTACTTAAAAATAAAAGTTATAGCTTTATAAAATGTATCAATGTAGTATGCAAGCAAAACAAAATTTTAGCAAATAACATATCAAAGTCACAGACTTTAATGCTTCATTGAAAATTATATATGATATAATAATACCTAATATAAAATAATTGTATACTGTCACCACTATTATGTAATAAAACCACCATTAGAACTGGAGGAGGTAGAAACAGACTATTGACAAATCTAATAATTGATTTATAAAAAGCTCTAAACCACTCTGTGACCTGGTCTTTTGACCTATTGCTGAATTGCTTTATAGAGCTCTTAGAATATGTTAATGCATTCTCTTATGCTATAGCAATAGTTCTCTTAATGTAGGAGGAAAAGACATCATAGAATTTCTGGAGAACTTTTTCGATCAGTATCATTTGCCCTGATCAGAAGGTAATCAATAAAATTAATAAAACCTAGGGGAATCCCCTGGCAGTCCAGTGGTTAAGACTTGGTGCTTTCACTGCCATGGCCAAGGTTCAGTCCCTAGTTGGGAAAATAAGATCCCACAAGTCACATGGTGCAGCTAAAAAGAAAAAAGTTAACACAGCCTCTTCCAGGAAGATGGCATAAACATACTTTTTTCAATTCATCCTTCTAAGTACAACTAAGAACCCTGGATATTACATATAAAAGAAGCATAAGAAGACTGACAGATGGAGAGAAGGCAGACTGACCAGGGACTTAAAGGCCCAAGGAATGACATGGTGGTGAGTTCTCTGGGTTTTCTTTTTGCCTCATGTATCCCAGACTTGGAGCTTAAGAAGCTGGCAACCTGGAAATGCCAAAAACCCTCCAGACATAGTCTCTTTTTAAAAAAGAATTAGGAAGGGGGCAACCTAGCAAGACAGAAAACTTTTCAAAAACAACCACTTTACTCCAGCCAAAACCCAAAGAAAAAAGCTGTAGCCCCACCTTCACCCATGATGAAGGGCCAGATGAGCAGCCTAGACTTTCACTCTCACCAGTTTGCTTAACAAGGTGCCCTAATCTCCTGCCTTCTCAGTAGGCAGAGTGGGGAATGAGGTCATTCATCCTCATGTAGTGTTGATGAGCCCCATCCAAGCCCTTGGTGTCATTGGAAACTTCATGGGGAGCCTGAACTGCCACCTCCACTAGGCAGTAGGGAGGTTGAATCAGTGGGGGTGGTATCAGAGGAGGCCTACTGGACAGTCAGGATTTTCATCATGTAGAGGCCAGGCCCCTCTTCCACCATTACCCTCTTTATCCTCAACACTGCTCACTGTTCATGGTGTGGTATCAGTGAAAACCATGTTGGGAGCAGTAAAAAGGCACTTCTACCCCTTCCAGCCTGGGAGGTATCCTTGGAGGCTTAGTGGGGAGTCAGTGATCCCACCCCCACCCAGAAGTAACAAGCCCCCCAGGTTATCAACCAGATTCTAGTGAGGAACCTGGACTTCTGTTTCAACTTGACAGTAGTGAGCTGATGCTCCACTTCCCTGTTGAAGAAGTGCTAGAGGAAGCCAGCTAAAACAGAAGGTTAAATAAAATTCATAGTCTTATAATAGTCAAAATATTCAGATCTCAAACAAAAAGCACAGATTATTCTCCAAAAAAAACATCAAGTTCTCAAACAACAACGTCAGAGTGAATGAAAAAGGGCAATCAATAAATGCCAATATCGCCATGACAAAGATGTCAGGATTACCTGACAAAGGTTTTACAGCAGCCATTGTAAAAATGCTTCAGGGAACAGTTGTGAACACATTTGAAACAGCTGAAGAAACAGAAAATCTCACCGAAGAAACAGGAAGTCTTAAAAAAGATATAGAAGATATAAAGAGCTAAACTGAAATTTTAGAACTGAAAAAAATGTAATAACCAAAATTTTAAAACTCAACAGATGAACTCAACACAGAATAGAAGGGACGGATAAAACAATCAGTGGACTGCAAGATAAAACATAGAAATGACCTGATTTGAACAACAGAGAACAAATAGAGTTTTTTTTTTTAAATTGTGAAGAGACTCAGAAACCTGTGCTACTATAACAAAATTTCTAGCGTTTATATCATTGGACTCACAGAAGGAAATTATAGAGTGGGCTGAAAAAGTTCCCAAAGAAATAATGGCTAAAAACTTCCCAAATGTGGCAAAAGACACAAACATACAGATTTAAGAAGCTAAACAAACCTGAAGAGACCCACATCAAGATACATTATAATCAAGCTTCCTAAAATGAAAGGCAAAGAAAACACATTGAACAAAACCATAGAAAAACGGCACCTTACCTACAAGGGAGAAAACTATTTAAATGACAGTGGATTTCTTATCCAAAACCATACAGTCCAGGAGGAAGTGGTAGGACATTTTTTAAGTCCTGAAAGAAAAGAGCTGTCAACCTAGAATCCTATATCCAGTGAAAATACCTTTTGAGAAAGAAGGGGAAATCAAGACTTTCTCAGACAAAGAAAAATAAAGAGAATTTCACCAACAGACATTTCCTAAAATATTACCAAAGGAAGCTGGAAGTTATCTGAACAGAAAGGAAAGAATTTTTTTAAAAAAGAACCTTGGGGGTTTCCCAGGTGGCTCAGTGGTAAAGACTCTGTCTGCCAATGCAGGAGATGCAAGTTCAATCCCTAATCCAGGAAGATCCCACATGCTGCAGGGCAACTAAACCCATGTATCACAGCTATTGAGCCTGTGCTCCAGAGCACAGGAGCCACAACTACTGAGCCTGTATGCCGCAGCTACTGGAGACCACATGCCCTAGAGGTCGTGTTGTGCAACCAGAGAAGTCACAGCAATGAGAAGCTTGTGCACTGCAACTAGACAGTAGCCTCTGCTCTCTGAAACTAGAGGAAAGCCATAGTCACGAAAACCCAGCATAGCCAAAAATAAATAAATGTAAAATATTTTTAAAAAAGAATCTTGGAATATCAGGAAGGAAGAAAGAACATGGTAAGCAAAAATATGGGTAAATGTAATAGATTTTCCTTCTCTTCTTTTAAATTATTTTTGATGATTGCAGTAAAAATTTATAACACTCTCTGGTTTGGCTCTAAAGATTGAGGAAGAATTTATATAATTATATTATAAATGGTAATAAAGAATATAAATGTGTGAAGCAAAAACTGATAGAAATGAAAGAAGAAACATGAATCCACATAGTTGGAGGCCTGGGGTGCTGCTGTCCATCAGGTCGCAAAGAGTCAGACACGACTGAGCGACTGAACAACACAACAACAGCATAGTTGGAGGCATCAGTCCCTCTCTTGCAATAACTGATAGAACAAACTAGACAGAAAGTCGAGAAGGTTATAGAAAAACTCAATGATGGCATCAACCCACAATATAATAAAAATTAATAGAACATTTCACCTAACACTACAGCATATACACTTTTATCAAGTGTCATATCCTGGGCCAGAAAAGAAATACCAACAAAATTTAAAGACCTGTAAATCATACAGAGTATATTCTCCATCCAAAATGGAATCAAACTAGAAATTAATAACAGAAAGGTAAGAGGAAAATCTCAAAATCCTTGGAGACTAAACAACACACTTCTGAATAATTCATGGGTCAAAAAGGAGGTCTTAAAGGGAAGGAAAATACACTGAAATGAATGAAAGTGAAAATAAAATGTATATAATTTTGAAGGACACAGCTAAAGCAGTGATGAAAAGGAAATTTATAGCACCCTTTGCCAAACTTTTTCATCACCCCAAAATAGAAACTCTATATCCATTAAGCATCCCCCCAATTCTCTGCTCCCCTCAGCCTCTCTCCCTCTACTTTCTGTCTCTATGCATTTTCCTTTTCTAGATATTTCATATAAGTCGAATCATACAATATATGTCCTTTGTGTCTGGCATATTTTTATTTAGTATAATGTTTTCAAGGATTATTTATGCTATAGTGAGCATCAGAACGTTTTTCCTCTTTATGGGTGAGCATTTTGTTCACATGGTTTTCTATTAGGACACTTGGGTTGTTTCCACCTTTTGGCTATTGTGAGTAATATTGCAGCAAACATCCATCTACAAGTAACTGATTCCTTGTTTTCAGTTCTTGTGGCTAGGAATAGAATCACTGGACTATATAGTAATCATATGCTTAACTTTTTGAAGAACTGCCAAACCATTTTGCATAGCACCATTTTTCATTCCCACCAACAATCTGCAAGAGCTCCCCATATTGTTGCCAACACTTATTATTATCCAGTTGTTTTTTTTAATTATAGTGATCCTAGTAGGTATGACATGGTATCTCATTATAGTTTTAAATGTATATCCCTAATGATTAATGATAGAGTGAGTGAATGAATAAATGCATAAACAGGCTTACTAGTTTAATAAATTTCTATCACAAAGGGTAAATCACTCTTTTAGTCTATATTATTATATTACTGTACAAGAGCACTAATATTTGTTTTAAAAATGATAAAGCATAACTCAGCATTTGTATTTATTTGTCTGGCTTATACAAATACTCTTTTTGTAATATGTAATATTGTTTATCCATACATCATGGTGACTATAGATTATCTCCTTTTACAGAATACTGCAACTAATACATAGTGATTTTGTCTTTCTTTGTTTCTTGCCACATGTCAGTCCATGGCCCCTTGGGAAATGAGTTGAACAAAATGAATTAGAGTTCTGCCATTGTACAGCAAGGGGATTCATTTGAATAGGCACAAGCAGACTGTGCCTTTAGTACTCTGTGTATAAATAGGGCTTTTTTCAGGGCACACCCTGAGGAAACTATGAATCACTTTGATATTAAATTGTTATATATAGAAAACACAATACATTTTAATTATTATCAATGTGACTTGTAATAAAATAATGTATTTATAAAACATCTCCTAGCAAGCATCACCGAGAAGGCGATGGCACCCCATTCCAGTACTCTTGCCTGGAAAAACCCAGGGACAGAGGAGCCTGGCAGGCTGCAGTCCATGGGGTCGCTAAGAGTTGGACACTGAGCGACTTCACTTTCACTTTTCACTTTCATGCATTGGAGAAGGAAATGGCAACCCACTCCAGTGTTCTTGCCTGGAGAATCCCAGGGACGGGGAGCCTGGTGGTCTGCCGTCTGTGGGGTCGCACAGAGTCGGACACGACTGAAGCGACTTAGCAGCATCTGCAGCAAGCACCACGGTGCTATATATTCAATCATCACATTATGAAATCTCAGTAAGAAGTTGTCTAAACCACACTCCAAAAGTTTAAAATTTCCCCTTACAAAATAAAAGTGAAAGTACATTGCCATTTTAACCTCAGAAGGCCTCAATGAACTTCCACTGATTCAAGGTAAGGGGAGGAGTTCAAGGGGAAGATATTACCCTCCTCACCACCTTTGTATAGGGAAAGCCCTAGGATTTTTATACTAGTCATAACCAGAGGCCAGCAGTCATGCAATATTAGAACTATTCCAGTCATTCTTCTCTTAGAAATTATGCCCTTTTCTCAAGGTTCAAGGTGAATAGACATAAGCCTGTATCTTAGACTATTTGTATCATGTCAAACAACTTCCTTGTTTGTCTGTTTACACTTTTAATCTAACTTTTATCCCCAATATTAATTAATAGTTAACATTTCAGAGCACATAGCAGGAGCTGGCTCAATAGTAAACTGTTGGATGAGTGAATGATTTAAAGAATGTTATCTTGAGCCTCTCTCACCTTCGTCAGTATAAGCTGTATGCAGTTTAAAATATTTGTTTCTATACCAAAAGCCAGGCTGTTCAAATATACTAACCTCGATAAATAATTAACCTTGAGAGTAGAAATTTACAAAAAAGCAAATTAATTTGCCAATTATTCTGGCAGGGTGTGGCAGTAGTCTGATTCTATGGTGTCCTCAAACAAAGGAAGCACTGTTTCAAACTTAATCTGATGAAAGTTAAAAGTTCTAAGGCATTCTAACACTTTCAAAATGAATAAATACAGTAGAAAGCTTTTGCCACATTGGTGTAAAGAGTTAGAATCAATAACTGCGACAAAGTTTGCTAAGTATCAGGATTTTAATGTGTTAAGTTTTAGTTTGGGGACGTGATTTATTTCATCTCAGATCAAAATCAATGTAACAAATAGCCATGTTGCAATGGAGTGCCACTGTCGCATGAAAGTCAAAGGATATTCAAATTGAGGACAATAACCCCACAAGTTTAATTTATAACTCTAGCAGCGTGACACCGTATAAGTAACTGTGTTCACTTTAGGATTTATTCTGATTTTTGAAAACTTGCCACAAGAAATGAGCTTCTGATATTGTGAGAGACTGTGTATTAACTATACTAAAGGCTTTTCCTTCAGAGTGTGGCCAAGAAGTAAATGTTTATTCCGTTCCGTTCCGTTCTGTCGCTCAGTCGTGTCCGACTCTTTGCGACCCCGTGGACTGTAGCCTACCAGGCTTCTCCGTCCATGGGATTCTCCAGGCAAGAATACTGGAGTGGGTTACCGTTTCCTTCTCCAGGGGATCTTCCCGACCCAGGGATCGAACCCAGGTCTCCCGCATTGGAGGCAGAAGCTTTAACCTCTGAGCCACCATTACGTCTCGTTAATCCATTGTTCCTTTATTAAATGTAACAGAATCGGGGGTAGTCCATACGGGCGTGTCTCTGAAATGCAAATAACCTATCATAAAGAAAATCCTGCCCGCAGCAGCGAAACTGTCGCGCGGTTGCGAGGGGCCGCGGAGCCGGGAGGCTTTCTTGGGAGGAGGAAGCCCAGGACTGGACTGAGATCCGGGGACCGCGGAGATCCTCGCCCCCTGGCGGTAACCCCTCTCTCCCCCTGCGCCTCCGGGGTCTCGGTCCTAGAGAAGCCCCGCCTCACCTTCCCCTAGTGACGCAGCCTCCCGCCGCCTTCCCCGCACCGAACCCTGCCCCGTGTTCCGCCCCACGCTCCTCCGGGCCCCGCCGTCCGCAGGCCCCGGCGGCCCTCCTCTGCAGCCCTGCGGGCCCCGCCTCTCGCTGCCCAGGGGGCCCCACCCTCCCCCGGCGGCCCTCCTCTCCAGCCCTGCGGGCCCCGCCTCTCGCTGCCCAGAGGGCCCCACCCTCCCCCGGCGGCCCTCCTCTCCAGCCCTGCGGGCCCCGCCTCTCGCTGCCCAGGGGCCCCACCCTCCCTTTCGGAGGCCCCGCCTCCTCCACTTCCTCATTCCTCGGTAGTGGGCTGGGCTGGGCCGAGCTGGCGGTCGGTGCTGGAAGCAGCGCACTGGGCTGGTTCTTTATCTTGTTGGCGGGTGATCTCTCCGTCTTCTTTTCTTCAACCGCGTCAGCAGCTCTCCTCTGGTGTTCTCCGGCTGTGTGGCCCAGGGTCTGGCCTTAGGCTATTCCCCTGCTTGATTGTTGCTGAGGCGGTAAGCCGGGACCCGGTTTACCCACAAGCCTTCTCTCCTGGCTGCCAGGGCTGAAACCCTCTGGGTCTGACCCGCTTCGTTCCCCTGAAGGACTGATTTATAAATGACTTGAGCGCAAGTGAACGGACGTGTGTAGACAGGTTGAGACATTCCATTTGGAATGAATGCAGAATCGATTCTGACATTTAGTGCCTCAAAATTAACTGTCATTCAGGTTATGTTTTGAAAGAGCAAAACCCCAGACAGCCCATAACCTTGGTTTCTGCACTGTTAATAAGTAAAAACCTAGATAAAAGCTGGCAAGGATGTGGCGTAAAGGGAAACCTTGTGCATCGTTGGTGGGGTTGCAAACGAGTTTAGCTGCTATGGAAAACGGTGTGGCTGTGTCTCAAAAAAGTCAGAGTAGAACGACCACGTGATCCAGCAATTCCATTTCTGGATGCACAGTTGAAATTTGCTAAGAAAGTAAAACTTAAATGTTCTCACCAAAAAAAGTAAACACGTGAGGTGATGCATGTGGTAACTTGATGGCAGGAATCCTTTTACAATGGACACAATTCTTTACATTGTGCACTTACCTTAAATATCTTACAATTTTATTTGAAAATTGTTCCTCAATTAAGCTGGAAGAAAAATGACTGATGCAAATTTGTGCATAATTAACTTTGTATGGGGTATTATGTATATCACTAATTAATAAAATAGTACAGGTGAAAAGTATAGAATGATGAAATAGTGGTTAGTGTAACTGATTGTGGTTCAATTTAAATCATCAATTATACATCAAGTTGAGAGACATACTGCCACTAAAAGTATAGTGACAAATTTGAAAAGCAGAACATAAAAGTTTTACTTATGATTTTTAAAATGGATATGAGTATAAAAGGGTGATTGTAGAAGGCTAGAGAATGCAAAATAGAAAATCAGATTCGTTACAGGAGGTCAAGGCTGATTCGTCCTTTTGGGGTGCCCTGGAGATGCCTGGAGCTCTTTCAGTTCCTGCCCTTTCTGAGTTTTGGTTAGCCAGAGTTTCCTCTGTGAGCTTCCCTAAATTAGAGGACAGAGTATGCTGCAATAATAGACACCACAAAATATAGTGATTTAAATGAAATAGCTGTGTTACCAAATCAAACTTGGCTCCACTTAACTGTGTGAAGTAAAGTCAATCTAATGACACTAGGTTGTGGTAAAAGAAAATGCAGCTTTTATTGCAGACACCAAGCAAAGAGTCGAGGCTGCTAATCCTCAAGAGGCCCAGACTCCTCAGTGGCCTTCAGGGAAAGGATTTTAAAGATAGGATGAGCAAGAGGGTTACAGGGTGTGTGATCAGCTCATGGACATTCTTCTGATTGATTGGTGGTGAGGTAATCAGGAGTCAACATCATCATCCTTCTGATTCCAGCTGGTCTTCAGCCTACATTCTTGTGGGCAGCATACAGTTAACTTCTTCCACCTAGTGGGGGTTTCAGTATCTGCAAAGCAGCTCAAAGGGCATGGCTCAGAATATTATCTATAGCTCGTGATGAGGCCCTAAAAGTCCTTGACTTTACTTAATGGCTAAACTATTATTATTTTTCTTGCTTGACTGTTTTCCTTTGTTTTTACATTTTCTCACTTCTCTGATTACATTGTTCTTTGAAACTCAGGGAAGCCTGAGGACGCTAAAGTTTTTCTACAAAATAAAGACAGGCGGAGGATATGAGTGGCTTGGGAGGGTATGTCTTGGGAAAGCCACAGAGAGTCCTGCTTGGTTACAGGAACTTATTTCTCAAGTAACAGTCTGGAGGTAGAAGTGGCCCAGGCAAACAGGGTTGTTCAACTCCAGTAAGTTATCCATGGACTCTGGTTTCTTTCCTCTTAATGCTGCACCTCACCTTACCAGAGGTGAGGTCTAACTCTTTGCAACCCTGGGAACTGCAGCACACCAAGCTTCTCTGTCCTTCACCATCTCCCAGAATTTCCTCAAACTTATGCCCATTGTGTTGATGAAGCCATCCAACCATCTCATCCTCTGTCGCCCCCTCCTCTTCCTCCCCTCAATCTTCCCCAGCATTATGGTCTTTTCCAATGAACCAGTTCTATATATCAGGTGGCCAAAGTATTAGAGCTTTAGCTTCAGTCCTTCCAATGAATATTCAGGGTTGATTTCCTTTAGGATTGACTGGTTTGATCTCTTTGCTGTCCAATGGACTCTCAAGAATCTTCTCCAGCACTATGATTCAAAAGCATCAATTAATTCTTTGGCACTCAGCTTTCCTTATGGTCCAACTCTCACATCCAAACATGACTACTGGAAAAAAACATAGCTTTGACTACATGGACCTTTGTTGGCAAAGATGTCTCTGCTTTTTAATATGCTGTCTAGGTTGGTCATAGCTTTTGTTTCAAGGAGCAAGCATCTTTTAATTTCACAGCTGCGGTCACTGTCTGCAGTGATTTAGGAGCCCAAGAAAATTAAGTCTATCACTGTTTCCACTTTTTCCCCATCTATTTGCCATGGGACCAGGTGCCATGATCTTAGTTTTCTGAATGTTGAGTTTTAAGCCAGCTTTTTCACTCTATTTCATCCTCGTCAAGAAGCTTTTCAGTTGCTCTTCGTTTTCTGCCATTAAGAGTGGTATCATTTTTCTTATTTGCATGATTAAAGCTGGGGCACTGCCAGAGGTTTGCACTGGCGCCATCTAGTGCTGGGGGAAGGGCAAAAGAGCAGAACTGGAGGACAGTTGATTTATTTTTCAGGAAGTGATGCAGAAGTGGCACATATCACTTTCACTCATATTCTGTTGCTGAGAACTTGACCACACTTGGCCTCAAGAGAAACTAGGAAATGTGGTCTCTAACTGGGGCTTCATGTGCTCAACTGAAAATTTATTAGTTTAGTAAAAGGAAAGAACAAACTTGGGGGGACAGCTATCATTCTGCCACATTTCTTCTGTCGACAAAAAAGTTAGTCAATCTAAGAATTGAAAAATTTTATCCCAGCCAAATTTGAGGATTATAACTCAGGAAGAGTGTGTCAAAAGCTCTGAGAACTGTTGTAGAAGTATAGGCACACTTATTATAAGTTTTTTTGAGACAGAGGGCTGTACATCAAATGACATATATTGACAGATTACATAATCCAGATCTAAATGCCATTGTGGTAGCTCATGTGACCTCTTCCTTACAAGATCAAGAAGAAATGTTATCTTTGAAGGAGTTGCCTTGTTGGAATGTTGCTGTTTAAGGTTGGGGAGATGTTCCTGCTGATGGGGATGTTTTGGTTAATGCACGATGCAGATACTCATGCACGGTGGTGGGAGAGAGGAGGCCAAAAGGCAGAAATTTTTCTATTTAAATTTTTCTTGTCTTGCCATAAAACAAATTTTATTTATTTTTCATAAAATATAAATTTTATTTCACACTCCCCTTTCCTTCCAATTAATCCCTTCTTCAGTTTACAGACAGTCCTTGCTGCTTGCAATTGAAGTACCCTAACTGATGCTTCATTCTTCAGGTCTCAATTTAAATGACATCTCCTCAAGGAGGCTTATCTAGCTGTTACCCAAAAACTCTGTTGGCCTCTTGGTGGGTGTTGATCCAAGCCAAAGATTGGAAGAAGGAAGGATTTGCTTCTTGCGGCAGAAAAGGAGAACACCAGGAATCTTTCCCAAGCAGTGAGCTCAGAACTGCAAAACTTTAAGTTAAGGGTAAATATATAATCATGAAGGGGCTTGGGCAGAGAAGCCAGCATAGAATCGGGGCAAAGATAAGCAGAGTCTAAGCTTTAGTTGATTAAAGTCATCAGGGTCTGACCCAAGATCAACATCATCATCCCTTAGGTTCCAGTTGATCTGGGAGTTAAGCACTTCAGGCTAATCTTTACTACTGAAACAGAACTGGGAGTCTTTATAAATGATTTTTTATCTTTGCTTTTGTTACTTCTCTTGCCTGATAACAGTCACTTGTTCCTGCATTCTTTTTTTCCCTTAAGATCATTCATTAGAGACTTGTTCAAGGATAAGCATTGTGACCAAGGTTGGATCACAGAATGACTTAGGCCAAAATGCCTTCTCTTATGTCAGGAAAGTCATGCATGGTTCTCTCTTTCCAGGGATTTCCTCCCCCACCCCTCCTGCCCCACCCCCAATCTGCTTACATGATTGCTTTCTCTAAAGTAGGTCCTCTCCCCTTTTCCTGCCATTATTGTTTTTATCTCAGCACTTTGTTTCCTTTATGGCACTTAACACAACTTGTAATTATTATTATTATTTTGCTGTGTTCTGTCTCCCCACCGTGTCCCTTTTCTTCACCACTATATCTCCATTACCTAACACACTGCTCATTATTGGATAGACAAAAAATAAATTTTACCTGGTGTTAAATGAATCAAACAGTGGTCAAGAATGACTCAGAGAGTTCTGACGTGACCAACTAGATGTATTGGTAGAAAGTGAGAATATAGGAAGTTAGAAACCATTTGGAGAAAGGGACCAGAAGATGATCAGTTTTGTTTGCACATGTTGAATTTGAAGTTTTGAATAATTTCAATATAACACCTAGTAGGCAGCTTGAAATACAGATCTGGAGCTCTGGAAAGACCATCACATTGGAGCTACAGATTTGAGAACCTTGAGAACTGGTGAGATCAGTCATGAAGAGCATGAAAAAACTACAGAAAGGTTTAGGAGGAACTACAAAGAATAACATTTATCCAGCAGGCAGAAAGAGCAGCAAAACTTTAGAGGACTCAGCAGAGGCTGTCAGCAAGAACCAGGGAGAAATCTTCAGGGAGCAGGTAGTGATCACAAGTAGTTCAGATGGCTGAGGGGGGGGTAAATTATGTTGCATAGTCTGAAAGAGTCCCTTAGAACTGCCAATTAGGAGGCTTAGATATGGGAACCTTAGAATAATTGCAGTGGGCAGTGGGCTGTGGTCTGAAGACAGGATGTTAGGAAGTGAATGTAGTAACTGTAGAACATGATTTCAGGAAGGGCAACTATGAAAACAACAGATTTTATTTGGAAAGAGAGGCAAGGTCAAAGGAGACTTGAAAGAAAGCTTAGAGTCTCTATATAAGAGGGGAGGGGAGGGAAGAGAGGGAGAGAAGATGGTGTGGAAATGACTTATGGAAAAATTTGATAGGAGCAATTGACAGGAAGAGACAACGAATAGTTGCCCTTCTTTGAAAATGTAAAGATAGTGCTCACTTCAGCAGCACATATACTAAAATTTGAACAATACAGAGACAATTAGCATGGCCCTTCCACAAGGATGACATGAAAATTCATGAAGTGTTCCATATTTTTTTATTAAAACTACAATGAGGTATCACCTCACACCAGTCAGAATGGCTATCATCAAAAATCTACCAACAATAAATGCTGGAAAGGATGTGGAGAAAAGAGAACCCTCTTGCACTGTTAGTGGGAATGTAAATTGATAGAGTTACTATGGAGAGCAGTATGGAGATTTCTTTAAAAACTAGGAATAAAACTACCATATGACCCAGCAATCCAACTACTGGGCATATAACCTGAGAAAACAATAATTGAAAGAGACACATGTACCCCAGTGTTCTCTGCAGCACTGTTTACAATAGCTAGGACATGAAAGCAACCTAGATGCCCCTGGACAGATGAAAGGATAAAGAAGCTGTGGTACATATATAAAATGGACTGTTACTCATTCATAAAAAGAACACATCTGAGCCAGTCTTAATGAGGTGGGTGAACCTAAAGCCTGTTATACAGAGTGAAGTAAGTCAGAAAGAGAGAAACAAATATTATATATTAATGCATATATATCTCACACGCTAGTAAAGTCATGCTCAAAATTCTCCAAGCCAGGCTTCAGCAATATGTGAACCGTGAACTCCCAGATGTTCAAGCAGGTTTTAGAAAAGGCAGAGGAACCAGAGATCAAATTGCCAACATCCGCTGGATCATGGAGAAAGCAAGAGAGTTCCAGAAAAACATCTATTTCTGCTTCATTGACTATGCCAAAGCCTTTGACTGTGTGATCACAATAAACTGTGGAACATTCTGAAAGAGATGGGAATCCCAGACCACCTGACCTGCCTCTTGAGAAACCTGTATGCAGGTCAGGAAGCAACAGTCAGAACTTTACATGGAACAACAGACTGGTTCCAAATAGGAAAAGGAGTACGTCAAAGCTGTATATTGTCACCTTGCTTATTTAACTTATATGCAGAGTACATCATGAGGAACGCTGGGCTGGAAGAAGCACAAGCTGGAATCAAGATTGCTGGGAGAAATATCAATTAACCTCAGATATGCAGATGACACCACCCTTATGGCAGAAAGTGAAGAGGAACTAAAAAGTCTCTTGATGAAAGTGAAAGAGGAGTGAAAAGGTTGGCTTGAAGCTCAACATTCAGAAAACAAAGATCATGGCATCTGGTCCCATCACTTCATGGGAAATAGATGGAAAAACAGTGGAAACAGTGTCAGACTTTATTTTTTGGGGCTCCAAAATCACTGCGGATGCTGACTGCAGCCAGGAAATTAAAAGACGCTTACTCCTTGGAAGGAAAGTTATGACCAACCTTGATAGTATATTAAAAAGCAGAGACATTACTTTGCCAACCAAGGTCCGTCTAGTCAAGGCTATGGTTTTTCCCGTGGTCATGTATGGATGTGAGAGTTGGACTGTGAAGAAAGCTGATCGCCAAAGAATTGATGCTTTTGAACTGTGGTGTTGGAGAAGACTCTTGAGAGTCCCTTGGACTGCGAGGAGATCCAACCAGTCCATTCTAAAGGAGATCAATCCTGGGTGTTCATTGGAAGGACTAATGCTAAAGCTGAAACTGCAATACTTTGGCCACCTCATGCGACGAGTTGACTGACTGGAAAAGACTCTGATGCTGGGAAAGGTTGGGGGCGGGAGGAGAAGGGGACAACAGAGAATGAGATGGCTGGATGGCATCACCGACTCTGTGGACATGAGTTTGAGTGAACTCCGGGAGTTGGTGATGGACAGGGAGGCCTGGCGTGCTGTGATTCATGGGGTCGCGGAGAGTTGGACACGACTGAGCAACTGAACTGAACTGAACTGATGGAATCTAGAGAGATGGTACTGATGAAACTATATGCAGGGCAGCAATCGAGATGAAGATGTAGAGAACAGATTTGTGGACACAGTAAGGGAAGAAGAGGGTGGGATGAAAGGAGAGAGTAGCATGGAAACATATACATTACCATCTGTAAAATAGATAGCCAGTGGAAATTTGCTGTATGAAGCAGGGAGCTCAAATCAGGTGCTCTGTGACAACCTAGATGGCTGGGATAGAAAGGGAGGTGGGAGGGAGATTCAAGAGGGAGGGGATGGATATATGTATGTGCTATGCAGTGCTTAGTCGCTCAGTTGTGTCCAACTCTTTGCGACCCCATAGACTGCAGCCCACCAGGCTCCTCTGTCTGTGGGGATTCTCCAGGCAAGAATATTGGAGTGGGTTGCCAAGCCCTCCTCCAGGGCTATAAGTATATCTATGGCTGATTCATGTTGATATATGTCAGAGACTAATACAATAATGTAAATACAACACCTCCAATTAAAAATAAATTTTTAAAAATGAAAAATTTAAATATATATGTAAAAGAAAATGTAAAGATAAATTTTAGAGGAGAGCGGAGTAACAAGGAGTTGAGGTGTTTCTGACGGCCTTTAAATGAAGAGGAAGCAAAATAATCTGCTGCAAAGGAGGAAATGGAGGGGGAATTTGGACTAGTTTTTAAGAGAAAAAGAAGATGGTAAACATTGCCTATATAAAACAGAAAAGGTCTGATGATTGCAGATCTACCATGGCTGGAAATTCTTTTTTCCTCCTTCCTCTTTATGCCTTCCTAACCTAGTCTTGTTCCTAAAAGACTTCAGGTTGCCAAATACTAATTCTTGCACAGTCTACTCCAATACTAGATTTTTTTCCCCCCAGCAATAACGGGCAATGAACGGACGGCTCCCCCACGCTCCCTTCAACAGTGAACACTGAGCTGGCCTCCAGCACTTCTGCGGACCCCAACCCCCGCTACTATAGGTCACATTCCTTGGTAGAGCGAAGGCACCTCCTAAATGCTTGCTGTGGACAATGGGAGATTTAGGGACAGAAGGTCCGGTTCCCTCGTAAATAACTTCTTCACAGCGTTCACACGTGTTTAAGATCTGCTGAAGAAAGGCAGTACTGAGGGACCGACCACTGCATTTCCTTTTGTGCTACCTGCGTGTCCGAACACACCTATGAGCATTAAAAGCCAACCGACCAACTTTTCTTACATGAAAATACAGTAGTCCAAGCAAAACACCAGGAGTCGAGGCTGGAACAGGAAACTGACCAAACGAGACGATGTCCCCGCCCCATGACGTCACATGGCCTCATCCTCCCGGCCCACCCTGAGCTGGGCGTGTCTTACGACCGACACCGCCTCTGATTCGCCCCGCCCCAGATGACGTCACCACACCGCAACCTCTAGTATCTCCCTGCCGAGGCTTTCCACCGCCGGGCGTGGTGGCGCGCGCCTGTAGTCCCAGCTACTCGGGAGGCTGAGGCTGGAGGATCGCTTGAGCTCAGGAGTTCTGGGCTGCAGTGCGCTATGCCGATCGGGTGTCCGCACTAAGTTCGGCATCAATATGGTGACCTCCCGGGAGCGGGGGACCACCAGGTTGCCTAAGGAGGGGTGAACCGGCCCAGGTCGGAAACGGAGCAGGTCAAAACTCCCGTGCTGATCAGTAGTGGGATCGCGCCTGTGAATAGCCACTGTACTCCAGCCTGGGCAACATAGCGAGACCCCGTCTCTTTTGCTTATTTATGTCGCCCTGATTTAAGGGAACCTAAATTTTCTGGACAACTAACGAATTCAAATTTTGTGTAAGCAAACAACGTTTACCTTTTTCCAGATAAATACTTTTTACGTGTTCAGTAGTTCACTAATGTGTGCACTAAAAACAAACGAGATATAACTGGCCTTTATTACTGACTCACTCTTTAACACTTGTCTCCTATTTTATGTCTCCTTTACAGTTAAAACTCACTGGGTAACTAGGATATTCGACGAATTGTACCAACCTCATTACTGACCCCTACTGGAGAATCAGCAGAACGTGTTTGAGAAAAGCTGTTATTACCCTCGAAACCAGCAGGGGTTGCTCGTTTCCTTACAATCTATTGGAGAAAATGGTTGCACTCCATCAGTGGAAAAATGCAACTCCGAGGCCAGATTTCCTAAACTCTTCCCGTGGAGGTTAGGTTTGCTAATTTTTATCGCCGTTTCCCCTACTTAACCGACCTTCCCTCCCCACCCTCCTGCCACTGGATGTCACCTCATTCACCACTAGACTATCAAGGTTTTTGCTTTTAAAGGTTGCTGACTTAGCAGTAGCAGCAGCAGCGGAGCCCTTCTACGAATCCTTAGTGCGGGTTTACAGATAAGGCTGATCTTCCAAATACTTCCTCCTTTTAGGGGAACAAGCAACCTATAAGAGGAACCCAGACGTTCCTGTGATAACCAAGGTAACCAGAACAAAGTGGCAAAATGCTGTCAGCCTGTCTCACCCTCTCGGATATCCCACAGCTAACCTTAGATGGCTTAAAATTCAACATTTAAAAAACGAAGATCATGCCATCCGGTCACATCGTTTCATGGCAAATAGATGGGGGGGAAATGGAAACAGTGGCAGATTTTATTTTCTTGGGCACCAAAATCACTGCAGATGGTGACTGCAGCCATGAAATTAAAAGACTCTTGCTCCTTGGAAGAAAAGCTATGACGAACCTAGACAGCATATTAAAAAGCAGAGACTCTATATAGTCAAAGCTTGGTTTTTCCAAGTAGTCATGTATGGATGTGAGGGTTGACCCATAAAGAAGGCTGAGCACGGAAGAACTGAAGCTTTCAAAATGTGCTGCTGGAGAAGACTCTTGAGAGTCCCTTGGACAGCAAGGAGATCAAACCAGTCAATCCTGAAGGAAATCAACCTGGAATATTCATTGGAAGGACTGATGCTGAAGCTGAAGCTCCAGTACTTTGGCCACTTGATGTGAAAAGCCTTCTCATTGAAAAAGACCCTGATGCTGGGAAAGATTGAGGGCAGGAGGAGAAGGGGACGACAGAGGATGAGTTGATTGGATGGTTTGACCAACTCAGTGGACATGAGTTTGAGGGAACTCCTGGAGATGGTGAAGGACAGGGAAGCCTGTATGCTGCAGTCCATGGGGTCACAAAGAGTCAGACACAGCTTAGCAACTGAACAACAACCTTAGAGATGGAATTGAAGTGCAGGGAACTTCGAGCACTATATGTGGATGGTTCTCGAACTCAATTGGTTAGAGCAATGCCTCAGAGCCCGCCACTGAGCTACGTAGAGCAAGTGTTGTATCTTTGTCTCGTTTTTAAAAGAAATAAGTGAATAAGGTATGAAAGAAGAGACTCTTTAAAATTGTCAGAAGTTTTTGGTGGTCTGTAATAGTAATTTTATCTTTATGAAAGAACTGTCTTAGAGCCTACCCCTTTACATTTAGGCATTTTAGGGGAAGAACTTCTCAGTTTTGTGGAACTGACGTGTGGTAGGCAGGATAACGACCCACAAAAAAGTGAACTTCCTGATGTTATTTTACGAGTTCATAGAGTGAACTTCCTCTATGTTATTTTATGAGGTAAGAGATATTTTACATATGTGAGTAAATTAAAAATTTTGAGATGGAGAGATTATTCTGGATTATACCATTGGGCCCAATGTAATTACAAAGATTATTACAATTATATAAGGGAGGAAGGAAGATCAGAGTCAGAGAAATGTGAACTGGAAGCAGAGATTGGAGTCATGCAGGGTCACCAACCAAGGAATGTGAACAGCCTCTGGAAACCGCAGCCCTGCTGACCTGTTTGGGACTTCTGACTTTCAGAACTGTCAGATTAAAAAGTTGTGTTTTACTCAATTTGTGGTAATTTGTTACAGCAGCAATAGAAAGCAAATAGAAGGTCAGTCTGTACCTGAAAAAACTTGTGAGGTCAGAAAGGAATCATTCCAGTATCTGTCTTCTTTAAAATGCTTGTACTTTTTTTAAACTTTTCATGTTCAATAAGTTTTCAAGGTTAATCTTTTTCTGAGGTGTGTGTGTGTGTGTATATCTTTCTTTCAAGCATAATGTTTTAACAGTTCATCCATTTATTCATCTATCCATTCATTTATCCATCTATCCAATTTTAAAAGTTTACATGCCAAATATTTACCAGACCCTAGGTAATTGGCTACAAGATACTGATACTAGGTATTCAGAAATAGTACAGACAAGCCATTGCGTTTGTAGAGCTTCAGGTCTAATGAAAGGTTGGGCAGGGGGTAATGTGCTCAGTCACTCAGTTGTGTACAACTCTTTACAACCCCATGGAATATAGTCCACCAGGGTCCTCTGTCCATGGGCTTTTACAAGCGGGGCGGGGAGGGGGGAGGGGCATTTTTAAAGTGATTTGGGTTCTCATGACCCCTGCCAAAAATATCTAATTCATTAGCTTCCCTGAATGCCTGAAATACCCAATACCAAAAAACTTTCTCCTGGGTTAAAATATGATTTTCAGAAATGCACTTTGTTTGGCATTTACTCAACACCATTACTAAATATGTAATTTAAACATCTACCCAATACTTAGTAATACTCTACAATTTCCTACAATATCCATGAAATAAGTTCAGTATATCATGCAATTGACCATACTTTTTTCTAAGCCTTTAATTTTGTTAACAGTGGAATATTTTAGACATTCAGCAACTTTAAGGTTTTATGTTTTCAAACCTACTAACCCTTAGCCTTTACGGTTTCTGTTTTTGCTTTGATCTCGCCATTCCAAGAACATATACATAATGACATTAATGTCTTAGGACTCTTTTATCTTCAGAGTACACACATACCTGATTAAAAAATAATGCTTTGTCCCTCCAAAATGATGCATTTTTGTTCTTGAGCCTGCTTTGCTTTACTATTATATTAGAACACTTACTAAGAAAGTAACATTTTTTCCTTATTTGCCTTGTGTGTGTTATCTATAGGGTATACTATAGATCGAATGTTTGTGCCCCCCTCAAAATTCCATATGTTGAAACCAACCCACAAGGTCATAGTATTTGGACGTGGTGTCTTTGGGAGGTGATTAGGTCATGGAGGTGAAGTCCTCATGAATGGGATTAAGTGCCCTTGTGAAAGAAACCCTAGAGAGCTCCTTTGCTGCTTCCACCACATGAGGTCACAACAAGAAGATGCCTATTTATGAACCAGGAAGCAGTTCTTCACCAGATGTCAGATCTGTGGGCATCCTGATCTACTTCCCAGTCTTCAGAACTGTGAGAAAAAAGTATTTATTACTTGAGCCACCCAAACTATGGCATTTTTGTTACAGTAGCCTGAAGGGACTAAGAGAGTGTAGAATAAACTACTCCAAAGTTTTGTCATTTGAAATAACTATTTTATCTCATTATTTTGAGGGTCAGGAATTTGGGTAAAGCTCTTCTGAACAATTCTGCTCTGGGTGCTACTGCCTGTGGTCACTTACTGGTATTCAGCTGATGGCTGGTCTGATCTGGACTGTCCAAGGTGCCTTAATTGATATGTCTGGTACCTTGGTAGGCTCGACTGTAAAACTGCATTCAGTCATGACACTCCCTCTCCATGTAGTATTCAGGACTCTCTGTGGCAGATTGTGAGACTTCTTACACAGTGACTTCAAGAGACCAAGTTGAAAGTTACCAGTCCTCTTAAAGGCTAAAGGCAGAAAGAGCACAGCATCGCTTCTGTCTGCTGTGCTTTATTAGTTAACTTAGTCATGGGCCAGCCTAGATTCAAAGGTGTGGAAAGAACAGAACCTCCTCTATGGATGTTAAAGGATTTGTAGCCAGGACTCCCCTGATGTTTCAGTGGTTAAGATTCTGTGCTTCTATTGCAGGGGGCACGTATTTAATTCCTGATTGGGGAACTAAGATGTCACTCTGAGCCGCCAAAAAAAAAAAAAAGAATTTTAACTATTTTAATCCCCCATATGTATCCATTACCTGTGTTTTCTTTTTAACTTCTGTGAGATACCTCATACATATGAAATATACAAATGTAAAATTTAAAGTGTTTATAAAATGACCAACTATATAACTGGTATTCAGAAATAGAACTTGCTAGCATCCTAGAAGTCCATACCCAAATAGCCTTCCCTCTTGGACATAACCACTATTCTAACTTTGTGACATTATCTTGTTATACTTTATGGTTTTACCATCTGTATATGCATCTCTAAATAGTTTTTCCTTCTTTAAGCAGTGTTGACTTCTAGGAAGTTCTTGATTGTATTAAGGCAATTTATTTATCTGAAACTATAACCCCAGAGGTTACAGATAATAAATCAAACATTTTCATCCACCAACACCTCAACCATTTCTTGTCCTGCAACGTTTCGATCTCATTTTACCTTTCTGTTTGTCCAGTTTGTGTATCTTTCTTGGAAAGTAATAGCCCCAGTAGAGAGCATAATATTCTATTTCTGGTTTATCATCTAAGTGTAGAATGTCTCATCTTTCATTCTAGATCCCAAACTTCTACTGAGAAAGCCAAATAACACTGATGCCTAATGCTGACTTTACAAGGGACTAAAATACCTGAGGTAAAACAATGCCTGGGGCTCAATTTATGGCTATGGAATGAATAAATGGATGAATTTAAAAACTTTGTAAAAAGTTGGCATACTGGAATATGGCGCAGTAGGGAACTCCTAGGCTCTGTCTGTTCCTCTCAGAAGAAATGAATAAGCTGGCAAAAACTGTCAGAATCATGTTTTTTAGAACTTTAGAATCTTAAGTTTAAAAATTTATAGCAACCAGGAAAATGTTTAATAAAAAAAAAAAAACTGAAGACTTTCAGTACTGGAGCTCCGTGGCATCTTCATTTTCTCTGTTCCATTACCCACTCTTCAGTTCAGCAGGAAGAGGTGCTGTAAGGGATCTGTTATATTTTTGGCACACTCTTCCTTACCTCATTGTGCTGCTGTTGCTCTTAAGTCACTTCAGTCGTGTCCGACTCTGTGCGACCCCATAGACAGCAGCCCACCAGGCTCCGCCATCCCTGGGATTCTCCAGGCAAGAACACTGGAGTGGGTTGCCACTTCCTTCTCCAATGCATGAAAGTGAAAAGTGAAAGTGAAGTCGCTCAGTCCTATCCCACTCTTAGCGACTCCATGGACTGCAGCCTACCAGGCTCCTCCGTCCATGGGATTTTCCAAGCAAGAGTACTGGAGTAGGTTGCCACTGCCTTCTCCAACCTCATTGTGCAGTAGCAGTCAAATTTCTCCTTAGTAGTCAGAACAAATCACTGCAGCCAGAGTAGCAACTCCCTTCTTTGCTTTTGATTCAGAGGAACAAAGAGCCCAAAATTACTAGGCAGCAGTCTAAACTTTTAGTTCAATGGAATCATTATTGTGTCTTCCAGAAGAAGCATTTCTGCCTTTAGGCCTGAGACCTCTAGGCCAGCAGATAACAAGCCCACAAGGGGCATGATGAAAAATTTTTGCTAGTGAGTTACTAGAGGTAGTAGTGAATAATGCCACTCCCATTTCCAGCCCTTCTTTCCTGGACTCATGAATATTGGTTATGGGAGAAATAGCACCCTATGTTGGACACCGAGTCAGAGTATATAGAACCTCCTGAAGAATCTTGCCTCAGTCCTGTGAACTATTGGCACCTAGCTGTATTGTAACTGAATCCTTGAAAGGTTATGCCATCATTCTATCAAGTCAGTTGCTTCAGGATGGTGGGGAAAATGGGAAAACCAGCAACATCCATGAGAACAAACCCATTACTCTACTTCATTTGCTGTGAAGTGAGTTTTTGATCAGAAGCAATGCTGTGTGAAAAACTATGATGGTGGAAAAGGCATTCTGTAAGCCCCGGATGATAGTTTTGGCAGAAGCATTGCATGAAGGGTAGGCAAATCTGTGGCCAAATATACATCTGTTCCAGTAACAACAAACCTCTCCCCTTCCATGATGGAAGTGGTCCTGTGTAATCAATCTGCCTCTAGGTAGCGGCTGATCACTTTGGGGAGGGATGCCATGTCCAGGACTCAGTGTTGTCTTTGCTACTGGCCAGTTAGGCACTTGGCACTGGCTGCAGGCATCTGCCTTGGTGAGTGGAAGTCCATGTTGCTGAGCCCCCGCGTAAGCTCCACCCCTGCCCCTGCCACCATGGCTACTCTGTTCATGAGCCCTTTGGCTAATGACAGAGGTAGCTGGGGAAGGAGTTTGGCTAGTATCTACAGAACAAGTTGGTCATCTTTCCACTTGATTATTAAAATCCTCCTCTACTTAGAGCAATCTTTGGTGAGTATTTATATAGGATCCAAATACCTCCATATCCTTCACCTATTTTGATAGGTCTGTCCACATACCTCTCCCACATCTTCATCATCACCAATTTTCAAATTACATTCCTTCCAAGTCCCTGACCATCTAGTCAAACAATTGGCCTCAGCCCATGAACTGGTGTATAATTGCATAGCTGGAAATTTCTCCTTCCAAGCAAAATGAACAACCAGGTACTCCGCTCAGAGTTCTGCCCGCTGGGAGGATTTCCTTCATCACATCCTTTCAGGGAAAGTCCCAGAAGGGGTCAACAGTGCTGCAGCTGTCTGTTTTAGGGTGGACATATCATATAGAACTACCTATACACCAGGCCCAAGTCTTCTCTTCCTCTGTCAGCTGATTATAGAGAACTGCTCATGAAGCCATAGGTGCAGGTTGGGAGAGAGAAGGTGGTACAGCAGGAGTGGGGAACATGGGCATTTGGACCACATCTTCATGTAGCTAATTTGTGCCTTCAGAACATGCTTGGGTCTGATCTCATGTCTACCAATTCCATTTGATGATGGAGGGCTACTGTGCACCCCCAACTTTATGGCATGGTGGGTTACATAACACTCAGTTCATGATGGGCAGCTCAGGTTGCACTATAACTTTGGAGGCCTGTGGTTAAGCATTCAGTTTCTCCAAAGCCCAGTAGCAGGCCAAATGCTGTTTCTTAAATGGAGAGCAGTTATCCACAGAACATGGCAGGGCTTTGTTTCAAAATTCTAAAGGCTTACAGGGTGCTTCATCTACAGTTCAGTTCAGTCACTCAGTCGTGTCCGACTCTTTGCGACCCCATGAATCACAACATGCCAGGCCTCCCTGTCCATCACCAACTCCCGGAGTTCACTCAAACTCATGTCCACAGAGTTGGTGATGCCATCCAGCCATCTCATTCTCTGTCGTCCCCTTCTCCTCCCGCCCCCAATCCTTCCCAGCATCAAAGTCTTTTCCAGTGAGTCAACTCGTCTCATGAGGTGGCCAGAGTATTGGAGTTTCAGCTTTAGCATCAGTCCTTCTAATGAACACCCAGGACTGATCTCCTTTAGAACGGACTGGTTGGATCTCCTTGCAGTCCAAGGGACTCTCAAGAGTCTTCTCCAGCATCACAGTTCAAAAGCATCAGTTCTTCGGCGATTAGCCTTCTTCACAGTCCAACTCTCACTTCCATACATGACCACTGGAAAAACCATAGCCTTGACTAGACAGACCTTGGTTGTCAAAGTAATGTCTCTGCTTTTTAATATACTATCTAGGTTGGTCATAAGTTTCCTTCCAAGGAGTAAGCGTCTTTTAATTTCATGGCTGCAATCAGCATCCATAGTGATTTTGGAGCCCAAAAAAATAGTCTGACACTGTTTCCACTGTTTCCCCATCTATTTCCCATGAAGTGATGGGACCAGATGCCATGATCTTCGTTTTCTGAATGTTGAGCTTCAAGCCAACTTTTTCACTCTCCTCTTTCGCTTCATCAAGAGGCTTTTGAGTTCCTCTTCACTTTCTGCCATAAGGGTGGTGTCGTCTGCACATCTGAGGTTATTGATATTTCTCCCCGCAATCTTGACTCCAGCTTGTGCTTCTTCCAGCCCAGCGTTCCTCATGATGTACTCTGCGTATAAGTTAAATAAGCAGGGTGACAATATACAACCTTGACGTACTCCTTTTCCTATTTGGAACCAGTCTGTTGTTCCATGTCCAGTTCTAACTGTTGCTTCCTGACCTGCATACAGGTTTCTCAAGAGGCAGGTCAGGTGGTCTGGTATTCCCATCTCTTTCAGAATTTTCCGCAGTTTATTGTGATCCACACAGTCAAAGGCTTTGGCATAGTCAATGAAGCTTCATCTACAGGGCCCTGCCAAATGCTGCAAACTGCATGTCTGTCTGCCGCAGCCACTGCAAGCCCCTTTGGACCTGATGGACCACATGTGGCAGAGCAACTGGCATGGGAGCCTGGACCTGCACAGCCTTCTCTTGATATGGACCCCACTCAAAATTAATAGCTCTTTGGGTCCCTCAGTAAATGGGCCAGAGTGACACACCCAAAGGAGGACCCACTGGTGTTGCACCTCCTTTTTAGTTGGAAGGGAGCCAGCTGCAACAACTTAAGCTTCACATTAATAAGGGATATCTTGCCATGTACCACACCACTGGATCCTGACATCTTCAAGGGTGCCCAGGACCCCCTCAAAAATTTATTTCTTGCTGTTATGCGGCAAGAAGTGTCCTCTGGGTCAGTGTAGGCCACACCAAATTGTGCCTGAATGGCACACTGACTACTTTGAATTAAAGTTACTTAAGAAATGGCCAACATGAGAGAGACACTCTCATCCACCTTTCTCTTTCTCTGAAACCAGGAAACTCTCACGTGAAAGATGCACTCCCTGCCTCCGGAAGTAAGACACCCTTAACCCCAGAGTCAGGGAACTCAGGTTGAGAAGCCTGTATAAGTGAACCTCATTACTTCTTTATCACCCACGTCTATATTCAGTTTAGAGTCTTCACTACTTGAGTGCCCGAAAACCTAAGTTTTTTTGTTCTGTCAGTTCCTTACAAATTTATTAATTTATCTAAAAAGTATAAAGGCTGCCTGCTTTGGCCACTTCTTAGGTCCCATTTCTATGAAACCTCCATGTGCATTAATTTCTTTCTCCTCTTATGTTGTCTTGCATCATTTTTATTATTAATCCATCCAGAAGAACTGAAGAGGGATAAAAGCAGAGATTTTTCCCTCGCTGACACTACACATCCAATATTTCCATGAGCTGAATGGAAAATAAAATTAATAAATTATATAAGTATAATTATATGGTAAAAATAAGACAAGATTAAAATAGTTTTGATAATTATATAATAAAATCAGCTTTAATAATATGATAAAAGTAAGAAACATTAAAATAAATAGACTTTCTTCCCACATACATATCTCAATAAGAAGTACCATGTTTACATTTTTGCAGGACTGATTTCCTGCTGTATCATGAATTCTCTTTGGTGGGGCAATCTTGTCTCATAAGACTATAAATTATTCTGAAGTGAAACTCTGTTGATTCCTAATGATTACCACTTCATCTTCCTGAGATCAGTAAACTTCCAAGTACGAGCTACAGGCCCTATTCATCTTGGTAGTTACAAACGCAGATACCTTGAGCCAAAGTTAATTCAAAATCTCTGGTGTCAGGAATTTGCTTTGATTATCACCACAGTGATCAGTGAATCACACCAAAGCTTGAGAATCACAGCTCTAGATGATCCTAAGTCATCCATTAATACCTACCTCTAAATTTTCAGTTGGGACAAATGCCAATAAAATCTGTTAGTGATTTCAGATATTCACCTTTATCTTCTCTTTGAAAATGGGAAGATGATTTGTCCATTTACTCTTACCTCTTATTTTTCTCACAAGTCTCTAAGTATCCCTGATTCAGAATTTTTTCAAAGTCAGGAAATTATTCCAAAACCCAGAGATGATAGAATTCCATAGTAAATGATAGTTTCTTTATAATTATAACATTTATCTTTATCTTCTTTTCCCCCTATGTGTTTTCTTGTATTTTCCTTCTGACGCTCATTTTCCTTGAGAGACAAAGCAGAAGCTATGTATGTGTCAGTGAAGTGATTGTCTTATGTATAACTTAAATTTGTATCCTGCTCCTATCTCATGGGTCTAGGTCTAAGGGCCCTAAGGTGGGTGTTTTGCCATAAAGTATTTCAGTTTTTGTTTGTAAAGGAGATCTGAGTGTTGTCTCTTTCAGTGTGTATTGCTTTTATGCAAAATATTTAGGCATTATTCGGGAAGTGACTGGAAGAGCCAACATAGGAACCTTAGTGTTATTTATGTACAGTTAGACCTCTCGCTTTTACTGTTTGTACTACAGTAAATGGGGTTCCCCGTCTTTCTTAAAACCTTCAAGTGGCTTATTCCATATTTTGATCTATTCTGCATGATTTACTGTGCCATCTGATGCAGTAATGCTGCGCTGTACGTGCTAAAGCAACCCACTGAAGCACCAATTTCCGGTTTCTTCTGAAATTATCAACCGAGCCGTTTTTACTTAGAGTCGCCTTCTATTGGTGGGAATTCGGCTTGCCACGACTTGCAGCCGGTAAGCCATAGAATTCTGGTAGGTTTGGATTCCTCGCCGGGCGCTGTGGCGCGCGCCTGTAATCCCAGCTACTCGGGAGGCTGAGGCTGGAGGATCGCTTGAGCTCAGGAGTTCTGGGCTGCAGTGCGCTATGCCGATCGGGTGTCCGCACTAAGTTCGGCATCAATATGGTGACCTCCCGGGAGCGGGGGACCACCAGGTTGCCTAAGGAGGGGTGAACCGGCCCAGGTCGGAAACGGAGCAGGTCAAAACTCCCGTGCTGATCAGTAGTGGGATCGCGCCTGTGAATAGCCACTGTACTCCAGCCTGGGCAACATAGCGAGACCCCGTCTCTTTTGAGTTCTTACCTTAAAAAAGGCTTTCTTATTATTAATATTTTTTCATTTTTACTTTTAATCTTACTTCACCATTATCTCGCGAAACAACTGAATATTCAGGTTGCCAAGTATTTATGGAGCCCCTATTGTATATCAGGTTCTATGCTGAACCCAGAGCCTCCCAATACCTAGAATGGATAAGAATCTCACAGTAAAACGCAAAATGCTCTTCTGAGAGCAAGACTTATCAGAATAGGAACTTTATTTTTTGAGAGTTGGTTTGCCTTGATCATTGAGGGTAACTGTTGGGCGAATGAAATAGTCCACTGCGTTAAATTTCAACAGCGTACGTTCCAGGGAAAGTGGTCGTTGCTCAGGTGCACAGAGCCGTACCTGGGGAACTCCTCCTAGTACGTTGCTCGTAAATTGTTTTGACCAGTAGGGGTCACTATGGAGGCTGGCTTGAATCCCGAGAGGTAAGGGAGCAAAGTAACCGGACTAGTTTATAAGCTTAGGAAGGAATGCAGTTTCAAGAGAATAGTTTGTATCTATTTCGAATTGTTTTGGTACGACGAAAAGCTAATCGACGACGACTTGACTGCCGAACGCTTCACAAAATATGACGCAAAGACGTTCGCGTCAAGGAGTATTGGATCTTCTGCGCGGCCGTAGATGCGCCTAGTGCGCCTGCGCATAAGAGTAGCGGCGTTGAGTCAGGCTGGCAGTGGCGGAAACTGCGGTAGCGACCCTCGAGGCTCGCCATGAAGACCCGCTTTAGCACCGTTGACCTCCGTGCGGTACTTGCGGAGCTAAATGCCAGGTACTGTACGTCGGGTGACCGAGCTTGTGCGGGGGGTGCAGGAGGCAGAGGCCCTGGCTCTGCCGTAGAAATAAGAACGGCCTTGTGTTTTCCCTCCCCCCACCCCCCGGCTGCTGTTCTCCACCTGGCTAGGCCTGAGTGGGCGAGCGCGTGACCGTTTTCCGTGGCCCTGAGGATACCGGGGGGACCCCGGCGGCCGCGAGCTCCACCCCCCGGCTCTCGTGGGCTGCTGGTCTCCCCAGGTCTTGCGTCCTACTTTGGCAGGGCTCTCGGCTTGCCGGCCTGAGTCGTCCGGGTCGGGCAGGAAACGTTTACTAAAAGTCAGGTGGACGCCAGGACACCAGAGTAAGTCATTAGTTCCAGAGGTTTCCAGACCAGAGGCTTGGTTTGGTAGACTCTCCTCACCCCAAAGAGTTTTAGCTGGAGGTAACAGATTCGGCTGGAGATCTGCATTCTAGTTCGGTTTTTGTTAATACTATTTAGCTGTGTGAGCTTTGGCATATTTCTCAGGGCTTCGTTTACATTTTTTCTTCTGTAATTAGTTGAGTTAGATTTTACTGTATTTCCTAATATATGTATTGGATCACTTTAAAAAACTCAAAGCATTGTATGGTGTTTCTGGAGCTGATCTATCACTTTTTTAAAACAGTTACATTCGAGGTTTGGGCAGAAGGTTACTGGCCTTCAGCCTCTACACTCTGGTAACTCCCTATCTTTAAAGATTCCCTCTTTGGCAGGCTGTGCTTCCGCCTACGTTTTAAATTGTGGGAAGTTTTATGTTTCTAATGGTAGTATGATTTGTTACATGTTTCCTTTCTCTTTCAGCTTGCTAGGAATGAGAGTAAACAATGTTTACGATGTGGATAATAAAACGTATCTTATTCGTCTTCAAAAGTAAGAGCATTTTATAGTCTTAAATATCTTTTGTAATTATTATTTTTTTTTAAAAAAAAGCAACCTACCGTTAGTGCTGGTGGGACCCTAAAGAAATTTTGACTTTTTTCTTCTACAGACCAGACTTTAAAGCTACACTTTTACTCGAATCTGGCATACGAATTCACACAACAGAATTTGAGTGGCCTAAGAATATGATGCCGTCTAGTTTTGCCATGAAGGTAAACTTTATTATACTTGAAGCTTAATGTTAAGGCCCTGAGAGTGGTCACTAACAATTGAAGTTATAAACTGATTTTTCTTCGTTGGTATAAATAAAACAGATAAGTATAGAGTAGTTGAGACATACTGGATGAATAAAGGAGATGATTATTAACTTCTCCCTTTTACCCATCACACCACTTTGTGTTCCAGATCTTTCCTTCCCAAAGTTACCATTCTAATTCAAGCTTTTATAGAGCTGGACATTATAGTCTTTTAACTCTGTGCTTCTCACTATCAAAAAAATTTTGTTTCAGACCAACACTGATTTTTCTAAAGCGTCATTTTGATTAGTTATCCCACCTTTTACAATTCTCTGATATCTGAGTCTATATCCTACACCCCAGCATTCTTGGCTTTCTGTTTTCTGCCCTCCTTCCCTAGCCTTGTCTTCCACAGGTCACTTTTCAGCTGCCAGTATGTATTTTGTTGGAATACTCAATGACATTAGTATGCTACCAGCCATATCTTTTTACTTTTCACTTCTTTCTGTTTTACTGTCAAAACTGAGATCCTGCATCTTTTGCTTATTGACATAACAGGTATACTGAGAGCTCGTGGTACAGAGGAAAGAGGTTAGAATCAGATATACATAACTTTGAATTAATGGTTTTGCTGCTGAATACTTTTATAATTTGGAAATTTTACTTAATCTCTTGGAACTTGTTTCTTTAAATGTAAAATATAGATAATGCCTCTGTTATGGGGTTATTGGTGAGGATTGATTGAAGTTAAATGTAAAGCACCTAACACAATGCCTGACACATAATAGGGCTCCATATGTATTAATTTCCTTCTTCCTCTCCTCCTCACTTTCCTTCAGAAATTTATTTGTTTTGGCATTGTGTTATTTCATTAGAGGCTTTACAGAGAAGATCCTTATCCCCAGCAACTTAGAATCTGTTTTGGATTACACGTTAGGTAAGTGTTTCCCAAATCACAAGGCCTGTCACAAAATTATCAAATTCTTAAAAGTTTCATTTACTTAATAGTAACCCAAAGTGTTTCTTTTGGAAATTGTCCTTAATAATAATGACACTTTATATTTGTATAGCACTCTTCAAGGAATAATACTTCATTTGAGTTGTTTAGCAACTCAGTGGATATGAAGAACAAATATCATTTCAGTTTTACAGATGATATAACAGATAATAGGCTATATGCTTTTGGGATTGTGTAAACATCCCCAAATAAGGCTATATCAATAGGAGATCAGACACTCAAAAGAAAAAAAAACTTTTATGAGTTAGGTATACGTGTCAATCTAAATATGTATACAAATTTACTCCAGCACTTTATAAATATCTAAGCACTGTTACTGTTGTATGTCAGGCAGGACCATGTTTAGTATGTGGTAAATCAGTGAGTTTTCCTAATTCTCACATTTGGGGATGCCAGATATAGCTTTGTGGCACTGACAAAGCTTGTTTTCACCAAGATGCTAGTAGGAAAATAAAGAAAAAACAAGTTTTACATATGTATTATATGTGTGTCTATACTCATGATAATTTTCCCTTTTTTACCATTCCGTGGTGTGGACTTCTATTCCATTCAAGGATGACTTTTATCTTCATTTTAACTTTATTTTTCTCAGAAAAATATTGCTGGGGAAGTTGATTATGATTTTCACCTGGGGATTAAAAGATAGCCCTGAATGTAGGTCACTGTTTAAATAAAAATTAATGTAGGCCACTTCTAAATGAAAACTGTTAAATTTAGAAGGGGGAGATTATTTATTCTGTGAAGGTTGAAAAGTCTCATATCTGCCTGAATATAATGTGAGTATAAAATTCTGCCTGAGTACATAAAATGAGAATTTTTGTTAGTTTGAACTGGAGCTCTGGAGAACTCTTCTTAGTTATGAAAGAATTGGCATTGATTTGAAGAATGACCCTGCATATTTCTTCTTCTTTTTTTCCTTTTTTAAGATGGTTTTAGATGAACTTATCTGTAAAATTTGTCTTGGAGTTGAGTCTTGAGGAAAAGAAAGCATCCTTTCTTTCTGGTCTTGACTAAGAGGTCTTTCAAATTAAAAAATGAGAAACAATTGTTAAAAATTTTTTAAGGAGCCACAGAGTAGTTTTGATTTTGGTTGATGTCATACTTAGATATTTATACTAAAGGGTCATAATGGGTTTCTCTCATAGCTCAGCTGGTAAAGAATCTGCCTGCAATGCAGGAGACTCAGGTTCAATTCCTGGATTGGGAATATCCTCTGGAGAAGGAAATGGCAACCCACTCCAGTCTTCTTGCCTGGAGAATCCCATGGACAGAGGAGCCAGGGGGCTGCAGTCCATGGGGTTACAAGAGTTGGACACGACTGAGTAACTTTCACTTCGAAGGGTAGTACATGTAATATAAAACAGTAGGTATTTACCAAGTAAGTTGCCTTTGGGTTTAATATGTTCACTTTATTTTAATTGCTAAGAACAAGACGCTTACGACTAGGGATAGAAATGGGATTTGATAAAATGGGATTTGCTGCATTTGGATTTGAGCTAAGTTGTTCAAAAACTTGGAGATAGTACCAGAAAAATTCTGCTTGGGCTTTATTAATAAAGTTTGTGAGAATAGGTTATTGGTTGTAAGTTGGAGGACTGATTTATAGAATTCCAGTAAGCTCATGGTTCAGAATTTGTATTTGAATTGAAAGATTAGTGGAAATCACTAATTTATCTTGGACACAAACACACAAAAGGAAATTTGGGATATTTAAAAAATGGGAGTAGAAAGAGGCTTTAAAAAAAGGTTACGGTTTTGTGTGTGGTCTTCAGGACAAGAACAGGAATTTATTTAGCAGTGATATAAAGCAACAAAGTATATTTCATTATCTGTTATTGTCTACTTAAAAATTGAATATGAAACATTGTTTCAGAGTTAGCAGTCAGAGTGGTCTGAAATAAAATGTATTTTTTCTGATTATCATTCTGTAAGTTTTGATTTTAAGACTATACTGTTTTATCTACTAGTCTTAAGATATTATTCCTAATGGAAATTAGAAGGAGAAATTTACTTATAAACCAATACCAAATGATTAGAAATTCACTTTTCCTATTTAAATGCCTTTTTCTTCTCTTTCTTGCTAGTGCCGAAAACATTTGAAGAGTCGGAGATTAGTCAGTGCAAAACAGCTTGGTGTGGATAGAATTGTAGATTTTCAGTTTGGAAGTGACGAAGCTGCTTATCACTTAATCATTGAGCTCTATGACAGGGTAAGTTAAATTTGGGGGTGGGGTGAGGAGAATTCACTGAATTGTCAATTATTCATGTAATAGTGCTATCAGACATGAGCAGGGAACATTTTTTTCTTGTGAAAGGCCATTGATACACTAGGATAATGTAGTGCAATGCAAGTAAAATGTAATCTTCCATTAATCTTCATTTTATCTGGAGGCCAGAATTTAGGCAGACCTTAGCCATTTAAAATAGTATTTGAGGGACTTCCTTGGTGGTTTGTGGTTAAGACTGTGCTTCCACTGGGAATTAAGATCCCATATGCCGTGTGCGCAGCCAGAAAAACAAAAAATAATACATTTAAATGTGGTAGATGAAGATCTGAGAATTGAAGATATTATCTGGTACTTTAAATTTCAGGCCTAATGTGATAGAGCCAGCAAACTGTCAAATAGTTTTGTCATAAACAGCATTTGAGGCTTAGGGACATTGCCACGTTTTCAGTGTCATCAGTTAGGGACAGGGGAGCCTGGTGGGCTTCCGTCTGTGGGGTCACACAGAGTCGGACACGACTGAAATGACTTAGCAGCAGCAGCAGTTATGAGAGGAAGACTGCTGATGGCCTCACCATGCTTCTTGCCTCTTAATCCTTCCCTTAGTTACCTATTCTATCTTGGAAGTGTTTTTTCATGAACTATCAACAGCAAAATAAATTCCATTTGCATGAAAAATTTAAGTATAAAAAGTGAGACCATAGAAGTGCTAGGTGAAAATATGGATTAAGATGGACAAATTTGGGATGAAAAAGACTTCTAAGCGTAACAATGAAAATAATAAAAATGACTGCTTAACCTACCAGTAAGAGTTTAAAAACTGAGTGAAGCAGAAAACACCATGAACTACATATGAAGTGAAAAACGGGGGAGAAGTATTTTTAACTCATATGGTAAATAAAGTGTTCATAACCCTCAATATGTAGTTTTCACAAGCCATTCAAGTGGAAAAAATGGGTAAAGTACTTGATTACACAATTCAGAAAAGAATAATACAAATGGCTTATGAAAGCATGAGAACATGTATAAATTCACAAATTACTGAAAGATAAAAATAAGATATTTTTCTTTCTCCTCTTATTCTTTTATTTCTTGGTCAGCATATAAATGATTGGAATGTTTGATGACAACCAATATTATCAAGAATGTACAGGGAGTTCCCTGGTGGCATAGTGGTTAGGACTCTGAGCTTTCACTGCCATGGCCAAAAAAAAAAGACAAAAAAAAATGTTGTACAGGAACGAGGGCAGATTAAAACATTATTTTCGAGGAGTATTTGACAGATTATAATGTGATTTTTAAAGTTTATGTGCTTAAACCTTTGACCCAGGAATTCCACTTCTAAGAATTTATTATAAGCGTTTGAGGCAAGTGCTCGGAAAGGACCATGTCAAGGATATTCATATAGTGTTTATAATAGTTAAACTTGGAAAGAACCTGAATGTCTTTGTTTTTTTGCTTTTTCCCCTTTTCTCTGTGATTATCATCTCCTAAATGGTCCCATTTATTTCTTGCATGAGTCATTTGAACTGGACTTAACTACAGCTCTTCGGTAGAAGTTGGTCCCTATTTGTTCCTTTTTGTCTTCTTTCTAGACTCCAAGCAACTCCAGTATTCAAAGCTAAATTTCTTTGAATAAGAAATTAGTTAAGTAATTAAGGGAGACCCAAATAATAGAATACTGTGTGATTTTTTAAAAAAATATTGAAACTTTTTTTCTTATGAATGTTTTCACAAGATGCTTTTAAGAATTTTCAGATGTTTGTTAGATAAATGTGCACTTCAGTGAATCATCACAGGTGAACTTACCTGTGTTAGTTGTTGACCTGAATGTGGGGCAGGGACAGCAAGACCAGCTGCTGATCCCTGCACTGTCTTTAACTGTCTGTGCACTTCTCTTTGCCAGTGATTCCTTTCCCCTTCTGCCCCCTCCTCCCCTGCAGGCAAGAGCAGCTACAACTGTAGCCCTCCTGGAATTGATTTTTGTGTGTGGTCTCAGGTAGTGGTCCATTTTTTATTTATTTATTTTTAAATTTTAATTGGAGGCTCATTACTTTACAATATTGTATTGGTTTTGCCATACATTGACATGAATCCGCCCCGGGTGTACATGTGTTCCCCATCTTGAACCCCCCCTCCCACCTCCCTCCCCATATCATCCCTCTGGGTCATCCCCGTGCTCCAGCCCCAGGCATCCTGTATCATGCATCGAACCTGGACTGGCGATTCGTTTCACATATGATAATATACACGTTTCAGTGCCATTCTCCCAAATCATCCCACCCTTGCCCTCTCCCACAGAGTCCAAAAGACTGTTGTATACATCTGTGTCTCTTTTGCTGTCTCACATATGGGGTTATCGTTACCATCTTTCTAAATTCCATATATATGCGTTAGTATACTATATTGGTGATTTTCTTTCTGGCTTACTTCACTGTGTATAATAGGCTCCAGTTTAAAATTTGTATGATAACTTTTTAAAAACTTTTGTTTTGAAATAATCATAGATTCATAGGAAGTTGCAAAGATAGATCTGGTGTAACTTTCACCCAGTTTCCCTTAGTTGTACATCTTATATAATTATATTACAGTATCAAAATCAGGAAATCAATGTTGGTACATATAGTCCTGTGCATTTTACCACGTTTGTAGATTAATGTAACCACTACTGCAATCAAGATACGGAAGTCTTCCTTTACCACAGAGATCTTCCTTGTGATACCCCTTTGTAGTAACACCCACCTCATTCCTTCCCATCCCAACACCCTGGCAACAGTTAATTTGTTTCATCTTCATAATTTTGTCATTATAAATTGAATCTTTAACAATGAAAGCGGCCTCAGAACCTTGGTTAAAAGGACATACCAGATACTCTTAAATAGGAGTTGAAAAACTGTATAACCTGTAGCCTCTTTTTGTAAAGTCTGTGAGTTTAAGAATGGCTTTTACATTTTGAAAGAGCTCTTTAAAATGAAAGAAGAATATGAAACAAACCATATGTGGCCTGCTGCTAAGTCACTTCAGTCGTGTCCGACTCTGTGTGACCCCATAGACGGAAGCCCACCAGGCTCCCCTGTCCCTGGGATTCTCCAGGCAAGAACACTGGAGTGGGTTGCCATTTCCTTCTCCAGTGTGTGAAAGTGAAAAGTGAAACTGAAGTCGCTCAGTCGTGTCCGACCCCTAGCGACCCCATGGACTGCAGCCTACCAGGCTCCTCCATCCATGGGATTTTCTAGGCAAGAGTACTGGAGTGGCTTGCCATTGCCTTCTCCGATATGTGGCCTACAAACCCTAAAATATTTATTATCTTGCCTTTTTATGGGAAAAGTTTGCTTACCCCCACTCTTAAATAATAGACTCATATGTCTGAGCTAATATTGGACAGATACCAGATGGTATCAGGGATGCCAAGTTAGAATTTTTAAGACTCTATTTAGTCTAGAAGCAGATGTTTTCATGAAAATAGAGTGTTAACCTGTGATCTAGGACAACTAGAATTGATTACACAGGACTGAGTAAATTGGAGAGAATCTGATTGTGGTTATTTTTTTCAGAATATCGTTGATTTAATTTTTGTGATAGTTACATGATAAAGCTCTTTACCTTTCTCTGATCTGTAATTTAGTAGACTATACTAGTGCAAATTCGAGTGATATATTCTTTAAATGGTGGTTTGCTCTCCTTGATCCCTTAGAATTTAGGTACAATTGCCTTTTACTGAGATTGTTTTACTGCCCATTGACAATGTGTATATTTACATAGGTTCAGTAAGAATTTGTCCTTTTTACCAGGTTACAATTAGGCAAATTTGAAGATAAATCTCATTTAATTAGATGTGAAGAGCTCACCATTAAGGAATAAACGTTATACTTCATGAGTGGGGCCTATGTCCACAAAGTCCTCCTGAGAGCCTAACCTTGGACCTCTTGTGTGGCATATAGGATCCTAGCTTGCAGTAAGTAAGGAAGGTCACTTTTTGTAGATCTGCCTGACTTCAGGTAGAGAAGAATTTACTTAAATTTGTAGGTGTACCACAGATGAAGTCAGTAGTGTTTTGTTTTTTTCTTTTTTGGCTTCTGTGGCTTTGAGTTAGAAGCAAACAGTAATTTTTAAGTCTCTGGAATAATAGAGGCTATTGAAAATAAAATTCCAAATTTCTTGTGAATTCTTCAGACAGCAGTGATTATTATGGCTTTGTAACTCTTGATACCATGTGGCTCTAGATTTGCTGCCTATAGTCAAGGAGGTTTATGTAGTATATGTTAGTGTTAACATTTCTTACTACACCTGTGTAAATCAGTCTAAGAAGCAGAGTAGCTTGTATATGTGTAATCAAGAATAATTTTAAATGTTGTGATTTTAAGAGGAGACTTAATTATCCAAAATTTGAAGAGACAAGAAAGCATAAAATGTTGTTTTAATATCCTGCCAGGTGTTGTCTAGCCAGTACTCCTGGGGATTCTAGGGATGTATATCTTTGATTTGCTACCCTTTCTTAAAATTTTTAGTAGTTTATTTTTTTGGCTATCCTGGGTCTTCGTGGCTGCATTCCGGCTTTCTCTAGTTGGCAGCGAGTGGAGGCTGCTCTCTAGCTGTGGTGCATGGGCTTCTCATTGTAGTGGCTTCATTGGTTGTGGAGCATGGGCTCTAGATGCACAGGCTTCAGTAGTTGTGGTTTGTGGGCCCTAGAGCTCAGGCCCAGTAGTTGTGGCACTCAGGCTTAGTTGCCTGGCAGCATGTGGAATCTTTCCAGACAACGGATCAAACCTGCGTTCGTAGGCAGATTCTCAACCTCTGGCCCACCAGAAAAGTCCCTGCTACTTACACTTGATTAGGCTTTTTTCAGTTCAGTCCAGTTCAGTTCAGTCGCTCAGTCGTGTCTGACTCTCTGCAACCCCATGAATCACAGCACGCCAGGCCTCCCTGTCCATCACCAACTCCCGGAATTCACCCAAACTCATGTCCACAGAGTCGGTGATGCCATCCAGCCATCTCATTCTCGGTCGTCCCCTTCTCCTCCTGCCCCCAATCCTTCCCAGCATCAGTCTTTTCCAGTGAGTCGACTCGTCGCATGAGGTGGCCAAAGTATTGCAGTTTCAGCTTTAGCATCAGCCCTTCCAAAGAACACCCAGGATCGATCTCCCTTAGAATGGACTGGTTGGATCTCCTTGCAGTCCAAGGGACTCTCAAGAGTCTTCTCCAACACCACAGTTCAAAAGCATCAATTCTTCGGCGATCAGCTTTCTTCACAGTCCAACTCTCACATCCATACATGACCACGGGAAAAACCATTTGTTAAAAGTGGGCTTTAACTTGTAGAAAACTGACAGTGCAAGCAATTCTTGTCTGATGGCAATGAAAATTAATTTCGTGTAATAAGATATTCAAATTGTTCCTGTCGGGGGAAACGATATCCCCAGAGGTTGCAGTTTTATTGCCCTCAATTGGCAGTCTTATACAGTCACTCTTTTCTCACCCATGCTAAGTCCTTTACTACCTTCATTTCTTTCAGTGCCAGTTTTGTCATCTCGTTGTCTCATTAATTAGTTAAATAACTTTTGGCAGTTACTAAAATTGTATTTTGTCTTCTGGTGACCACTGTTTCTGTTGTTTTCTATTTTTGTCTTTGGTTTTCAGTGGTTTTGCTGTGATGTGCGTAGTTGATTTTCCTTTGTAATTACCTTTTGGGGTTCTAGAATGTGTGATTTGGTGTTTTTCATCAGTTTGGGAAAATTCAGTCATATTTTCTTTTGACCTGTCTTCCAATTCAGTAATAATATTGCTCTCAGACAAGAATCATTTGAAATTGTTCTGTTATTTGATTCCTCTGATGTCTGTTTTTATAGTCTGTTGTTGTTTTGATTTTAATACATTGTCTTTTCTCCTCACATGCCTGATTATTTTATTGTGTTCATGCATTGAGTAGGAAAAGTAATAGATATGCTATGATACCTGAATGATGTTACCCTCCTTTAGAAAGGGTATTTGCTTTTAACAGGTAGCTAAGGACACAGATAATCCCAGATTACCTTACTCCAATCAAGAATTGGATTGATTAGGAGCTGGGCCTGGGAAAGCTGGATAATTTCCAATTCACTCCTTCTCCTGGGATGCAGCCTTTCAGGGTCACTATTCATATCTGAACTTATCAGGGATAACCCCCCCCCCAGCTCCCACACCTTTTCCTTGGACCCTGAACTCAAATTTTTATTCTCCTTAGTTGTCCTGTGACTCTATCTAAATTCATGCTCAGCTTGCCAACCTGTCAACTGCTTCTTAACTATTAAATAAATGTTCCTAAAGTAGCTCCAAGTATGGTGCTCACCTTTCTGAGTTTTCCTCTCTTAGATTTTTATCCTGTAAATGTTTACTACCTACCTTGTTTGCATTTTTTGTTTCCTAAAAGACTTGCTTTGTGTATTTTGTCCAGTTTTTCTCAATAGTTAGAATTATCTAGACTACCATAATAGAATTATCTAGTCTACCATTTAAATTTACAATGTTTATACAATTAGTACACGAATATATACTCAGTATATAGAGAAGTTCATAGAATTAAAATTGAAGGTCTTATCACTCTTGGCCCAACCAGTTCCTCATCCCAGAGTAACCACTATGTTTGATGTCCTATTTATGATCACTTCCCTTCCTTCCATTCCAGTTAAAAAGAAGGTTTGTGTTTTTTTTTTCATTGAGAGGAAAAATCTCTAGAATTTAAATAACTACAGAGTGCCTTAGGTTTAACTCAATATGAAGTTTAAGCTTATATATCAGACATGGCCTTTTTCTTTTTTTCCTTTTTCAGTTTAACTTAGCACTTAATGATGCAAAATTTTTTTCCATAGAATAAATCTTTTTTATCATTTAAAAATCTAAAGAATTTTTCAATTTTATAATATTTTAGATGTGTAGAAAATTTGCAAAAATAATAAAGAAAATTCTGTATACCCTTCACTTAGTTTCTCTTAATGTTAACATCTTACATAGCCATGGTACATTTGTCAAAACTTAGAAATTCACATTGGTACATTACTGCTAATTAAACTATAGGTTTTATTTAGGTTTCGCCAGTTTTTCTACTCATGTTCCTTTTTTTGTTCCAGGATTCAATCCAGAATACCCCCTTGCATTTAGGGGCTTTTCTGTTTTGAAGTTTCTGCACAATGGACATATATACTGTCTAGATTCCAGAGACTCAGTTAGATAAGTTTAGAATAGGTATTCAAGATTTATGTATGAGAGTAAGTGCTTGGGAATTTTCACTGTGTTATCTAAGAGAATGTTGGTTGATTCTTAGAGTAGATCTTGAAGATTGCTCTCTTGTCTCTTTATAGAAGGATCTGAACGTCTGTTCTTCATGTCTGGAATTTTGATGTATGGTTTATTTAAAATTGATCAATGTAAAGAGACTATTGCCACTCAAACTCTTAAAGTCAGTTTATTAATTTGTGATATGAAGGTTCCAGTAGGAAAGACTCTGGAGAAAATAAGATTAGAAAGTAGATTTTTTAAGTACATCAGAATCAAGTGCAGTGTTTCCCCAAATAAGTTCGTTGACACCACTTCTATAAGATAATAGCTTAGAAAAATGGGTCCCCTACTCATAAAACTGAAGAACTTTGAGAATAAATAAGGTAAAGAAAAATTTTTTAATTCTAGGACTTACCACTGCCTTTAATGATAGTATGATGTGTATGTGCCCTAGGGAAGGGTATGTTACATAGACTATGTCACATAATTTTTTTTTTTTAATGGGAAGTATGGGAGCCATCTTAACAGAAAACTTTTGGGAAACCTTGGTTTAAAGAAAGTCCTTTTAGGGAAGTAACTACCTTACTGGAATCTTCCATATGCTCTTGATAACAGTTTGATTCAATAAACATTTATTGAACACTTTCTACATGCCAGGCCCTATGTCCAGGTCTGTTTTTCAAGTCACATCTTTATGAACTAATTAGACACTATATGAACTTCTGTCCAAGTCTCCTACTTTCCTTCCTCAGTTAACATTTCTGTTCTTTAAGTTAAATAAATATGTAAATTTCTAAATCCTTGGTTTCTTTGAAGTTAGAACCTTTAGCAGTAGGTCCTACTCTTTGAACACCAGAAACTTCAGCTTATCTACAGGCATACATCATTTTACTGAGCTTTATTTTATTGTGCTTCTCATATGCTGCATTTTTTTTTTTTTTTTTACAAATTGAAGGTTTGTGGCAGTCCTGCATCAAGTAACTTTTTGCTTGATGTGCCATTTTTTCTTTGTATCTCTTTTTCATTTTGTTTTTTCTCACAATATTTCAGACGTTTTCATTACTATTTTTATAATAATCTGCGATCAGTGATCTTTAATATTACCACAAACAGCTTGCTGAAAGCTCAGATGATGGTTAGGCGTTCTTAGCAATAAAGTATTTTTAAGTTAAGTTATGTACATTGTTTTTACAGTGTATTATTTATACACTGTTATATGTTTTGTTATATATTATATATCACATTATATTATTACACATTACAGTATAGTGTAAACATTACTTTTATATGCACGGAGAAGTAAAAAAATTAATGTGACTTGCTCTATTGCAATATTTGCTTTATTTCAGTGATCTGAAACCAAACCTATAATACCTTCAAGGTATACCTGTGTATCTGTGATCCAGGTGAATCATGGCCCCATTTGTGAAATTTGTTATTCCTCATCAGGTTGAGACTATTCCCACCATCTTTGATGACAACTTCTGAGTACTTGCTAAGGCATTTGTGACTGCTTCATGAATGCTTTTTTGTATTTTAATTATACAACAACCTGTAGCCTCACTATCTATAATAAATTTGGAAGGTTGTGTTCTTTGGGCAGTTTATTTTCATTAGGCTTCTGCCCTCTTTTTTATTAAAAAGATTATGTTAAATTTTAAAAAGATTTTTAAAATCCTCACTTTTTAATGGGAAAAAAAAAAAAGTTGGGAAGTGTTAGTCACTCAATCATGTCCAACTCTTTGCAACCCCATTGACTGTAGCCCACCAGGGTCCTCTGTCCATGGGATTTCCCAGACAAGAATACTGGAGTGAGTTACCGTTCCCTTCTCCAGTGGATCTTCCCAACCCAGGGATCGAACCTGGGCCTCCCCATTGCAGGCAGATTCTTTACTGTCTGAGCAAATAAGTAATTTTTCCCTGAATTTACCTTCCACTTGCTAGGATACAGGATTTTTTGTCTTCCAATTTTTTTTCTTATTATAAAACATTTTTCTACTTTTTAAACATAGTCTTAACAGCTTTTAAATATCTTGTCATATTGATATAATTTATTTAACACTTTCCCCAATTTTTACATTTAGGCTGTTTTCAGTTTTTTTTTCTGTTGTAAGTAAGCTGCAGTTTAAGCATGTAGCTTTTGGTTTTATTGAGTTACTACATTAGGCCACATAAATAACTGATTGTGGAATTCCTTGGTCAGAGGGTATTATGACCTTTATTGATTTTGCCACATAACTGCTATTAAAAGACATTGCAAGTGAAAATATAAATAAATAGCTTTGTGTTTGGCTTCTGAAATATGTGTGGTTTTTCTTAATAAGCCACAGCGTTTGTAGATTTGCCTCAACCAGGTGCAACATTAAGTTCAACCGGTGGTCATCAAGGTATTAATTGATTATTTTGGTAGTGCCTTCTGCAGAACCATCAGACAGAGTTTAAAGTTGTTCCAGATCCCTTCATTGTGTTTCAGACTCAGAGTGTTTAGATTTATTTAATTTCACAGTCTGCTGGGTCAGTGTAAGGAGCATTGTTGAGATGTGACTCAAATGCTTTTGTTTGGAAGTTCCTTTCTGGAGCCTTGGGTTTTAAGAGACATTTCCTTTCTCAATTTTTAAGAAAATTTAAGAATGATTTAGGAAAAACATTAAATTATATTTTATTATATTACAGGGGAACATTGTTCTTACAGATTATGAGTACCTAATTTTAAATATCCTAAGATTTCGAACTGATGAGTCTGATGATGTTAAATTTGCTGTTCGTGAACGCTATCCAATTGATCATGCTAGAGCTGCTGAACCGTTACTTACTTTGGAAAGGTAACATGTTTTGTTTATTAACTCATTTCATACTGTATTAGATAGTAAAATAGATTATACGTCAGGATACGAAAGAACTGTCACATAAGGAAATAATTTGTTTACTTGCAGAAAATAAATTTGGACTGCTTGAATTATATAAATGTGCACTTGAATGTAAGCAGTTAAACCTTATTTGGGAGTAGCAAGTGTATTTTTTTTAATCTTAAGTTTGTTATTACGTCAGGTGTTTATAATTTCTTGGTGAAGTGAGGAAACTAATTAGCTATTCTTTAAGAAGACAGTGGATATCTTGGCAGAATGCAAAAGGAGATAGAAATTCTGGTTTAGCTAAAAGAAATAGGAATATGGTGGGATAAGGTTCTGACTGTAGCTATAATCTTCTGACTGGAAGACTTTGCTGACTAAGAGGCTACAACAGTGGTTTTCAAAGTTTAGTGTGCATCAGCTAGAGGGCTTGGTAAAATACAGACTCCATGCACCACTCCCCCTCTAGTTTTTGATTAAGTAGTTCTGGTGTAGGTCCTGGGAATTTACATTTCTAAGAAGTTTGTAGATGAAGTTGATGCTGATTGGGGGTTGTAATGGCCCACAGCGTCCTTGAGTTCTTTCTAAATGCTTAATTAGGTAAAGCCATTTCAGGTGTTAAGGTATAGTAACAGGGAGGGATAAATTGGGAGATTGGGATTGACATGTACATACTACTGTGTACAAAATAGATAACTAATAACATGCAAAAAGCACAGGGAATTCTACTGTACTGTGTAGTGACCTATATGGGAAAAGAATCTAAAAGAAAGAGTGGATATATGTGTAGGTATAACTGATTAACTTTACTGTACACTTGAAACTAACATTTTAAATCAACTATACTCCAATAAAGTGTTTTTTAAAAAAGATGGTAACACCAATCTCCACAAACTACATTTAACTATTGCATAAAAATGTGTCTTTTCATGTCGTATGAGCACACTGATGACAAGCAGTATGAGTTAGTTGAAAAAGCATTGGGTTTCTTTGGAAAATTTGGTTTTGAGTCCCAGCCTGCTGTTTAGGAACCTAGTAACCTTAGATAAATTACTTTTATGACTCCCCCCCCCCCCCACCTTTTTGTTTTTAACCTATAGAGTAAACTAACTTCTCTTATATTTTAGAATATTTTGAAGATCAGGTAAATAGATGCGTATCAAAGTATTGTGAATATTTCTGTAAGATCTATTAAATATAAGATAGTAAGGGGTGTGTTAATTTTGTTTCACAGATTAACTGAAATACTAGCCAGTGCACCTAAGGGTGAACTGTTGAAGAGAGTTCTTAACCCATTACTTCGTGAGTAATCCTACATAGAGCAACAAAGTATTTGTAAAATAATATGGTTTTCAGGAATATATTTAACACATTCAGATCTAGTTCTAGTAGAAATTTAAATCTAGTAGAAAATGAGAACAACTTGATGAATGTAGAAAGGAGTTTAAAATGATCTTTGGAGTAAATAGAGGTTTATTTTCAAAGAAAGAGAGATTTATTATACTGTATGAACTTTGACCATTACCTTTTAGGTCTTATTTAACAGCAATACAGTTATGTAAACTAACAGTATGTTATCTAGTACTTGATTGCTAGCTGTAGTTTTCTAATAAATCAGTTGGTTTTTTTCAGTGTCATAAGCTTTTTGGTTTCATAACCCACTTAGCTTGGTTGGGTTTTCTTTGTTTTTGCTTTTTTATTTTTATTGGTGAGTCTCAGAGCATTCCAGGGTCTGCCTGGTACTGTTGATAACCAGCATAAAGATTTTCAAATAAACTTTTATACTTGAGAAAAGTCATCACTTATTCCTGTATTAGGGAATCTGAAAAGGACATATGAGAAGACAGGTACCATTGATTACTAAGGGAGTTACTCTTCCTCTCCTATGACATCAGAATGCATTAAGAAGTTATCTTTAAAACTTTCCATTAGTTAGTATAACATGTGAAATTTCTAAGTTTGGATTTTTCAATAGAAAAATTTTTATTCTGTTAATGTGGTATATTACATTAACCAGTTTTTGGATGCTAAACCAACCTTGCTTCCTTGGTTTATAATCCTTTTTATATGTGGCTAAATTCTATTAAATACTTGTAACTTTTGCACTGATTTCCACAGGTTTGTTGTCTCAAATTTTTATAAGTAATTTCTAGGAACTGTCATTTCTGATAACATTTCAAAATAAGTAAACTAATTGTTATTTTCACTGGTTACTGCTATTGAGTAGATGACTTATATTGGGGTATACATTAGTATTATATTTTGAATTTGAAATTTTATAGGAAAATACTACAAATAATATTCTTTGCTTTTATAGCCTATGGGCCAGCTCTCATTGAGCACTGTCTTATACAAAACGGATTCCCTGCCAATGTCAAAGTGGATGAAAAATTTGAAAGTAAAGGTATATGTGCATGCTACAAGTTTTGCCCATTTTTATTTATTTCATTTTTTTAAACCTGTGAAAACTATTTCTGGGAAACGTAATCAGTGAGTGCATAGTTTTAAACTTAAAAACAATTTGACCTGTGAGTATTCTGTCCATATGATATTCCTGACTTTGTACTCAAATGTGACATATTATCCCTAGCAACATGCAGTTTAATCTCTTGATCTACCCTATTACCTTTCAATTATGAAATATTCTCCCTCCCTCCCCCTAAATTTTTGAAGGGGTTACCGCACTTGAGACAATCTCTGGAGGCTTGAAGGAGTTGAATTACTCACCTTAAGACTCAGCACCTGAAGTGTTTCTAGAAGTAGCATTATTTATGCATTTTAACTCTGTAAGTGCTGTGCTGTGACTACATAATGAATTAGGCTTTTGTAACTACTTAAATTCACTTTCTAGATTAATTAAACCTAAATTAACTTCCAGATTAGAATAATAAAAAATTATAGGAAATATAAGGAAAATGGGAGATTTGGTCTTTGACAAGTTTTTATCTGTAGATTCTCATGTAAAATTAAAAAAAAATCATTTTTGCTATTTATGTTTTGGGATTATATATTATTTCTTAAGGTTTAGGGATCATTTTTATGCTGTCGAATTTTTTTGTGAGTTTAAAAATGCAAACTGAATGTTTGAAGTTAATGATTTAGTTTCAGAAGTATATGAATTCAGTGCAGTCCTGTTCAAAATGCCGACAGGTGGTATTGCTAATTTTGGTATTACACTTCCTTTTTAAAAGGAATCTGATATGTGCAATGAAAAGCATATAAAAATGTTCAGGAAAACTCTGGAAAATAATAGTAATGATAGAGAATAATCTTTTCATAGATTAAAATGCATTATGAAACTGTAGTAATTAAGTTTTGGGAGAAGGAATATACAGCATAAAGAATTCAGAAACAAGCCCCAACATATTTAGCATATGAACCTTTCAGATCATGAGGGGAAAGATGGATTCAATAAAAGCTGTTGGGACAACAAGCTGACCAAGATATATTCTTATTTAATACATTGATTATAAACATGAAATAACTAATTTTCTTAAATAACTTTATTATTTCATAAGCACCTTCTATTTTCTGCATGGATGTTTAGTAATAGGTAATGGACAATTGATTGGTACTCATTCTTTCCTTTCTTATTTCCCTATTAGATATTGAAAATGTACTTGTTTGTCTACAAAAAGCAGAAGAGTATATGAAAACAACATCCAACTTCAATGGAAAGGTAGTGCCACATAATACTTGCTATATATTGTTGTGGCTTAGATATTAGAATTTTCACTGAAGGATCAGTATATGTAAATTTTTGGTTGTAATTTGGAAATTTAACACCTATAATATGCTTATTCTAGGGTAGTTTTTTTTTTTTTAATTGCTGTTGGTTTCTGATTTTTGTTCTGTTCCTTAAATCGTCTACAAAGTACTGGGTCAGTATCAGCACTCCCGTAAATTTGAGGAATTTGAAGATATTTCCTCTTAGGTTGATTTTTAGATAGAAAAGCACATTTTAATTTGCCATCTCTTTCCAAAAATTTACTAACATCTTTTTAATTATTAAATATCTGCTGAATTAACTCATATCTTGTTTTTCTTTCCTATTCCAAGTATAACTTCACTTACAAAAAAGTTTAGAAAAAGTTCTGATTAATTATAGCTAAATTCAGTCCAAATATACCCTTCATCCAGTTACTAAAATGAACTAAAATTTCATACCAGCAGTGTGAACCAAAGATTTTTTCTGCTGGAAGTAAAGTGCTTTTGGCTCTTTTAAATTGCAGAACATCTGAAAAATGTAAGAAAAAGGCAAAATGCACATGTATAATCCTACTACTTTATCAAATCATTAACATTCATTTTCTTTACTCCCTTTTTTTCTTCTGTTCATGTGAATTAGTAGGTTCTAATGGTTCTTCAGTTCAGTTCAGTTCAGTCGCTCAGTCGTGTCCGACTCTCCGCGACCCCATGAACCACAGCACGCCAGGCCTCCCTGTCCATCACTAATGGTTCTTACTGATCCTTAAAAACATCATTTTGAGAAGTGATACAATCAATAGACAAATCCTACTGATTATTTTTAACTAGAATAATTTTGTAAGCTAATAAAGTCAGTATCATTCAAGGAAAGTAAATTTTTGTTAATTATAAATAGAAATTAGTTTTAATGTTGGATTTTTGTAGGGGTATATCATTCAGAAAAGAGAAATAAAACCAAGCCTAGAAGTAGATAAGCCAACTGAAGACATACTCACGTAAGTATGTAGGCATGGGTCTGTTTGCTTTGGGTGTTTATTGATGTTCTTGAATGTGATATAGTAAATATGTTTTACAGGTATGAGGAATTTCATCCTTTCTTGTTTTCTCAACATTCACAATGTCCATATATAGAATTTGAATCATTTGACAAGGTGGGTTTTCTGATTCTGTTTTTTGACCAGTTAGCATGATATGAGTTAGATTAATCCAGCTTCCTTTGAGAAATTGAAAATATTTTTGCTTTACAGTCACTATAAATCTGGACATTAAAAATCAGTGAGGTCACAGATACAGACTGTTGGAAAAGTTTGTTGCCACTTTATTTTAAGATGAAGGACTAAAGATCTGAATTTGATTCTTGACTGTTTAGCTGTGTAATACATTTACTGGAAATCTGCTCATGTTCTTCGAGTGGTGTTATGAAACAAAATGGACTCTAAAATTCTGTGTATGAAAGTTGATGCAGATACTGTATTTGGGGGTTTTTTTTTCAGCTGGTTGATTGTCTTTTTCTTTTTTTTTTGATAAGGCCGTAGATGAATTTTATTCCAAGATAGAAGGTCAGAAAATAGATTTAAAAGCTTTACAACAGGTATGGTATTATTAAAAACATTTATATTAAACCTTAAGTGTGGTTTATATAAAACCACACTTTAATATAAATAACATTATATGTAATATAATTTATTATATTAAATTTATTTAAAATAAACTGGACTTAAGTGTGGTTTGCTGGGTAGGTGATACTCTCATACAGGAATGGGTAGCCTTTTAGAAGTAGTATGAAAATGCCCTGATCTCTTGGGATATTGATAAAAGTCCAGGGGAACCGGTGTTAAACAGACAAAAACCCCACTCATTTGCTCTATCAGAGTAGAAGATACTCTTTAAACCAGAAAATACGGTGACAAGGAGGCCTGTTATTTATTCCCTAGTATGATTTGCTTTATTACAACTACCCAGAGCTTCTCAAACTTTGCTGTAAAAGGAATAGTGTTTCAAGGAGGAGATTTTTAAATGGGCCAAAGGAGTGAAAGTGAAGTGAAAGTTGCTCGGTCATGACCAAGTCTCTGTGATTCCATGGACTGTAGCCTGCCAGGCTCCTCTGTCCATGGAATTCTCCAGGCAAGAATACTGGAATGGGTTGCCATGCCCTTCTCCAGGGCATCTTTCCAACCCACAGATCAAACCCAGGTCTCCCGCATTGCAGGTATATTCTTTACCATCTGAGCTACCAGGGAAGCCCCGGGCCAAAGGAGAGGGAAGTTTTTTCAATACATATGTTAAAGTGGGCTTTTGAACTAGACTTTTAATATGCTTTGTGTGCATCATGACTGCGCAAGGAAGGTTTAATATGCTATGTTTTCCCAGCACATCTGACCATGTTTAAGGGGCTTTCACTGCAGAGAAGTTTTAGAAAATGACCACAGTCACTCTTGAGTTCGGAGATTTGATTTTTAAAAATATTCCTAAGATCTTAAAATATGTTTGCAAAAACTTTACGTGAATGCCTGTGTCCTCCCCACCCTCAGTTGTTTTTTTAAAAAAATTAGTAAAAATCAGAATTTCAAAGCAGGTGGGTTACCAGTTACATAGTATGATTGCCACATGGTGGCAGCACTTTAGCAAGTAAACATGTTTAAAGGTAACATTGAACCCCATATTTTTATGTGCATCAGAAAAATTATATTAGCAGTTGTTGGACATTCTTTTAATAGTCACCATTCTTACAGTTTAAGTATTTTTAATATTATATCCAACATGCAAATATTCACTAATTGGTGATGCTCTGACTATTGTGAAAAATTAGCTCCCATATCAGTAAGCTGTGTGAACTTAAAATGTAAGTTCCAGGTGATAAAATGCTACCAGTCATCCTTCACTACCTGCAGTGGCTTGTTCCAGGAGCCTCTGTGGGTACCAAAATCCAAGGATTTTTACAAAATGGTATAGTACAATGAATATAGTCGGCCTCCCACATCTGTAGGTTTTGTATCTGCAGATACTGAGTACTGACTATATAAAAGGTCAGATAACTACCATCAGCCTTTGTGTAATAAATTTAGGAAAAAGAATAGATACAAATAAGAGAAATTAAAAGCAGCAATAAAATAAAAAGAAGCTATTTTAGGAACTCATGCTAAGGATGCATTCCCCCAAACTTTATGTTATAGGGAAAAATGTCTTGAATTCTGCCTTGAATAATGCAAGGGCATTAGGGGCATATCTTAAAGATACATTCCTATATAGGGAATGGGAGTAGATAGTCAGGAGAGGTAATTTTGGAGCATGAAACACTTTGGGGTAGGATAGACCTGGGGACGGAGAAGGCAATGGCAAGCCACTCCAGTACTCTTGCCTAGAAAATCGCATGGACAGAGGAGTGTGGTGGGCTGCAGTCCATGGGGTCGCCACGACTGAACGATTTCACTTTCACTTTTCACTTTCACACATTGGAGAAGGAAATGGCAACCCACTCCAGTGTTCTTGCCTGGAGAATCCCAGGGACGGCAGAGCCTGGTCGGCTGCCGTCTGTGGAGTCACACAGAGTCGGACATGACTGAAGCGAATTAGCAGCAGCAGCAGCAGAACTGGGGTGGTGGACTACAGCGAGCTTCAGCTGGCTAGTAACAACATTGAGGAGGCAGAAGTAGGGGTGGGAGAGTGAGTCTCAGGAGGTAAGAGAAAGAAGGTACAGATAGTAGAAGAAATCTGATTTTTAAAAATTCTGTTTTGTCAACAAAAGGAAAAACAAGCATTGAAGAAATTAGATAATGTCCGAAAGGATCACGAAAACAGATTAGAAGCTCTTCAGCAGGCTCAGGTACCATGTTTAGCTTTCTTTCAGATACTTTTTTCAAAAATGGGAACTAACTGGCATTGAAACAAAATGTTTTTGGCTTATTTCTTAAGGAAATAGACAAACTTAAAGGAGAACTTATAGAAATGAACTTACAAATAGTTGACAGAGCCATTCAGGTTGTTCGAAGTGCTTTAGCCAACCAGATAGATTGGACGGAAATTGGGTTAATTGTGAAAGAAGCCCAGGCTCAAGGAGACCCTGTTGCAAATGCAATCAAAGAATTAAAACTACAAACAAACCATGTAACAATGCTGCTAAGGTAAGTTTGATTCTTAGTTAAGCAGTTAATGTTTATTTTGCTATTTAATTTTTCACTGTAAAAAATTTATGTGAAAATTTTTCTTTGAAAATACTGGGAAACATTAATTTACATTAAAATAATGCAGCTTTTAAAGTACTGTAGACCATTTATAATTTCATTGAGAAAAAAATTGAAAATAAGAAAGTGATGTCATTGACGTTAGTGAAATGCTATTGAATATTTTTAATAGAAATCCATACTTGTTATCAGAGGAGGAAGATGACGATGTTGATGGTGACATCAGTACTGAGAAAAATGAAACCGAACCGCCAAAAGGAAAAAAGAAAAAGCAAAAGAATAAGCAACTGCAGAAGCCTCAGAAAAACAGGCCATTGCTTGTTGATGTTGATCTCAGCTTGTCAGCATATGCCAATGCCAAAAAGTAAGTCACAAATTTAAGTATAAATTAAATTTATTTATTTTTTGGCTGTGTTGTAAGGCATGCGAGACTTTAGTTCCCTGGCTACCAGGGATCAAACCTGTGTCCCCTGCAGTGAAAACATGGATTCCTAACCACTGGACTGCCAGGGAATTCCCATAAGTATAAGTTTTAGGTAAAATATTGTCTGTAATAAATGGGTATTAAGGATAAGAAATATTGTTTTGACTATATATACTTTGGGGTGAAATACTTTTCAGAAAGTATTTTAAAACCTTGTGCATTATTATTAACTTTTTCATATACAACATACAAAAGAAAGTTATATACTGTGCAAAACTTTTTCTTAATTGTTTGAGAGTCTGTAAAATTTGGAATAATGTAAAACTAAAGTGTAAAGATTTATTCAAAATTAAGAGATATATTTTTCTAGGTATTATGATCACAAGAGATACGCTGCTAAGAAAACACAAAAGACTGTTGAAGCTGCTGAGAAGGTACTTGATATGTCTCAGAGTAAACGTTCATTGTTTTTCTTTGCCTTATTAATTTAATGGACTTAATTATTTCTTCGCAATCTCAAAAACGACAGAATGATCTCTGTCAAATCCCTTATGACTATACAGTTTAAGTGAGAAATAGATTTAAGGGGCTAGATCTGATAGAGGGCCTGATGAACTATGGATGGAGGTTTGTGACAATTGCATAGGAGACAGGGAGCAGGACCATCCCCAAGAAAAAGAAATGCAAAAAAGCAAAATGGCTGTCTGAGGAGGGCTTACAAATAGCTGTGAAAATAAGAGAGGCAAAAAGCAAAGGAGAAAAGGAAAGATACACCCATTTGAATGCAGAGTTCCAAAGAATAGCAAGGAGAGATAAGAAAGCCTTTCTCAGCGATCAATGCAAAGAAATAGAGGAAAACAATAGAATGGGAAAGACTAGAGATCTCTTCAAGAAAATTAAGAGATACCAAGGGAACATTTCATGCAAAGATGGGCTCAATAAAGGACAGAAATGGTATGGACCTAACAGAAGCAGAAGATACTAAGAAGAGGTGGCAAGAATACACAGAACTGTACATAAAAGATCTTCATTACCCAGATAATCACGATGGTGTGATCACTCACCTAGAGCCAGACATCTTGGAATGTGAAGTCAAGTGGGCCTTAGGAAGCATCACTACGAACAAAGCTAGTGGAGGTGATGGAATTCCAGTGGAGCTATTTCAAATCCTAAAAGACGATGCTGTGAAAGTGCTGCACTAAACATGTCAGCAAATCTGGAAAACTCAGCAGTGGCCACAGGACTGGAAAAGGTCAGTTTTAATTCCGATCCCAAAGAAAGGCAATGCCAGAGAATGCTCAAACTACCACACAGTTGCACGCATCTCACATGCTAGTAAAGTCATGCTCAAAATTCTCCAAGCCAGGCTTTAGCAATATGTGAACCATGAACTTCCAGATGTTCAAGCTGGTTTTAGAAAAGGCAGAGGAACCAGAGATCAAATTACCAACATCTGATGAATCATTGAAAAAGCAAGAGAGTTCCAGAAAAATATCTATTTCTGCTTTGTTGACTATGCCAAAACCTTTGACTGTGTGGATCACAATAAACTGTGGAAAATTCTGAAAGAGATGGGAATACCAGACCACCTGACCTGCGTGCAGGTCAGAAAGCAACAGTTAGAACTGGACATGGAGCAACAGACTGGTTCCAAATAGGAAAAGGAGTACGTCAAGGCTGTATATTGTCACCCTGCTTATTTAACTTATATGCAGAGTACATCATGAGAAACGCTGGGCTGGATAAAGCACAAGCTGGAATCAAGATTGCCAAGAGAAATATCAATAACCTCAGATATGCAGATGATACCACCCTTATGGCAGAAAGTGAAGAAGAACTAAAGAACTTCATGATGAAAATGAAAGAAGAGAGTGAAAAAGTTGGCTTAAAGCTCAGCATTCAGAAAACTAAGGTCATGGCATCCAGTCCCATCACTTCATGGCAAATAGATGGGGAAACAGTGGATAAACAGTGGCTGACTTTATTTTTCTGGGCTCCAAAATCACTGCGGATGGTGATTGCAGCCATGAAATTAAAAGACGCTTGCTCCTTGGAAGGAAAGTTATGACCAACCTAGACAGCATATTAAAAAGCAGAGACATGACTTTGCCCACAAAGGTCTGTTTAGTCAAGGCTATGGTTTTTCCAGTAGTCATGTATGGATGTGAGAGTTGGACTGTAAAGAAAGCTGAGCGCTGAAAAATTGATGCTTTTGAACTGTGGTGTTGAAGAAGTCTCTTGAGAGTCCCTTGGACTGCAAGGAGATCCAACCAGTCCATCCTAAAGGAGATCAGTCTTGGGTGTTCATTGAAAGGACTGTTGTTGAAGCTGAAACTCCAATGCTTTGGCCACCTGATGCGGAAAGCTGACTCATTTGAAAAGACCCTGATGCTGGGAAAGATTGAGGGCAGGAGGAGAAGGGGACAACAGAGGATGAGATGGTTGGATGGCATCACCAACTCAATGGACATGAGTTTGAGTGAACTCCGGGAGTTGGTGTGGACAGGGAGGCCTGGTGTGCTGTGATTCATGGGGTCACAAAGAGTCGGACACGACTGAGCAACTGAACTGAATTGAACTGAATTATTTCTTCTATTTTTAAATGAGGTTTTCAAATTACCTTTCAAATTTAATTTTGCTTAAAATGTTTGTATTTCCGGTATTTATTTTCTCCCCTAAGCCTGTCTTCCCCTGATTTCTGTATCTCAGTAATTTCCCCTTTGCTCAAGTTAAAAATAGTGATGTCATCTTAGACTCTTCTCATATTCTGTAAGTCCTTTTAAATAAAAATGAAGTGAATTTTCTCTGTTCAGAATCTTCCAGTTTCTTCCCATCTTATTTAAGACACTAGCCCTTCTGGCCCATCAGGTCCTACACGATCTACTACCCTTTGATCACATCACCTATCCTGTTACATGGGGCTTCCCTGTTGGCTCAGTCAGTGAAGACTCCACCTGCTGTGCTGGAGACTGGAGTTTGATCCCTGGTCGGGAAGATCCCCTGGAGAAAGAAATGGCAACCCACTTTAGTATTCTTGCCTGAAGAATCACATAGACAGAAGAGCCTGGTGGGCTGTAGTCCATGAGGTCACAAGATTTTTACATGATTTGGTAACTGCATCACACAGTTAGATACTCTTTCCAACTACAGTGAGATCTTAAGCTGTTCCTACAACAATGGCCCATACTACTTTCTCAGGGTCTTTGCACTTTCTGCTCTTTCTGCCAAGAATGTTCTTCCCTCACATTTTTCATGGTTGGATCCTTCTCTGCATTCATGTGTCTACTTAAGCCTTTATCAGAAAGGCCTTTTTGGACCACTCTCAGTAAAAATCCGACTGCCCTCAATTTCTCTTTACTCTTTGTTTTTCTTGTTTAAAAACATACACCCCAACATATGATTATCTATCTTCCCTCTAGAATGTAGATTGCATGAACGTGGGATCTTTATCTGTTTTATTCATTGCCGTGTCCCAGTCCCTAGAATATTGCCTGGAACCTAGTCACACTAAAATCTGTTAAACGAATGGCCTTCATGACTTAGTTCTATCTTCCTCTCCAACCTCATTTTTTGACACTTTACCCTGTGATCATACTTGCTAATCAAGCTGCCCTTTTCCTTATCTTTTTATTCTTTGTGTTGGTAATTCCGTTAATCCTTCAGGCTTCAGCCTAAGTGCCATTTCCTCAGAAATATGACTACAATCAATTTAAATCTAGGTTCCCTTGTTATACTCTCATAGCATCCTTTGTAGCATTAACCATGTTCATTTGAATAATTATGTATTTATATATCTCTTTTCCTAGACCCCAGTGACTTATTCATTGTTTTATCTCTGACATCTCGCCCCAAACCTACTGTATGGTTGCACTGGTTATCTGGCAAACAAATGAACTGTTTGCAGCCCCCACCTTTTTTTGTAGGTCTTGAGCAGATATTTGTTTAAAATCATTTTAATATTTAAGGTAGAGTTTTTTTTCATTACTTTCATGTGCATGTTGTGTGTATTAATATATAGATGGTGTCATTTTGTGACATTTAAACTATTTCTTGCCCTATCATTTACTTGGTATTATTTAAATAAATTTTTCAACAAATTACTTAAAAACTCTTTTCTTATAAACAGGCATTCAAATCAGCAGAAAAGAAAACAAAGCAAACCTTAAAAGAAGTCCAAACAGTTACGTCTATTCAAAAAGCAAGAAAAGTATATTGGTAAGTGTTCGTTTTTAAAATATATTTTGTTTTTATCAAACTTCTACATGCACATTGTTTAGAAAATCAAAGAGTTCTACAAAGCTTGTTAAAAACCACTAACCCTGCAAACTTTTGTAGCTAGCCGTTTCAGAGTTGTGGCATGCGGGCTCCCGACAGGGCAGGCTCTAATAGTTGTGGCATATGGGCTCTCTAGTTGTTGCCCATGGACTTAGTTGCTCTGTGGCATGTGGGATCTTAGTTCCCTGACCAGGGATTAAAACCGTGTCACCTACATTGCAAGGTAGATTCTTTACCGCTGGACCACCAGGGAAGTCTCTGCCTGCTCCTATTGCCTCCTTTCCCAAGGAAACTTTTAGTCCTTTTAGCTGATTCTTTTGCTGTGTACTTCCATTTCTCTTAGTAATATATTGCTGCCTAATTTTTCTGTTTTACACTCTATTAATAACTTCCCATTATGGAAAGATGAGGATTTTATCCTTTTCATTTGTGCTCCATTACATACACACACATCATCTGTCTTCTCAATATAGTTTAACTTTGTCAAGATTGATATTCTGTATTAAGAGTATTATGGATATTTAAATTGTAGTCACAGCTGGATCATACAGTATTCTGCTTTCTTTTCCTTTCCTGCTCAGCATTTTTCCTTCCCTGAAGTTAATAATTGTTTTGTTTCATTTGCTTTATCTTTTGTTCTTATTATTAATCATGTTCAAATTCTCTTCCAAGTATGTTCAAACAATTGGAATCTTATCAGTATCATCTCCTTGCAGAAGTCTTCACTGGAGCTTTTTGTTCTAGATGGTTTCTCTAAGCATTTTAAATTCTCCTTTTATTTAAGTTCTTTTTAACCTCTCTCTCCTGAATCTCAAACTTTCTTTTTCTTTGGTGATGGACTGGGTGGTCTAGAAACTTCATGCAAAGGGGTATGTAAGAGGTAAAGTTTTGAGGTCTCCAATGTATAAAAAAATTATTTTACTCTTAACAGTTTGTATGGGTATTGAATTCTAATTTGAATTCTAAAACATTCTAAATGTTTTCCTCAGACTTTTGAAAAGGCATTTTCCATTGTATTAACTTGCAGATTTGATCTTGAAGTTTGGTGTCATTTGATAGTTGAATTTTAATGGGAAACTTGTTTTTGCCTTTCTGTAAGCTTCTGGATCTTTTTTTTTTTCCTCTTAATTTCCCAAAATTTCACGAGAATATAGGTTGGTGAGGATGTTTTTATCCTTATGCTGGATAATTTGTGAGCCTTTTTCATTTGGAAACTGAGAAATTTTCTTGAACTATTTCTTAGAAAATTGCCTACCCTCTGTTTGTTTTCTGTTTTGCATTCTTTTTCTTACTTTCTAAAAGTCTTATTTTGTACATATGGGACCCCCTCAGCAGTTCCCCAGTTTTACTGCATTTTTCTTTTTCCCCATCTCTCTTTTTGTTCTGTATTCTGAGATTTTTTTTCAACTTTATCGTCAGTCCTTCCATTGAATTTTTTGATCTTCTGTTTCTTCCTATCATGTTTAAATTTTAAGCTGTTTTTGGTTATTTCAGTGTTACTTAAAAAACTTACTGTTTTTTAACAGTACATTTCTTTATAACTGAGAATAGTTTTGCTGTATTACATTTTATTTAGTGTTCTTTTCTTAACAGGTCTGTCTTCTCCAAGTTTCTTTTTTCTATTTTTTGGTTTTGTCTCCAGTGTTCACTTGTGTTAATGTCTGGTGATCCTTGACTGTCTGCTCATGTTTTCTAGTAGAACAGTAAAATGCTGATTGGAAGTTTTTTGTGGTTTGTTGGACTTGTAAAATAATCTGTGTGGTCCATTTTCTGTGCAACTCTTAATGTCTTTTTGCCTCTGCAGCTGGTCTCATTTCCTAGAAAAGCTTCTTTTGCTTATGCTTGTAAAGTGAAGACTTGGCTGTCTCCGTTTTAGGAGCCCAGTGGAAATAATAAGCTAGAGTCTTAGTATCCGGTATTTCATACATTTACTTAATTGCCCTATTTTTACATATTAATATATATAATTTGTGATTTATTTCCCCTAGTCCAGTGATCCTCCTTGTACCCTTTTTAGAGATTTAATTTCTGGCTTTTCTGTTAGAATGTTGAAGGGGTAGTTACCACCATGTTCAAAGCTGGAAAGATCTAGGGAAATTGTTACTTCTTAATCAGATTTTTAGCCAGCCTTTCTGTTTTAAACTTCATCTTAAACCTATTTCTAGCAGTACCTTGTGCTTTTTATGGGTTACACAAGTGTAAGTTGATTTGTTTCTTGACTTTTTGCACCATCAGCTTAGGATTCAGCTTCTTCAGTCGGCTCACTTGTCCATTTATTTTCCAGCTTTCAAAATTTTTTCCTTTTTTCTTTTCTCTCTCTCTAACATCTCTTGAATATCATTGACCTGTAATTTTCATTTCTCATAATGCTTTTGTTAGCTATTGATACAGGATTATATTATCTCATAAAACAACTGAGAAGTGTTTCTTTGTCAACTGTCCTTGATGGAAGTCATCTGAGATTTTCTTTTTGGGAAAGTTTTTCATAACAGATTCAAATTCTTTAGTAAATAATAGGACCACTCAGATTTTCTAGTTTTGGTTAGCAATGCTTTTCTAAGATGTTGTCTATTTTGTCCAAAATTTGAAATTTATTGGCAAAAAGTTTATAATATCCAACTTAACTTTCTTTTCTTTTTTTGGCTGTACCGTGTGGCATGTGGGATCCCACTTAACTTTTTAACATCCCTAGAATCTTTAATTACTTCTCCGTTTTGATTCAAGAATTCTTGCCTTCTCTTTTTCTTAATTAATATGACCAGAGGATTTTCAGTATTATTAGGATCCTTAAAAAACTAGTTTTTAACTATTGATCTCCATATTATATATGTGCTATTTTAATAATTATTTTCATCTTTGTGCTTTTCTTTGGGTTTTTTTCTGATTTCTGGAAACAGAAGCTTAGTTCATTGATTTCCTCCCCCACCAGCTTCTTTTCTAAAACATTTATGCAATAAATTTACATCAGCATGGCTTTATCTGCATCTAAAACATTTTGTTGTTTAGTGTTTTCATTATCTTTCATGTCAAGATATATTCTCATCTCCAGTGTGATTTCTCCATCTGTGCATTATTTAGAAGTATATGTCTTACTTTCCAAACATATTGAGAGGAGGATTGGTTATATTTTTGTTACTGATTTTTAGCTTAATTTGTGTAATAGAGATGATATTCTGTAGCTGAGACATTTGATGTTTGTTGAAACTTGCTTTCTGGTCCAGTCTATTTATAGACAGGCTTATTTATATATGTTTCATGTATAATTGAAAAGAATGTCTTTTCTAGAGTTATTGAGTACATTTCTTTAAATATCAAATCATGTTTATTAATCATGTTCAAGGTTTTGGCACTTTGGTTCTTTTTAATGATTGTTTTACTAATTACTGAGAGAGATGTGTTGAATATCATACAATTATGGATTGTCGCTCCTTTTACTTCTGCATTTTTGCTTCATATATGTTAAGGCTATCTAGTTAGGTGATACCAATATAGAACTGTTTTATCTTTTCAGTGAATTGAACCTTTTATTAATTTTAATGAAATGTCTGTTTACCTTACATCTATTTTATCTGTCTATGTGAGATGTTCAGACTGTTTCAACTGGTTTTGGTTAGTGTTTACATGGTATTATCTTTTGCCATCATTGTATTTCAACATTTTTATATCCTTATGTTTTAAAGGATATATATATCATTTTTTTCCCAGTTTGACAGTCTTTGCATTTTACTTGGAAAAACGACTGTGTTTGTGTGTTAGTCACTCAGTCATGTCCAACTCTTTGTGACCACATGGAGTGTAGCCCACCAGGCTCCTCTGTCCATGAATTCTACAGGCAAAAATACTGGAGTGGATTGCCATTGCTTTCTCTAGGGGATCTTCCCAACCTGGGAATCGAACCCAGGTCTTTCTCATTGAAGGCAGATTCTTGACCATCTGAGCCACCAGGGAAGCCCCAAGAGAATTGACTGTGTTATATTTAATACAATTTCTGATATATTTTGGTTTAAATCTACTGTCTTACTGTTTGCTTTCTGTGTGTCCCATTCTGTGTTCTTTTCTGACTTCCTATTGCTTTCTTTTCATTAGTTGACTTTTTTTATGACCTGTTAGTTATGCATTCCTTTGCTAGGATGATTATAAAATACATCCTTAATTTACCTTTCTCATTCTTTTTGTCCTTGTTGGGTATATGTCATTTTATAAACCTTTTTACCATCAGTAGGGAAGTGGCTAAATCCATAGTACATCCATTCAGCAATGAGGAATATATATTTTTAAGTAAAAACAGAGAAAAAGATGCAGAACAGTGTGTTGTGTCTAAAAAAGAAAAGGTTTAGAATAAGCAGTTTATTTTAGCTATTTTATATATAAAGAAATACTTGAGAGGGGTACATCAGAAGCTAATGGCCCCTTGGTCAGTAGCTGTGGTAGAAGATAAAGAGATGTAGGATCTCTCACTTTGCATTTCTGTATAGTCTTAAATTTTGAACCATGTATATGTATTACTTAATAAAAAATCATTTTTGAAAATAAGAGTAGAATCCTTCTGCTTTTATATTTGATATGAGAGAGTTTCGTTTAACGTTTATGCTCAACTTGTCATTTTTTTTTAAAATATTTATTTATTTGGCCATGCCAAGTCCCTTAGTTGCAGCATGAAAGGTCTAGTTCCTTGACCAGGGATCGAACCCGGTCCCCCTGCATTAGGAGTACAGAGTCTTAGCCCACTAGGGAAGTCCCCAATTTATCATATTTAGCCAGAAATTTTAAAATTGTAGGTTAAATCATAAAAAGATTATCTTACTAGTCATATGTAGCATAGGAATATTTATGTTCATCTCATTTTCTAAATATCATACAAATATACACTCTTCACTTTAAAAAAAAACCCTTATTTTGTATTGGGGTGTATAGCCGGTTAACAGTGTTGTGGTAGTTTCAGGTGAATAGCGAAAGGACTCAGCCATACCTATGCATGTATCTGTTCTCCCGCAATCCCACCTCCCATCCAGGCTGGCACATAACATTGAGCTGAGTTCCATGTGCTATACAATAGGTCTTTGTTGGTTATCCATTTTAGATACAGCAGTTACACTCTTTTTATCTGTGGTGGTATGTATTAACCATGAAAACCCAAGTTAATTTGCTTCTTCAGAAAAGTTGTAATTTTACACTTCTGATGACAATTTTTGGTTTTACGTATTTTAAGTGTAAATAATATCATGTATGTAAACATTAAGTTGATTAATTGAGGGCAAAGAATGTCATATATGTAAACATTCAGTTGATTGAGGACAGAATGGGAAAACAATTTTTCTTTCTTACCTGCAATCCCAAAGAATATCCAGTGCCCCACTGAAAGAGAGCTAAACCTAGGGACCAGGTGACTTCTTATGCTTTTTGTAATTCATTATTACAGCTTCAGTCTAAGACTGTCTATATGGGAAGGAGATAAAGAGAGAACAATTTTTTAAACATAATAGTAAATTGCTTTCTACTCATATTGTCTTAAATATCCTAAGGCAATTTATTACAAGTTTTCAGTAAAATTCAACTTGATATCTTAAGAAAAGAAATTAAGCCATCAAATTGTCTTAACCTACACATAGGAGAGCCTTCTGGTTCATTTTGTTGATTAAAAGGATCTGAATTCAGGCAACTGTGAAGGGGAAAAAATGTTAACTTTTTCTTTAAAATTTGGTAGGTTTGAGAAATTCCTCTGGTTCATTAGCTCAGAGAACTATCTAATTATTGGTGGACGAGATCAGCAACAGAATGAAATAATTGTGAAAAGATACTTGACATCAGGTAAGGAAGATTAAAATTCTAAAGAATTTTCTCTTAAGTAATTGGATTGGTTATCTCAATATTAGGTGTAGATTTTCATCTTGTACTCCTTTGTTTGACAGATTTAATTGGTAGAGTTTCATGGTTTATGGTTGAACATGTGCACATTTGTCAACCATCTATGGTCCCCAGGACCTTTACATTTGCTAGGATGACTCACTTATCACCAGGTGTTTCTCACCAATCAGCAGGCTAGCCTGGGCTCACTTATATGGTAACTCAGCAAATTTCTGAGAGGAAAAAGAAGAAGCATACAAGGCCTGTCTAGGCCTAGATTGGGAACTGGCCTTTGGTCATGTCTGCCACATTCTCTTTGTCAAGGGGTAGACCCATATTTGAGTGACAGGGAAGTGGATTCCACCTCTTGATGCAGCTTCAGGGTCATAGAGCAGAGAGGTGTGGATAGAGGGAGGGAGAAGAACTGTGACCATTTTATCTGCCTTATTAGCGTAGCTTTCCTCTGAGGAGGCCTATGAGAAATCCTCCCACAGGTGGGAGATGGTCTTTTCTTTATTTTCTTATACATTTTGGGTTTTGAACCCTTTAAACAATAAATAAACAATTTCAACTTAAACAGAAATAAGACTTACAGTAGTGTTTATTTGTTTTAAAGGGGACATTTATGTCCATGCTGACCTTCATGGAGCAACTAGCTGTGTAATTAAGAATCCAACAGGTAATATAATTCATTCTCTTATTCAGATCTTAAATTCTTTTATTTAAACTATTTTTAGTATAAGAGAAAAAACACTAATAGAGATAAGGGACACTTTATAATGATGTTTCAATCTATCAGTGAGATATAGAGTAGAAATAAAACAGAAAGACTGTAGAGAAAAATCAATAAAACCAAAGTTAGTTCTTTGAAAAGATCAATAAAATTGATAAACCTTTAACTATACTAAAAAAATAAAATTCAAATTCCTAAAATCTATAGGACTTTTAAAGAAGACTGAACATCAGTCCTTCATAATCTCTTCCAAAAGACAGAAGAGACATCAACTTTCTAACTCATTCTATGGGACTAGTATTATTACCCTAATAACAAAACCAGACAAAAATATCATAGCAAAAGAAACCACTGACCAATATCATTTTTGAATAGAGACACAAAAATCCTCAACAGACTATTAGGAAATTGAATCCAGCAGTATATTATAAGGATTATACATATGATAAAATGGAATTTATTCCCAGGAATGCAAGGTTAATTTAACATTTGAAAATTATTCAGTGTAATACAGTATATTAGTAGAATAAATAGAGGACAAAAACCACATAATGATCTCAACTAATGCAAAAAAGCCTTAAAGCCTTTGGTAATAATCTAGTACTCATTTGTGTTAAAAATACTCAACAAACTAAGAATAGATGGACACATCCTCAAGTTAGTAAATAACATCTGTTAAAAATCCACAGCTAAAAATCATGCCTAATTGGGAAAGACTGAGAGCTTTTCCCCCAAGATCAGGAATAAGATGAGCACATCTGTTCTTGCTACGCTTCTACTGAACATCGTATGGAGGTTCTGAGTAGGCCATTAGGCAGTGAAAAGTTTAAAATATCCAAATTGGTAAGGAACAGATAAAAGTGTGTCTGTTTGCAAATGGCATAATCATATATTTAAAACCTTAAGGAATCCACCAAAAATTATTAGTTAACAAGTTCAGCAGTATATCGGTTATAAAGTCAATATATAAAATATCAGTTATGTTTTTATATACTAGTAATGAGCAATATTAAGAGGAAATTAATAAAACATCCACTTGTAACAGCATTGAAGAATAAAATATTTAGTAACAAATTTACCAAAAAGTAAGACATACACACCAAACTACAAAACATCGTTGAAAGAAATTAAGATCTAAATAAATGGGAAGATTTCCAATGTTTATAAATTGGAAGTCTTAATATTGTTCTGATGGCAGTATTTCCCACACTAATCAACAAATGTGGTACAGTCTCTCTCACCACTGCCTGTTTTTGCAGAGATGAACAAAATTCATCCTAAAATTCATGTGGAAATGCAGAGAAACCAGATTAGCCAAATCATTCTTGAAAATGGAGAACAAAATTGGAGTCCTCACAGTTCCTCAAAACCTCCTACGAAACAGCTATCGTTGTGGTATCAAGACAGTGTGGTATTGGTACGAGAATGAACCGATAGATTAATAAAGAGAATTGAGATTCCTTGTTTATAGTCAGTTGATTATTAGCAAGGGTGCCAAGGCCATTCAGTAAGGATAGAATAATCTTTTCAACAAATAGGGCTGGGGCAATTAATATCTGTGTGCCAAAGAATGAAGTTAGAAATAGGAACTTCCTACCACTTATAAAAATGAACTCAAATACATCATAGACCTAAATTTAAGAGCTAAAAGTCTAAGACTGTTAGAAGAAAGTGAGGTGTAAATCTTCATAATATTGGCTCTGGAAGTCATTGGTTTTGGTGTCATTTTAGATATGACACCAAAAGCATAAGCAACCAAAGAAAAAAACGTAAATTAGAGTTATGCAAAAACTAAAACTTTAATTCAAAAGACTCCATCAAGAAAATTAAAAGACACTCCACAGAATGGGAGAAAATATTTGCAAATCATTTACCTGATAAAGGACCAATATCCAAAAAACTCTAGAACTGTTTTGACTCAACAGTAGAAAGGCAATTTTAAAATGAACAGTTTTTAAAATGTCAAATAGATGTTTCTCTAAAGATATACAAGTAGCCCACAAGCACATGATAAGATGCTCAGCATCATTCATGCATTAAGGAAATGCAAATCAAAACCACAGTGAAATGCCACTTAACACCCACAAGAATAGTTAAAAAACACAGTGGAAGTTCCTAGTGGTCTAATGATTAGAACTCCAAGCTGTCTGTGCCGAGGGCTAGGGTTCAGTCACTGGTTAGGGAAGAAAATTCCACAAGCCACACAGGGTGGAGAAAAATCCAAATAAAAAAGCCAAAAACAGTAATGAGTTGGTGAGGTTGTGGAAAGACTGGACTCTTTATACACTGCTGGTGGGAATGGACAATGATCTAGCTGCAATAGGAAATAGTTTGATAGTTTCTGAAAAACATAGTATTTACCATGTGACCCACTCCTAGATATATACCCAAGATAATTAAAAATGTGTCCAAACTTGTTTGGAAATATTTATAATAGCCAAGAAATGGAAATACCCTGTATCTCTGTTGTTACTGTTGTTTAGTCACTAAGTTGTGTCCCATTCATTGTGACCCCATAGGCCACCAGACTCCTCTGTCCATGTGATTTCCCAAGCAAGAATACTGGAGTAGGTTGCCATTTCCTTCTCCAGGGGATTTTCCCAATACAGGGATCAAACCTGAGTCTCTTGCATTGGCAAGTGGATTCTTTACTACTGAGCAACCAGGGAATCCCCAACCTTTATCTCTGTCAATTGATTAATAGATACAATGTGGTATATCCATAAAGTAGAATATTATTCGGTCTTGAAATATTGACAAATGCTCTAACATGAATGAACCTTGAAAACATGCTAAGTGAAAGAAGCCAGGTATATATGATTCCATTTATATGAAATTCCAAAATAGGAAAATCCATAGAGAAAGAAAGTAGATTAGTGATTGCCAGTGGCTGGGAAAAATGAAAAGTGACTGTTAAGAGATACAGAATTTCTTTTGCAGATGATGAAAATGTTCTGGAATTAATGGTAATTATTGTATAGCTTTATGAATATATCAAAACTCAGAATTGTATACTTTAAAAATGAATTTTATAGTATGTGAATTGTATCCAAGTTTTAAAATATTTGAATTCTTACTTAGGGATCTGTTAATATGCTCTTGATTTTTACTTTTTAGGCAATATAGTTATTCTGGCAGTCTTTAACCTTTAAATAGGTTTTTCTAAATTATCCTTTCTAGAATGAGGTTAGAATTACTGATAAAAGTGAAAGGATATTTTCTGAACTTATTTACTTAGACCATTTAAAAACCTGCTGTAAATACATTTTTTAAATAAAAATAGTAACTTCATACAATACTGAAGTTAAAGTGTGATATTGTTATTTAAAATACAAGAGAAATGAACCTGTCATCCTGTATATGGTTTTCATGTCTTGCTCTAGAAAGTCCATAGTTCAGTACTGAAACATTGTAGTATTGTTATTACAGGAGAACCGATTCCCCCTC